>NC_053161.1:88424799-88784632 GCF_016835505.1 Polypterus senegalus
AGATCAGTGAATCTTTCTTTGCCAAAAGATGCCCCACAGCCACTGGACCCCACTACCTTGCCCAATACCCAGTCCATGAAAGCATTGAACAGAGTAGGAGCAAGAACACATTCACAGCTAATTGGAGGATCAGCCTCAAAAACCCTTAGCCCAAAGATATCCTTTGTTCTAGCTGGAGGATCAGCTTTGAACAGCTGCTCAAACTAGCTGGCCCAGCAGTTCACAACTGCAGTGTCACCTGTAAGGAACGTTCCTCATAGCCAGCCCTGTCAGTGCCAGTGGTTGTACTGAAGTCACCCATGACAAGAAGAGTGTCACCTCGTGGGCACCCATCAACCACCAAATAAAGTTGTGAATAAAATGTCTCCCTCACCGAGACATCACTGACCACAGTCAGAGCATATACCAAGACAACAGACAAGGCACCCAGGCAGTGCCATAATCTGAGTCTCATAATACGCTCGTTGAAAGGAGTGACATCGGAAACCATCGGAAAAAGCTGATCCGCTACAGCAACAGCTACTCCCCAAGTATGACAGCCATCAGAGCGATCAGACCAATAAAAGGTATATTCACCTACAGAGATCTGGCCAGTCCCAGGTCTGTGCACCTCAGAAGGTGTCACCACTGAAATGCAGAGTTTACACAGCTGCTTCAACAGCAAAGGAAGATGATCATCATGCCGGAGAGACAAGACATTCCACACGCCACCTCAAATTGGGACCCGAGTGCTGCCATGCAACAAGTGATGCCTCAGCACCACACCAGTTCTGAAAAGGCCCGACTCCATTGGCTGTCCAATGGCTTCGACTCTTCTTTTTAATTTTTTCTTTTATAAACATTGGCTGGAGTGCCAATCCTGCCACCAACCCCCATGATTTCCCTGCAAGTTGGAGGACCACTTACAGGGCTGCATGCAGTTTCAAGTCATACACAGGACCACGTCATACCCAGGATCCCATAACCATCATTAAAATTATTTTCCATTTGTGCAACAGTAGAACTTCTGTTGATTTGTATCAGAAAGGATAGCCTTCTTTGACCTGTTCCTTTAAGGAGTGTTGGCTGTTTTTCTCCTCCTTGTACTTCTGCTGATAGCTACTCACCATGGCTGACTGTGAGCACTCCAGAAGCCCTGATATTTTGAAAATGCTCTATCCCTGTCATCTGGCCCTTATCAAAATTACTCAGGTCTTTACACCCATCTGTGTTGCAGATTAAAGTTCCTTTCCCCAAAAACAAGCCCTTTGTTTCCTGTGGCCTTTAGATATGCCATCATGATGAGAAACTAGGACTGCCTTCGATTAGGCATCTGCACAGCCCACTCTTTAATAACCTAGAACTGAACACAGGTGGCAAGACAATTTTTTTCCTAAATTGGTCTAAAGGGTATATTTGCACACAAGCAGATACCTTCAATAATTCAGGGCTTGAGTCATGGTAATCCCTTGCAGTCCAGGTTTGCCATTCCTGCTTCATTTTTCTTCAGATCTCCAGATATGGTCTGTGCTTAGAACATGTGCAATTTCTCTCACTCCATAAAGCCACTTTCCTGATCTTCTAAATACAGGCCAGTTGCCAATATGTAGGCCTTGCTTCCAAAAAAAAAAAAAAAATTTCTTCCCATTATCTGGTCTTGTGATCTTGCTTCCCATACAACAGTGCTCGGAAAGCCTGTATAAATGTTAAAAATTCACCTAAAAACACCAACAACCAATACATCTAAGTCACAATTATATAAAGATCACATCAAACACACCTGTAAGTGTCATTTAATGGGTTTGTCATTAGAATCATTTTTTCAGCTCTGTTGCCTGAATACCCCTGGCACCTTCTTCCATGTGTTCAGAAAATGTCCCCATGTGCTTCTCTCCCAATCCTCACTGTACAAGTTCTCCTATCACCTTAGAATTTACTTTTAGATTTCCCCACTGTCTCCTTCTCTGCACTCCAGCAAAAGATAACTGCTCTACCTAATACCTTTACTCAGCCCTTTTGGAACTTTCTGTGGTGCACATCAACAACTCATCTAATTCTGTAACTCAGATGTGGCTTAATGCAGTTCAGCTGAAGAGGAACAGGTTGGGGGATGCCCCCTAGAACCACTCCCCGCCCCCTTTTCCATCCCCTACTTGTTCTTCAGTCTCCTCTATTTTCTGATCAATGGACGGATTGCTGTCTACTTCCGTTTTTGTTTCCTTTGATTAACATTCAACGCTTCTCAAAGTAGGGCCAATGTCATGAAGAGATTTTGGTAATTTTCCTTTTCTTTCTTGTTAATATGATCAAAACACATGTATGTAAATGTATACATGACATAACATTCAGATGTGTTAGAAAAGTTAGTGGTTTTAAAAGTTTTCTGGTGACTTGATTATCACATTTTGTTTATTATTTTGTAACATTTGCCATATCTTCTTATATAATACTAGGCTCACCCGCCTTTTAAGGCGACCGACTTTTAAGTTGACCACTTCTTAAGGCAATTCAATATGTAGATCAATTTGAAATTTTATACAAACTCATTTGGTTATATTGCATTTGAGCGGTATTACTTTAATACTCGTAGTTTCTATACTGAGGTCACCCTTTTGAACCCCCCTGATATTTACTACGCGGTGAGGCATTTGTACTCCATCAACATTAATTATTTCCAGAGACATAATTTTGTCTATTTTTCCAGCGCATCGCGCAAAAAAGCAAGGGAACGATGGGAGCACCAGAACTCTGCTCCTATCATGTCGCTTCATACCGCAAGCTGCAAGTAATAAGTCTGTGATAAGCGGAATACCGCTACGCTTGTCCGGAAGGACAATTCTGACCACTTTTATATAGTAAGAAAGAAGAAGAAGATATCGCACAGTCTAGAGTAGAAAATCATCTTTTACCTAGAAAAACGAAACTACAAATCCCATCGTGAATGGCAAAATGGACGGGGCGTGTGTGAAACTCCGCACCTGTGTAGCACTCACAGGACGGAAGGACAATCCCGACCGCTTTTATATAGTAAGATGCTACAGTGGTTGTCTGTTTGTCTGTCCAGGATTTTAAATCACCTGTAGCTCGCAAACTGTTAGAACTATTGAAATTTGGTACACATATACTACGTGGCCTCTACTTTCTGCTGTCGGGGTGATTATTTTTATTACTCTTTTTATTTTTATTTTATTGTAGATTTAACTCTCGGCAGTGGGCAGCAGGGCAGCCCGTGTGGCACATGTATACAGGCTAAACCATTCTTGAGGCAGATTGAAGTCTTAAGCGCCAGCTTAAGTGAAAAATTAAGAAAAACATACTAAGTAATTGTAACACAAAAACTGACTTAATCAGTTTTAACGAGAAAAGATGCCGGCGGAAGAAGAGAAGAAGTGATAGAGTGGAGAAAAAAAAGAGCTGCTCACGAAGCAGCAAGTGCATAAACCTCTGAGCAAACGAATGCTAAAACGTACAGAGAAAGAGTATGAAAACCATAAGTCAAGTGTATTCACTGCACGTTACCGCGAAGTACGCCATTACTGCCTCATAAATTAAAGCAAAATTTGAACTTAAGTACATGTGTTAGTAGGGTATACAAAATACAAGTTTTTACAATTTCATGTAGTTAGGAATGCAGCCCAAATAGGCTTGTGATGCTGAAACAGCTTTCACAGACTGTAGAGTCAAGCTCAAGTGAAGTTGCCTAAAGTAAAAGTGCATTGACTGATGTGCTGTTGTTGGTTCTTGGTTTTGGAGGGCTCACAGCTAATTACAGTTTAAATTACTTAAACTTTTTAAAGCATCGCCCAATGGAGAATAAAAATCTCTTATGACGTCTCAAGCTAAGATTTCTGGCTGAATCCTTCCTTGTTGAATACCAGGTCACTGTGGCAAACTGCCAATTAATTATAGAAATACTGAATCACTCAAATGTGCACAAAATGCAGATATGTTATTTTAGCAAAACAAAAATTTAGTACAGGTATGCATAACGTTTCACCTAGCAATAGCTATGGAGCAGGTTTCCTCTTTCCTCATTTCTATATAAGCTGCTTGCATTTTTTCTTTTTTTTTAATGGTCATGAACCTCGCATAACTTACTATGGTTTCAAGGAGCATGACAAGTGAGCTGTTGAGTATGAAGGGAGTGCAAGCTGCTAAGCAGTCACAGAAGCGTTTTTTTTTACAAGTAGAATATCAAGTATAAGCCACTTCAGCACCCACAATTCTGTAGGTGTTTTGTCACTAGGATGTGGGTGTTGGTGCTTTTTCGCATTATATGCAAAAACACATTAAAAGTTTTTGTGTTAAATTATGTTATGTCTGGCTAAAACGTTTAATAAAAATTTGACTGAGGAAGGAAAAAAAAAAATAAACCTACAAGAACAGTTTGGAACACTAAAAAAAGTGTGCTTAGCTTTTATGGTAATTTTAAACGTTTTAAGATTTTGAGCTCTGCAAAAAGCTTTAATGCCTATATTTTGCCAACTGCTTTTATTCAAAATGGGAAGTTGTCAGAAAACATATTTTTCCAAGACATGAGGTTCTCTTACAAATGCAGCTTTTTTTCTTACTTGTTAGAGACATTTGGGTCAGCATTCCTCAACAGCAGCAGTTCAACACACTTCACAATTTTTTCTTCCAGGCCTGATGCTGTGCAGGCAGCCATCAAGGCTGTGTATTTATCTGTACAGTTAAACAAAAACAGGTACAAATATCAGCAAAGACTGCTCATTATCCTCTTTCAGTAAGTAATCTATCTTCATGGATTTAACTTGCTTTCACTATATTGTACTGGAGAGCATAGGTTAAAATTTAACAGAAGTAGAGGATGTAAAATGTGTATGGAGTTGTCTGTGTTACAATTGTGGATAGCCTGGTAATGCAGTTTAGTTTACATGAAAAAGAAAAAAAAAAACTGCCTTTAAACTACTTTAATTTAAAAAAAATGAACACTGCCTAAACAGTAGAGATTAAACTTGCTGAAAATTAATAATTCAACCTTGACTCTGACAAACAGCAATAAATTCCATTCACTTTAAGAAAATAAATGGTAAAAATAAACAGGTATCATCAAAAGCTGATAGAATGACGATGAAACTCTGTTTAACACAGCAACTTGATCAATCAAAGCCACATTTCTTTATCCGAAGGCAAAATTTAGAATTTTGGAGTTTATGTATTTTTAATTATTTCCTTTTGAAGCTTTAAGCTTTGGTTAGGCTCATATAATCATCTGTGCATGACGTATAATTGTCTTCACTAATTCATTCATTCTGAGCCAACTCTGGTAATGTCTTCAACAGTTCACTTAAACCAACAGATGTATTCAATTTTTAAATGAAACAGGAATTAAAGTGTAAACTGAAAACATGTGAATTGAATTGAATTTTTCCGTTAACTTATTTCTATCACAATATAAAATGAAACTACAGAAAAGCTGTTGATAATTCATGATAGGCTCAGTTATGCCACACCAAAAAAATATTAAATATTGTATACTGAATTACTATAGACATATACAGAAACTAATTCTATAGCTTGTTGCTCATGTGAAGCTGAGCATGTGCAGTAACAGGAGGACTGCACTTCAAGTGTGCACTGATAGTCCTCAGACACCCATTACAGACAGAATGCTCATTCTTCTTCCCATCGTGGTATAGCCACTATTGAAGGGTAAGGTGTGATGGACAGTGCTGCCATTTATCCTACCCCAGTCTCAGGTAAAGCATGCTCAGTTCCTTACGTAATCACACTGGCTAATGAAATATGTAACATTCAGTGTGCCTTGTGCAGTCAATGATATATACATATAATGTGCTGTATTTTAGTAAAATACACAAAATGTTATTTTTTGGCTGACAGTTTTTTTCAAAGTAACTTGCAACATTTGAGGCACAGACAGCTATATTGACTTAGTAATGGTCACATAGAGTCAATAGTGGGATACGAACACACAACCTCAGCCAAAGCCTTATCCACTATGTCAGAAGCAGGGCAAAGAAACCCTGAGAGCTGTTTATTGAAGCCAGGCTTTAACTTCATTCTGTGCTCTCATATACTGCCATCTCCTTTCTCCTTTTTGGAAACTTTGCATATTACATTAATTTGCTCGACATCTGATCTTTCATATACGAATCAAGTCTAGACAACCAAATTAACGTTATAGCCTTTCTATGGAATGACACCATTCATAACAGAAGTGCCATTCATAATATTCTCTGCTTTAATATTATAATGTACCTTATCATTTTAGTTGCTTCTTTGCACCAAAACTGGGCTGATGCAGCTCCTTTGTGCCCAAACCACCACACCATACAGCGGTGCCCTGAGCTGTCCTGACTGAACACCTCTTATCAGGATTCGGCTCTTGAGGCACCCTGCTCTCTGGAAATCTTTGGCCAGATCATTAAAATAGGTCTGGTCTATACACAGTCTCCAACTGATTAAGACAATGTTAATGCTTGACTGTTTAATTGCACCAAAATAAAAAAAAAAAAAACTTTGATTACCACATTTGAATCACAATTATTAGGATTAATATGACTCCTGAATATAGTTTTAAAACATTACTTCAAATCAAATAATTTCACAAAAAAAAAAAAAAAAACACCCATCAGTCCCCAGTGGTGGATAACCCAATGGTTTTGTCTGTCCTACAGCCCCTTTCACAAAGGGTTCATCCACAAATTTCCCATGATGTATGCATTTAAATGTGTGCAATTATGATGGCGGTTTTCCAGAGTGGCTGTATTTGTATCATCAGGCCAACATTATGGATTTAGATCTGACAGACCCTCTACACTTTGTGGCTTTATATTTGTTTCTTCAGCAGTTTTGTCTTTCTTTTAGTCATTCATCGTCTTGCTCACAGCAAGTGAACACAGGTTTCAACAGGACCACAAATATGGCTATAAACGGTTAATATTCTACCATGTAACATGTTAATTAAAATGTCCAACACTTCGTTCTATCTGATCACTCAATTCCAATGCATATATTAAAGTGAATGGTTTTTACTAAAGTTAAACTCTTGGTCAATTCCAAAGGCTGGATGCAAGCCTAGCCTGTTTTATGACTTGTGCTAGTAAGAAATGAATAAAAAATACTGGAGAGATTACCCTGTGCAATAAACATTGCAGATACACAGGTAACACATACAGCAGGATAACGCCCATCAGTGGTTGATACGGACCGCTCACAGTCGTGAAAGACAGGCTCTGCACAGCTGCCGGATGGAGTTCTCCATTTAACTCATGCTGTAAAATACTCAATTCTGATAACTGGGGTTCTCAGCTCACCAACAGGAGTTCACAACATCGCAAATCTTTGAACCGAGAGGCTTCATGGTGCAAGTCCACAGCAATTCAACTGGCAACAAGGGTGGTATTTACACTGTGGACAGGTAGAGTGTATGGGCAACGCTGCAAAGAAAAAAGTAGGTGCTAACACAGAGAGGTCAGCCAACATTAACAGGAAGTGCAATGTTCACAGTGATGAGACGGGCTCAACACAGCTGATGGATGGAGCTCTCTATACAGGACAAAGCGCTTCATCCTGACCCAGAACATTTACAAAAATATTTATCTATAATACATATGCCATGAAGGAAATAATTTGTCATAATTACAAACCACAGTTTTAATAAAATGTTCATGTTCATCAACAAGACAGACACATTTGGCTCTTAAGCTGGGGAAAATTCTTTTTTATCTGTTCTTTTTCTAGTTAAGAATTCTAAATACAAGCCCAGTCACTGTCAACAATCAGACAAAGAGTGTCAATTTTAATACAGGTCAAAATTAAAAGGGCTAAACTCATTCTCTTTTAATTTCTTCCAAAGGCCCACCTCTCGTCTCTTACACTTCAGATGTATGCGTGGACCAGCTGACTGTTGTTCCTCTTCATGAACCACACATCTCCTCAAATTTCCTTTTATCAGTTTATTACTCCACTTTCTTTAATGCAATATTCTCGATTTTACTTTCTCTCCAAAAGTCTGTCAGCTCTCTATTTAAAGAAAGTGTGGCAACAAAGAGACACGAGATTCTTTACCCAACGTAATACCTCACGGAAATAAGCACAACAACTAAATTACTATAAAGCTTAGAAAAGCAGGTTTAAAAAAAAAAAAAAATTATCTAATTTACTGATCAAGTCATTTGGTTGGAAATCAACCAATCTGGATCAGCAGTTGATCAATCCGAGTATCACTTAAGAATTGCCTGCAACTTAATATCAGCAAAACCAAGGAACTGGTTACTGACTTTTGCTGCACCATACAGCCTCTAAGTCTGGTCACTATTTAGGTAGAGATGTTGCACTGCTATAAGTACTTGGAGTTCCATGCCAATAACAGGCTAGGCTAGTCTCGTAACAGAGAAACTATATAAGCAAGGACAGAGCAGTTATTTTTTTTTTCCTTTCTTAAGAAACTGTGCTCCTTTAATGCAGGCAAGAACATCCTTCACATCTTCTACAACCTGTGATGGACAGTGTATTCTTCTAAGCTTTGGTGTGCTGGGCCGTTGACATTACTTCAAGAGAAGCCCAAGGAATGAACAAACTATTTAAAAAGGTAGGCTCAGTTATGGGACACAGTTTTGATCCCCTCGAAGATTAAGTGAAGAGAATGAAAACAATGGCACACACTCTCTCTGAGACACATGCATTAAGTACTTTCAGCCAACAAATTATTCAGTGGAGGTATGTAAAGAAACATTACTGGGGCTCCTTTATACCAATAATAATACACCTGCATAATCTCATTATGATTGCCAAAGTCATTTTTTCAATGTTCTTTCATTTGTTTTGGTGCTTGTTTGAGTGGGTTTGTTGTTTGCCATGAAATAATATTTATTGAGCTTCTGTAAAATGTAAATTTCCTTTTGAGGACAAAGAGTTCCTTCTACAGGGACTGTCCCATAGTCTCTACCTTTTGGCAAGCTGTGTAGCAGTTCATTTTGTGTATCCTCTCCTGTGATGACCCTTTAATAACACAAATGTTCATTCCTCCTGGTCCTTTCAGCACTCTCATCTTTTCATTACAGACAGTCTTCTTTGACCTTTACTAACGCAAAGCTGGTCTTGATGTCTTGCTTGAAATCCCAAAAATTCTCTAGTCTATTTCTAGAAATCTTTTTTAATCTTATGCTTCTTGAATTATCTGCTGAACAACTAACTGCCTGTCCAGTGTGCAACTCAACTTGTAAAGAGTCGTACAGATAGTGTTGCGTTTTGTGTTAATTAGGTGTTTGTTATGTACATAGGTTTCTTTTTATTTTGGGCTCATCAACCTTCAAGTCTTTCAAATTTCTCTCCCATTAACACTATTTCATGCTATCTGCAGCTGTGAGAATTGTATTTTTAATTTATGATGTTTTTAATGCATCAATGATGATAGGAATTGCTCTTCATTAGTATATATTTTATAATACAAATTTAATCAGCAAAAAGAAAATAAAATGATTTCACAGACAGTAAATATTTTTATGAATCTGAAACAGCCATATTCCAGAAAACCAAGTATGTTTTTGTAAAAGTTTGGGCCAAAAGAGTAACAAAAGTGACAATGCAGAATGTCTGAGGCAGTGTTTTTCAACCTTTCTACTGGAATGGAACCCTGCGCGACTGGTTACCTAGCTCACGGAACCATGTGCAATTATCCACCAGTATGTCCTATATCATGGGACTTTTTCGGCGGAACCCTTAGCTAGCACTCACGGAACCCTTGGGTTCCATGGAACCCCGGTTGAAAAACACTGGTCTGAGGCCTATTTTAATGCATATATTTTTAGAGCAGTCACCCTGTTTCCCTCTGTTGGCATTCCATTTCTCTCTACTTCAAACCATTTAAAACCTGTGCAACATACTGTAACAAGTACATGGAATCATTACCTTTGCTGGCATTCGCATTTGCTCCTCTGTCCAAAAGCAACTGGGTCAGTTCAAAATGTGAAGCATTAACTGCACACATTAATGGTGTCCATCCAAAGACCACTTGAGACTCAATATTCATGCCTTCAAAACAAATAAGAGATGACTAAAAATTTAAATACAAGCAATGAAGTATGGCTACTTTCCACTAAACAGCATATAAATGAAAAACCCATTCACTAACTGCATCATCATTCACTTAACAAAACACATTACATTTTAATGATGAACAGCGCACCTACAAACACAAAGTTCAATCTGACGAAGGCCTATCACACTATAATAAAGATGTAATGGTTTCCAGTTAATTTATATCACTATAGTTTTCAACGCAAAAGAAAGAAATATGACCGACTGATTAAACTACCATCCAGGTCACAGTCTTATAATTTTAAATTACAGGCTATATTGTATCCTACTTAATGTTACTTACTAGATGCTAAGTAAGCCTGCAACTCCTGTTCTGGCAACTTCTTAATTGACTCCTGTAATAGGGTCCAATTCAACAAATAGATAATCAATAAATAGCTTGATAATACTTAGAATCAGATGCTTCACCAGAGGTGCCTTAAATGTCATTAACATTTTACTTGCAAAACATTTGAATTCTTGGCAATAAAGCTAATCCATTCAATGTCATTATTATGGTAAATACTGTACCTAGTTGTCACAAGCCAACTGCAGGGCAGATGGCCTGCTAGTAGTCAGAGCCGACCTGGGCCAAAGGTATACTGTAAGTCAAAGACAATAAAAAGATAGCAGGTGTAGAAGAGAAAAGTGTGTTTTTATTGCAAAACAGTTTAGTTTAAAAGAATTTACAGTTTTTGTAGTGAAATTTTACAGTGAAAAATGCGAAATAATAAAATTCAATCCCAAAACACAAAAGTTAGAAATTCCAAATAGATAGATTGTATATAATCATATCTAGGTTTAGTTACTGAAACATGACTTAGTAACACCAATTCTTTACTGGAGGCCATATAAAATCAAGCATTATTGGTCATTGACGTAGTTTGGGAATAATCTAATATGCTGTATTACAGATTTTTTTTTAAAATTGAGGTGAACTTTAGAACTAATTTACAGATCTCCTATTAATTATTAACAACTCAATTCAATGAACTTTTATTCTGCCTAGCTATAAATCTATATTGTGTTAACGGGAAATGTACACATATGTAAAATATTTGTTATGTGTCTTTCCACATATCTACCGTACACCACAGAATTTTAATATAGACTGTAAAATCTGTTTTGCTTTCATAATCACACCCACTCTCACATCAAATACAATTATCATCTGTGGCACCAATACTGAACATGCAGTAATTTCTCCAAATTAAGCTATCGGTAATCTCTTCTTAAGTACATTTGAATTTAGGCTGCCCTTGCCAATAAAAATCACACCAGAGATTTCTCTCATGCACAGTCAGTTTGAGGCTTCATTAACCAATCCTTAAGTACTGTTTAGAGCATTGTCTCAATTGACAAAAGGTTAAGTCTGAAGTACAATGTAAAATTTCAACACTAGTAGCACAGATTTTATGAACTTTTTTAAATTATAAAAATATAATGTTCTAATTTTCAAATGTTTAATTGTTTTAAAGAATTTAAATAGTATTGCAATGTCAAGCAAAAAATTCCAGGTGTAGCAGGAATGGGAAATTACATCTTCAATATCTATACATATAAAAGGCAAAGCCCTCACTAACTCATCACTAATTCTCCCACTTTCCATATAGGTAGGAAGCTGAAATTTCACATGCTCATTCCTTGCAGTGTACTTACAAAAGTTAGATATGTTTCAGATAGATAGATAAATACTTTATTGATCCCAAGGGGAAATTCACCTAATCCAGCAGCAGTATACTGATACAAAGAAACAATATTAAATTAAATAGTAATAAAAATGAAGAAAATAAATAAATAAATAAAAATAAAATTAAAATTAGCATTTACTCCCCTGGGTGGAATTGAAGAGTCCATAGTGTGGGGGAGGAACGATCTCCTCAGTCTGTCAGTGGAGCAAGACAGTGACAAAAGTCTGTCACTGAAGCTACTCCTCTGCCTGGAGATGACACTCTTCAGTGGATGCAGTGGATTATTTATGATTGACAGGAGTTTGCTTAATGCCTATCTTATTGTTTCATGTCCTATTGAAACACCCAAGATGGGGGGGGGGACGGGTGTACCCCCTAAACTGTATACAGTATATAGATAGGGGAAACCCCTCCTCACTATTTCTGCGACTTCCAATATACGTAGGAAGCCCAAATTTCTCATGCTCACCCTTTACACTGTACTTACAAATGTTATGTTTCATTTCACTCCGTGACCCCTTAACGAACTTTCAAAAATAACATCTTCTTTTTGACGGCTCTCGCCATTATGCTGTAAGGAACTATAGGAATTGAACTCTCCTTTTGGCGGTTTCATTCCTTATTTCTGTTAACACTAGAATTACCAGAGTCTACGAAAAAACTCATAGATCCATCCCACCTTAAATCGCTTAAAACCGTTCACAGCTCTCTACCAGTATCTTTTGTCATCTAAATGTGCTGATAAAATCAGGCTGCAAGCTGCCAGCTATTCCATCCCCCCACCGACTTAGAACGTGCACAAACTTCTTCCAGCTCATGCCTTCATTGATTTTCTGGGAGTGAAGTGGAGTTTTAGAGTGGAAATAATAGATCCTTATTTGGAACACAAGCATTTCATGTGTGTTCCGTTTCTACAGTAATCTGTGTAAACACATTTTTAAAACAGAAACGTTTTTCATATTCTAGTAGTAAATGACAAAATGTAGACATAAACTATATAATGTATGAAGCCTGAAGTCCAAATATCAAAGAAACACTTTCACAAAAGGTACAAATATAACAGAATAAATGCGCTTTTATTCTAAAGTGTAACTGCAGAAAAAAAAGCCGCCTTAGCAGGCCATACTGACGCATATTCACTACAACTGGCGCGGTGGTGTAATGGTATCAGCTGCTGACTGGTAATGAAAAGGTCATGATTTCAAGCCCTCACGACTCCGTTTTGAGAAGTAAACTGATCTTATTCTTAATATTTTAGAATAAAAACATACATTTAATTTCAGTTTCTAACAGCCGGTGTAATTTATGTTACTTGTAAAGGTTAGCTTTGTTTTTTTTTTATTCACTTTTCATTCTCTCAGTCGCGTTCAGGATCCTTCCCTATGGCCCCCCCCCCCCCCCTCCCCATCAGACACTGCTGTTTTCACATAAAGACGCGCTATAACTCTGCAGTGTATCACGATACATTCTCTTACCAATGCTAGCGAAATGAAGTGTCTGCATGCACTTTTTGTGGCATTACACGTGTATTTTTTGAGCATGTCCGTGCCAAATAAATAACATTCGAGCTATAGCGTGTCTTTATGTGATCCAAATAAATAACATTCGAGCTATTGAGCGCCTTTATGTGAAAAATTGGATCACATAAAGATGTGCTACAGCTCAAATGTTATTTATTTGGAGACGCGCTATAGCTCGAATGTTATTTATTTGGAGACGCGCTATAGCTTGAATGTTATTTATTTGGATCACATAAAGACGCTCTATAGCTCGAATGTTACCTATTTGGAGACGCGCTATAGCTCGAATGTTATTTATTTGGCACAAACATGCTAAAAAATACATGTGTAATGCCACAAAAAGTGCATGCAGATACTTCATTTCGCTACCATTGGTAAGAGAATGTATCGTGATACACTGCAGATCTAGCGTCGGAGCAAAAACGCACATTGCACTTTTGCCATCACTGTACTTTGTATATGTACTGTATATGGGAAGCTCTGCATTTTACTTGTGCCTTTACGCTGTATAAAGTGAGTAAATAAATCAAAGTAACTAAAGGTAAATAAAGAACTGAAGCTTGTTGATGCTGCATCATCTTTTCTTTTTCCATCGCCTTTTCCTGTAAGAAGCGTTCTACACACTTCTCTCTATGCTATTACACACCTGAAAAAGAGAGACAATATATGTGAAACCATCACTGCACTAATGCAATATTATTTGAAAACGAACAGCGTCAGATCGGGTTTAAATTTATGCTGGCGCTATCACTTAGAGTCAGATCTGGAGCTTATTAAGTGCGCGCAAGAACATGCAGGTGGCCAGTTACTGTGTGCTACATACAACATGCTGGCGGTGATCAACGCACATTTAAAAAAAAGCTTGTGATAGTACAAGCAACCAGCCACCTGCGTGCTCCTGCTGCACTGAATAAGCTCACGCCTTCTGGTGCATGATGTCAGCGCAGCAGCGGAATAAAAAGAAGGAGACAAATACATGTGACATTTTGAAGAAATCGTTTTATGACCTGAATAGTACCAATCAGAAAACATTGTTGCACTAATGCAATATTATTTGAAAACAAACAGCGTCAGATCAGCTGTAAAAGTATGGCATTTCTAAATGTTTGCTTTTTTTCAGTCTGATTCTCTCAGTCAGACTGTATATTTGTCTCTTATTCAGTGCGCGCAAGAACATGCAGGTGGCCAGATGCTGTGTGCTACAACATGCTGGCGGTAATCAACGCACAATTTAAAAAAAGAAAGAGACAAATATATGTGACGTTTTGAAGAAATCATTTTATGACACGATTTACCTTTATTTACTTACTTCCTAAAGCCTAAAGTCACAAGTAGTGTGCAGAGGGCATGTTCAAAATTGTGTGTAATGCCACGAAAAGTGCCTGCTGACACTTTAGTATGCAAGCAATGGTATGTGCATTCTTGCTCCGATGTAGAAGGGAGCCGAGTTTACCTCTATTATAGTGTGCCTATGTGAAAGCAGCAGTGTCAGATGCTGGGGTGGGGTGTGTTTGGGCTCGTGAACACAGCTGAGATAATAAAACTGACTTAAAAAAAAACAAAAAAAAAAACAAAGCTAACCTTTACAAGTATAAAATTACACCGACTGTTACAGACTGAAATCAAATGTATGTTTTTATTCTAAAATAGTAAGACTAAGAGCAGTTTACTTCTCAAAACAGAGTTGTGCATGATCGAGCTCATGACCTTTTGTTTCCCAGTCAGTCAGATTATATTGCGCCACAGAGGAAGTCATAATAAATGGGTGTCAATGTCGCATATTAAGGCGTTTTTTTTCTTTTCTGAGGTTATATTTTTGAATAAAAGTGCAATTGTTGTGTTATATTTGTACCTTTTGTGAAAGTGTTTCTTTGATATTTGGACTTCAGGCTACATACATTATATAGTTTATGCCTACATTTTGTCATCTACTAGAATATAAAAAACGTTTCTGTTTTAACAATGTGTTTACACAGATTACTGTAGAAACGGAACAGACATGAAATGCGTGTGTTCCAAACAACGATCTATTATTTCCACTCTAAAACTCCACTTCACTCCCAGAAAATCACATGTATATATATGTGTATATATATACATATATATATATATATATATATATATATATATATATATATATATATATATATATATATATATATATATATATATATATATATATATATATATATATATATATATATATATATATATATATATATATATATATATATACACATATATATATATATATACATATATATATATATTATATACATACATATATATCTATACTAATAAAAGGCAAAGCCCTCACTCACTCACTGACTCACTCACTGACTCACTCACTCACTAATTCTCCAACTTCCCGTGTGGGTGGAAGGCTGAAATTTGGCAGGTTCATTCCTTACAGCTTCCTTACAAAAGTTGGGCAGGTTTTATATCGAAATTCTACGCGTAATGGTCATAACTGGAAGCAGTTTTTCTCCATTTACTGTAATGGAGATGAGCTTCAACGCCGGGGCGGAGTTTCGTGTGACATCATCACGCCTCCCCGTAATCACGCAGTACATAGAAAACCAGGAAGACCTCAAAAAGCGCTTAAGAAAACATGCATTATATAATTGAGAAGGCAGCGAAACAATAAGAAGCGGCGAAAGTGACATATACAACCATATTCATGAGTTCTGCTACTTGAAACAAAGCACGATGTAAACCTACACTTTAAATTAAGTTCATAGACAGGCTGCGCTGGCGTTTGTAATTTAGTGCCTGCCCATATAAGGCCGTCCGTCAGCGGCAATCCAATAGCAAACTGCCACGGGTAAATATTCACGGGTGAAGGACTGTGCTTATGGAGAGGAAGATGAGATGGTCAGGGTGGTGTTTGACACAAACTCAGCGAAACTGCGAGAGAAAGTTTTAAGTGCCAGGACTAAGGTAACATTAAATACAGCCATGGACATAGCACGAGATGGCACCAGCACAGCTGGGAACCTTCGATGCATGTACACCGAGTGGCTCACGTGAACTGAACGAGTGCACAGATAAAAGCAACAGTTCCAAAGAGCTGAACAAAACCGAATTACACAATTGAAAAGGCAGCAAAAAATATGAAGCGTCTGATAAGCATATTCATAAATCCAGCTACTGCGGAAACAAAGCACACGGTGGAAAATGTCAATGTCCCGCTAAAGGAAGACAGTGTAAAAAACCCGTGCATGCAGTGTGTCAGGTCTCAGATAAAGAAGAAGACGAGCTGTTTATTGATGCAGTAAGAAATGAATCGATGAATGAAACCTGTCATCTTTACAACGATTGACAAACACGGAATGTAACTTGAACACAACACATCCTACAAATACGAACCTGATTGAAAGAAATAATGATAATCAAATCCTTGATGACAGCAACACTCAGTAACACTCACAAAACAAATACTGTATATTGACAGTCATGTTACGTTATTTTTAAAATGTTCCCTTTTCTTTTTCTACCTTTTTAACACACTACTTCTCCGCTGCGATACGCGGGTATATATATGTATATATATATCCCGATCTACATACTCGAATAATGGATACTTTATTTGCCATCAATGATTGTTTTGGTAAAGCCATACTCAGTGTATTCATTAGATGAACGGTAAAAAAGTAAGAGCGAGGGGAAGATGAATTATTGAGGCATGCAGGCTGTAGTGCGCGTCAACTCTATTTGAATTGCGCGATCACATTTAAAAAAATGTATCTTTTCAAGTTCTATTTAGTCCATATGTGTCAAACTCAAGGGCGCGGGCCACATCCGCCCGTGTAATTATATCCGCCCGAGATCATTTTATATACTGTATTATTGTTATTAATGGCCGGGTATATGAAGCGCTGGTAACACAATAAACTACAGATCCCATAATGCAGCGCTTCAGCTGCCTTGCCAACACTTACCGCATTAATCAAGTCTACCTTATGATGCTGCAAGTTATTGCGAAGCTATAGTTATTGCGCACTGAGTTTGCACGGCGCTTTGGTGACTTTGAAGAACAAAAAAAGTCTGTCTACATGCGGCTCGAACCTTGTGCATGTTTGGTAGCACATATCTGTGTGAGAAGCTCTTCTCAGTGATAAAGACTAACAAAACAGCACACAGGAGTCGCCTCACTGATGAGCACCTGCAATCCATCCTGAGAATCTCCACAACACAGAACCTCACACCAAACAGAAACAAACTTGTGGCCAAAAAAAGATGCCAGGCGTCCAGCTCTAAAATGACATATGAGCAAAGACAACTGCATGATTTGATTTGTTATTGCACGTAAGAGCGGGAGTCAACCGTTTTAACAAACAGCGTATTGCACTGATACGAAATAGCTGTGTGTGTATATATATATATATATATATATATGTATGTATGTGTGTGTGTGTGTGTGTATATATATATATATATATATATATATATATATACACACACACACACACACACACACATATATATATATATACACATATACTGTATATTACTGTATATATTCAATAAGTTATTAAAAGTAAAACATTAACGTTTCGTTCAGTTTCTTGCTACAGCAATTTTAACTCCGTTTCAAAGTGATCCAAAGTCTCGTTTATACCTCGTGTCTTCTCAGTAAAGTTGTATCTCACGAATACCGTCATTTGTGGTAGGCATGATAAACGGCAGCGGGAGTGTGTCTATAAACTTAATGTAAAGTTACGGTTCACGCCATGCTTTGTTTCCGCAGTATCATGCATTGAGAGAACTTCCCCTTTGCTTGGAATGCAAAGTGTGATTAAATGCGTTATTTTTTAGCGCATTATGGAGCACATGCATCAAAGCTTCTCAGCTGTGCTTGTGCTAAGAAAAGGAAACATTTTAAAAATAACATAACATGATTGTCAATGTAACCTTTTGTAAGTAGTGCCTGGAGGATTCAGAGTGTGTATTAACTTGTGGATTTTTCTGTGAGTATTGGTGCACAGCCCCTCTCCAGCAATTTTAACTTTGTTACAAAGTGATCAAAACTCTCGTTTATACCCTGCGTCCTCTCATTAAACTTGTATCCCGCATTAGTCATGGGCATGACAAACGCCAGCGGCAGCCTGTCTATGAACTTAATTTAAACTTTAGGTTTACACCGTGCTTTGTTTCCGAAGTAGGTGCAGTCATGAGTATGCTTGTATGCCTCACTGCGCATGACAAACGGCAGTGGGAGCGTGTCTATAAACTTAATTTAAACTTACGGTTTACAACGGGCTTTGTTTCCGCAGTAGCTGCACTCATGAATATGTTTCACTCGCTCGCTTCTTATTGTTTCGCTGCCTTCTCAATTGTATAATGCATGTTTTCTTCAGCGCTTTTTGGAGCTCTTCTCGTTTTCTACGTATTGCGCTCACAGTCAGTTCACATGATTACGTGGGAGGCGTGATGATGTCACACGATACTCCGTCCCCCGTGGCCATCCAGCTGAACTCCATTACAGTATATTCAGAAAAATAGGTTCCAGTTATGACCATTATACATAGAATTTCTAAATGAAACCTGCCCAACTTTTGTAAGTAAGCTGTAAGGAATGAGCCTGCCAAAATTTCAGCCTTCTACCTACACGGGAAGTTGGAGAATTAGTGATGAGTGAGTGAGTGAGTCAGTGAGGGCTTTGCCTTTTATTAGTATAGATAATAGCTGCCCAAGTACCATTAGGATTTCTGTTGCTGTTGGCGTTTGTTCTTAATCAGGCCACAATAAAGTATCAAAAACGCACAGAAACATACATGTTAACAATTTTGAACATTACAGGTTTGAATATATACTTATTTTTAACTTGAATATTCAAACCTAAAAAAGAAAAGTCTAAATCCTTATGATCTGTGCAGATTGGTGCTCACTTTGCAAAAAACAATCAAAAACATGCCTTAAGTGTCCATGCATTCACTGTCTCATGTAACCTAACAGGACAGTGCATGTATGTGAGCACAGTCAGTGCCCCACAAGTGGAGCTGGCATAGCTGCCTAAAAATGAGTGCGCAAAACAGTGCCAGGGGATAATCAGCCTCTCAATCTACATTGTTCTATTTAATTGCCAAGCATGGATCATCCTCACTCGCATGCAGATGTTTGGGTTTGAAAAGACTTGTTGCTTAAAAAACTGCAATTTGCAAACTATATCGGAAATTGTTTGCCGTTAAAGACTGCTTGACAACTAACTTCTAACCTGTTCATCACCTGTAAAATGTAACTGATTTAGTACTGTGCCCCATTGAAAGAAAAAAAAAAAAAAGTCAGTTCACATTGATTATTAATCCATTGCCTAGTAATCCAGCAATGCCCATTTATCTAGTTTGTAAGCACCTAAGCTGAACACTTAGGTGTTCACTGTTCTTTTACACAGATTGACGGACTCTCTCTGAAACCAACGGCGTGCCATGAGCCTCAAGTAAGCAACTTAACTGTTTTCACTGAAATCCTTTGTAGTGCCCTCTTTATAACAGAGCACTTAGAGCATGCAAAGTTAAATATTGTGATGTGCATTGTCACATGTATTAAATGTTGCAATGTAATAACTGTTAAGTATTCAGTTGTCAGTATAAATTTTATTCATCAGATTATTTTTTCATTGCAACTTAAATTCTGTACAATTATTTTGGGTGTTTACCAAGTT
Organism: Polypterus senegalus; assembly: GCF_016835505.1. NCBI lineage: Eukaryota > Metazoa > Chordata > Cladistia > Polypteriformes > Polypteridae > Polypterus > Polypterus senegalus. The sequence continues at coordinate 88,444,716 of NC_053161.1, forward strand.
AAAAGAATAAAAAACTCCAAGGCAAATTACAAGAGGTGTACAATGTAGAGATAAAAAAAAAACACACACACACACCAAAGACTGGTGCAGAATAGAAAAAGACAGCATATGAAGCAACCTGAAAAGTTTGTTACAATGTCCAGAATATTTTTAATTATGCCTATTAATTATGGATCAAGCTAAATACCAGGTATATGGAGACTGTGTGACACTCTTAGTTGAGGTAGCCAAATGTGCACTGCTAAAACTGAAAACACTCTTAATTAATAATGATATTGTAGCATAAAACAAAATGAGATCTTAGGTTTATGAGTGAATTGTAACAGAATGAGAAGCAGAAATATACTTTTAGTGTACCAGAGAAGTGTTTAAAAATCTACTTTGAGTACACCTGTATATCAAAAAGCAGAACAGCAGGGTACCAAAAAACACTGTCCCAAATTATATTGTGAAGGAATGTGGTTATTTTACCAATTAAGAGAATAAGCTAATTGTACAAAATTTTAAAAAGGCTGATTGTGGAAGTGAAGTGCAAAAACAGATCTACACAACACCATAGTATTGCATGCAAAGCATGTGTACAGTAAGGGTCCATGTACTTTTTGGTATTTGAAATTTCATTTTAGAAGCAAAAATGAAAAAAACGAAAATGAAAGGAATTTTCAGATTTTGATTTTTGATTAAAGAATAAAATGAGAGAAAATAAGGTATTTTGTAATTCTGCGATAACAAATAGAAGTCATAAAGTTAAAATTACACACACTTTTCTGGATTTATTTGTGATTCAAATAATGAAAGTGTAATAGCTCAAAAACAACAAAACAGACGCATTTTCGTTGTCTGAAACCGTAAGTACTTCTTATTCTGCATGATTTTGACGACACGTGCGAACCTCCCAACGTCCTCCTCACAAGACATCGACCGACGGCCTTGAAGTTACACTGCATGGCATCAGCAGAGGATGGACCATCACGTTGTTTTTCGGAACAGTAAAAGAGTGACACTCTGGGACGAGGACATGACTGCAGAAAAACGGAGTCACAACTTTCAGGTAAAAATACAAACTTTGCAAACTTTGCTTCGTTGATGTAGCAGTTCTTTTATGAACGTTATCGTTGTTACTGCAAAATAAATACAGTAAAGGCCGTTTTCTCGTTCTCGTTTCTTGCAGTTTTCTTTTCTGATGTGCGAAAGAACAAAAGGAACAAAGTAATTGTTTTGCATTTTTCATTTTTACCTTTTAAGTTGAAAATCAAATAAGTGTCTCTTTTTCTTTTTTAAATGATATTTTCTGAAATGAAATTTCAAATACCAAAAAGTACACTGACCAGTAAGAATGCTAAAATTAGTTTAAGGGAAAGAAATCATCTTACATTTGAATGTCAGCTTTTGCATCCAAATATGTTTGTATTTATTTCACAAATAAATTCAAATGATATTTGAATAGTAACATTTGATCTAAAAGCCCTTACTTAATCCAGCTAAACATTTTCAGTAGTGCTGGGGTACAAATCTCAGGAATCCAAAAAAAAAAACAAATGCTTTACTGGCTTCAGTAAAACATTTGTTAATGAGCGATTATATTCATATGCAAGTTAAAGGAAGGAAATGTGACTTATTGAAGGCCTCCCTGCTCTTAGATAAACCAGAAAGCCTGTTTTGTGTATAACAATACTGTGTGCTCATACCCTCTGCACCGGAAACTGCTAAGCAACACACATTTTTTGTCACTAAAAACAAGATAACTGCTTATTCCCAAAACAGGACAGACCTATTTTCAGGCATCTGACCAACTGCATTTGGAATTAGGGTTGCCAAATGCCATAATTTTGGTATTCAACACCAATTCCAGGGCAAATTCACAATTCTAAATACCTATTTAATACCACAACAAAACAGAAAGCATTTTAAATTCCATTAATGCCGTGAATAATATTTTGCCTTTTCAGTAATAGATTATAAAATACATAAATACCTATATTTACAAAATATTTAAATTAATGGTACATCAGCCAAGTAGTCACACAGCTGTCATTAAAGTAAAATATACATATATATATGCATTCATAAATATCAAATTACAATGCAAGATTTGAATTTATTGTATGATTGACATGGGGGCTTTTCCCAGGGTAACAGCACTTAGAATATGTACTTGGTGAGATACATCAGTGAGTCCATGAAGATGTGATTCTATATAAACCCTATGCTGAAATAACCCACCAAGATTTTATTACCTGACATTTCCTCACCTGTAACTTAAAATCGACACTAAAAATAAACATTTAAACATTATTATATTAGCTGAAAAAAATCTCACTGTAAAGTAATTTAATGGATGAGTCAAACTGATTGAAATTTCAAGCATCACAAACTCCTACTGTTTTATAATTGTCCCAACCAGTTTCCAAAAAAAAAAAAAAAAAAAACACCACAGAGGGGCAATTCAAACCACATGAGCACAGGTTAATGGGTGGAAAGCCATGTGGCCATGGAGAAGCTGATGAGGGAACTGGCTAATCGGCTAAGCTGAGCCATGGAGCAGGGGCGATCAGGGCTCCAAAGATCCAGCAGTGACCAACAGAAGTGGTAGGACATGGGAGCCAGACTTGGATGATTTCAGTAGGGCACAGATGAAGGTGGCTGAGACAGAAGTCAAAAGGTTGACAGCATTCATCAAGGTCTAATCCCTGCTGAGTAGACTCATGTGGGTAAGCAGCAAAGACAATAGCGTGGAACAATGGAGATGTATGGAGAGTAGATGATCTTGATTGTGGTTTTATTTTATACAATTTTTAACCATTGGTTTTTCATTTTCTGGCACAATGCACTGTTTTATGGATTATTTGCATAATTTTATTTACAAATTTGCACCAGATTTGTTGTCAGTGTCCTCATTGTTTCAGTCCATCCTAGGTAAATGACTATTGATGTCCTGGGAAACGGATGGCAAGGCTGTGGTTACCCGAGGCATCACACAGTACTGACAAGCCAAACAGCTACATCATTTGAAAGTTGCCTTTGTTTTTACATGATACAAATGTTGTCAGCACTGCCACAGTACAGTTTCCTTCCATATCCCATAGTCCTATATACACATGACCATGACACTGTTTAGAAAATGGATTAATGCTCAGATGGGTACCTGTATACAAACAATCAGAGAGAATACATGCAAAGCCTCTGTTCCTTTATCGAGACAGTGTGGGAAATGGAATTAAAAAGAGATTCATCATTACAAGTTAAACAACTGCAATTCATACCTAATCAGCGACATTATGCACTCTCAAAGGATGAGAAAATCTATTTCTGAGTTTAGTGTTTTGCCCATCCCCCACCCACTTTTTTTCTGTTTTTAAATGATAAGCATAATTGGAATTCTCTTTTAATCATACTTAATTTGTAATTACACAGCATGCTAGGCTGTGGATGTGTACTTTTAAGTATAAGCACATACAAAAAGTACACTGTTCAATAATTGTTTAAGATTAGTTTACATTAAACCATTATCTATAGGAATGGACAAGTTATTTAAAAACACTTACCATCATTCAAGAGACTTTCAACAAGACCAATATCTCCTGAGGACAATGCCATTTTTAATGTATGTTCATCATTCTTCATGGGAGAATGAACCTTCGATACCTGAAAATCAAAAACATACTTATTACAGGTAAAATGGTGAGTTTTCTGATTAAGAAACATTTTTAGTATTTATCTGAGGTACTTCAGAAATATGCAGACTCACCCAATGATAAGGAGAAGTGCACCAATACAACTCTTTGATACTCTTTATCAAGCTAGTACTACTGCTTAAGTACTCCTATTCAGTACCTGTTAGATTTCATTATTCCTGACTTAAAGTTGAAGCAGCAGAAATTTTAAAAGAGAACTGGGGATAAAATAACTAAAAAGATGCTGTACTAAGAGGTAACAAACAGCAAACAATTGACAACAAAAGAGTGCTTGTACAGTATGTACATATACAAGATGATAAAAATTCTGATTGGTACAAAAGTGGTATGTCAGAGGTAGTGAAATGTTTTAACCTAAAGTAGCACACTATAAACCTGCATTAAATGTGATGGATAATGTGCAAGTGATGTGCCAGCTATAGATGTGTGTGTGTGTGTGTGTGTGTGTGTGCGCACTGCGGTGGGCTGGCGCTCTGCCCAGGGTGTGTTTCCTGCCTTGCACCTAGTATTGGCTGGGATTGGCTCCAGCAGACCCCTGTGACCCTGTACTTAGGATATAGCGGGATGGATAATGGATGGATGGATAATTTACAAATAATGCAGCCATAAGATCACTTTTTGTGTTAAATAAAAACTGAACACAAGCTTTTGTTACTGTATGTATAACAGCTAACTTGGCCACACATCACTCACCAAGCACGCTTCAGTTCAGGTCTAGATAACTTAAGTGACTGTGCATTCCTTGTTTGCATTTTTTATTTTTGCTATTTTGAAGATTAACTCACCAGACAGCACTACAAGTAACAGGAGAAATTATTTGGTGTGCCAAGGTTCACACAAGCAGCTGTCTGTTCTCCCTGCCTCATCTAACCAGCCAGAATACAATTAGCTGTAGTAGGTTTCAGACAAATAAAATTGTAAAATTAAATCAAATTACAAATAAAATTATCATAACTAATTAAATACATCAATCCATAAAATGTAAGCAACATAATAGGTTGATAGCGATAATTAGGTGAAGCTGTGTGAATGAGAACACCATTAATAATTTAATTTTAATGCCAAGGAGGCAAGTATGTAACATCAGCGTTCTCCCCAGAAATTTTTTTGGCTGGGTGGGATAAAGGAATAGCCAAATATATCAGCTTTGCAATCAAACTATATCTTACTGCAAAACTAGCCTTAACCTCTTCATTTCGTTGACTAATTTATTAATGTATGCAATCAGCCATTTTAAAAATGTAATCACACAAAACACTGAAAGTTTTCCAACGGTTCTTTTTTTAGTGTTGCAGACCTAATTTCTGATGCTAAAATATTAAGCAGTTGTTGCATAATTCTTTCTGAAATATAAATAACATTTTTATCAATGTTAAGATGTTTTAAGAAGGAGTGAGGCATATTATTACAATATTTGACCTATTTTTAAAATTAGTGGTTAATTTTTTGCTAACCAATAAACAGACCTTAAAGCTCTCAGCACTGCTGGAGTGATCTCTCCAGGGGCCTCGTGCATAACGCTGTCCATAGAATTCACACTAAAAGTGTATGGACACACTAAAAGCGTATGGACAAAAGCGGAAACGTTCATATGCACAAAAAAATCCAGATGCATAAATCTGTGCATTCCCCAACTTCCACATTCTTCCACTACATAATTCCCGGTCAGCGTGAAAAGTAATGCACGTGCACACACCTGCTGCCACTCCCCAACTCCTCCCAGAATTACGCCTCTTTCGATATGCAAAGCAATATAAATATCCCTTAAGCTCAGCGTTCTGTGAAATGACAATAGCAAAAGCACAGGGGAAAATAGAAGAATTTCAGGGAATACCAAGTAGAGGCAAGGAAAAACGTACTATTTGTTGGTTTAAACAGTGGAATAAACAACAAAAGGAAGTTGATCGAGTGACAGAGTGTCGGAGAAACTCGAAAGCTCAAGTTCACAAAGTCGCACAGTGCCCGAAATAAAAAAAGGAAGTTGTCAGATATCAAAGTCGCCGTGAAAAGGTGAGCCGTAACCCACCGTCTGAGTGTCATATGAAAGCTTATTAGGGTACTGAGAAAAGAAAAAAAAAAAAAAATAGGGACACAGTGGGGGGAGAAAAGCTTGAAATGTCAACTTTAATCTCGAAATTTCCACTTTAATCACATAGTGTATTTTGTTATTAAAGTAGAACATTATAAACTTCATCTTTAATTCGTTTAATTTACTAGTTTCTCAAATACCATCGTAACTGAAGTAGCACGTTAAATGCTTTGTTTTGTATGTGTTCTTCAATGTACTCTGTGTGTGTGTGAATCACTACGTGCTTCTTAAAACGGGCTTTCTCTTCCTCCGACAGGACACAGAATCCATTACATTCATGATATTACAGCTCTCTGAATAATTTAAATACTTAGATGTATACTTAATATCATTTTCATGATGATACGAATTAAAGCTTGTATTAAACATGGGAACACAGTGGCGCAGTGATAGAAAAGAACTGGCTCCAAGAAGCTTGCTGCGCCATGCGCAACCTTCGATGAAATAATTTACTGCAGCAGTACTGCCTCTTTCAAACGTACTAACCACCAATTCCTGTCCTTCCTTTTCTTTCTCCAAGTACCCAATTGCCACACAATCATCTCTGTAATAGACGTTAAGCCATCTGTAAGCTTTGAACACCTATTCTTCAAAACGTTTAAGGAACATTCAAATATCTTCGTAGTACACGTTTTAAATTATTCTATCCATCTATCCTTACAGTGTCGCGCCAGCCCCAGACAGAATACAGAGCGAGGCAGGAACAATCCCTGAACGGGGCGCCAGCTCCTTGCTAGCAATGCAACACTGTGTCCTCAAATGTTTGATTATTAACAATATAGATTATTTAAATGATGTTTACATTTTATCTGTATAATGTAATAAACATACTTTGCTGGATTTCATCTGAAAATTATATCATCATCATATGCAAACACATGCTAAAGTGGCTCATATTGTGCAACATTATAACTATATCACAAGTTTACAGTGAGGTAATAAGTACAAGCAATTCTACAAGGAGCATTTGATGGACTGATTGACTGCATTTATAGTTCTTGGGATGAAGTTGTTTCTGAACCGCGAAGTCAGTACAGGAAAGGCTCTGATGCGTTTGCCGTAAGGGAGCCGTTCAAATAGGCAGCATGGTTGAGGCAATGTGTGCTAGATGCTGTATACCGATAATTCTCTTTCCAATCAGCTACTGTAAAGCTGTGATTCCACAATCAGATACAGTGATATAAATACCAGCACCAGTACTGCCTTAGTGACTCCACCTCTGGATATTTCCAAAGGGTTTACTCCCAAAGCCTTCTCATACATGGATATACCAACAAATGCAGTGACAACATGCGAAGCAGCAGTCTACCAATTATATGTCTTTGCACTGGACTGGCATATAGTTTGGTGCCGGGGCAGCTTCCAACTGAACTTCACCAGGCAACTACTGCCCACTTCAATCTGGGCAGTCCCTGGACAGATAGTTGCTGCTTCACCATCATTTATTTGCTTCACTGGGTCTGTGGGGCTCAGGGAAACACTAACAGGTGGATCGATAAACCTTGCACTAGGCTCAACAAGGCAACTCTGAAGGCATCTGATCCTCATGATGGGCACTTGGAATGCAAGGAACAGGATATTGCATTTTTAAGTAGTGGAGCCTACAAAGACAAGAACAGGGCCCAAAAACAGCTTCCCACTGTAAGACATACGTTAGCAGGCACACCTTATCCAATTGAGGTAATTAACCTGACCTGCACATTTTGAAGATGTGAGAGGAAACCCACATTATTGGGGAACAAGTATATACAAATACATTGGGCAAAATAAGTATTGAATGCATCTATGTTTTTCGCAGTAAATATATTTCTAATGGGGCTATTGACATGGAACATTCACCTGATGTCGGTAACAACCCAAGTAATTCACACAAAGAAAACAAATTGGTCCAAAAATTAAAGTATGTGTAATAAAGTGGAACAACACAGGGAAAAAGTATGTATTTTATGTACAGGTATTGTCAATAGCCCCATTAGACGTATATTTACTGATTAAAATGCAGACACGTTCAATACTGTACTTGTTTTCCCCGCTGTACATACAGAGGCGAAGCACTGGCCATAAGCGTTAATCCTCTGGCCTTTTACAACCTGCTCAGATTCGCCCATTGAGGTAAAGGCTGTAGTTTAATATCTAACACTTATTCCACTACAAAAAAACTTTTGTAAACAAAGGTGCCACAGAGGCACGGTAACAAAGTATGGTATTCCCGCTATAAATCAGCCTCCTGGAGAGCTCCATGTTTCAGATTCCCGTAAATATCGGAGACGGAAAAGGAACGGTCGGCTTGTCGAATTAAAGGAGCCTTTAAAGCTACTGACAAATCGTCCAAGTATTCGGTCATATCAGTCCTTCTGCTTAAAAGCTTACTTTAACTGAAACTGCATTCTTCACGAAAATTGCAATGCTGTTGTTTGATGCATAATCACTTTGCTTCAATCGCGCTTTTCCCCAGGTATTTGTGCTACGACGATATAAAGACTGTAATTCGGCGTTCTTTCGACGGTAATGGACCCACATTTTAGTTCATTACTTGTGAACGTAAGTGAGCTCATGAGTACATGCATTTGTATGTGCAGCGCAACTACCATATATTAAATTACAAATGCCTACCAATATATCAGCTAAAAAATCAAACTATGAAGATAAACTGCCTTAGCAATAAATGTTAATCTTACTTGTTTTCCAGACTGGCAGAAAATCTCAATATCATAGTCGTCATCGCTTTCCTCGCTTTCTAATCCAGCTGCAAACGCTTCAATCTTCTGCGTCATTTTTACCGTTCTTACTTCCTAAGTGTTCAACAACTGTTCACGAACCACCAAAAGTGACTTTTCAGCTTTGAAGCACTAGAATACCGTGCTTAATGGGCGTGGCAAAAACAGGGCGGAAGGAGAAAAACTTTTAAGTGCGTCCGCCTGTGTATGGCAGTTGCTTTTGCGTGCCGCTGCTCAGACTGTTTGCGTTCACAGTAAGGATTGCCAATTTGACGAGACTGGGGCGAAAGCACTGAAATCTTTAGCAAAATTAAAGTCTCTCTATTACGGAAGCGTATTAGACCCACGGAGAATAAAACAAAAATACGAACACAGCGATGAAAAAAGTACATGTCGACATTTCCACTTTATTCTTGCCGTTTATATCGAGATTAAGGTCGACATTTCCAGTTTAAACCCTTGTTTTTTCTCTCTCTAGTTTAACTTTGTCATTTCATAAGCTTCATTTTAAAATCAATGTTTAATTTACTAGATTTTCTCAAACCCGGTCATAACTAATGTAGCATATTAAAGGCTTCTTATTAAGTGTTCCCGACCCAGTTGTTAATCACTACGCGCTTCTTAAACTGACTTCCTCTTGCATTTGGGAGAAGGCGCAGGCAGCGATCGCCGCACAAAATACATTCACTTTATGATATTCCTGCTCTCGGAACTTTTAGAATGCTAAGATAAATGTTTGATATCATTTTCATGGTGAAATGCATTAAAGCTTGTATTAAACATGGATTGGTGGCGTGGCAATAGTGCTGCTCCTTCGCAGTAACGTGTCCCCAGATGTAATTTCAGTGTGGAGAACCTTTATGGCAGGTGTGATGAGGCTCCAAAAAGATGGGTGTCGCACTGATTTAACTGAACTATTGCGTAAATGTTGGGTTCGTGAGCTGATGGTCGGAGCTACTAACACAGAATTCAATGGATGTTCTTCTGAGCGGGCATTCTTTATTGCATGCGTTCTGACTCAATCTGACATACCAAACCCCAAGTTCCTATCCTTTCACCGCATAACCAATCCCCAAACGATAAACGTCTTTATGAAAGTAAAACTAGCTATAAACATAGGACACAGAGTGTGCGGTACTTTGAAAGATTTTCGTTATACATGTTTAATTATACCATCCATTCAGGGTTGCGTCCATCCCTGCAAGCATCGTGCCCGAGGCAGGAACAATTGCTGAACGGAGCACCAGCTCATCGCAGGGAGAGTACGAGCATACACATACACTAGCGTCAATTTAGCATAACAAAGCCCCACAACATACACGACTTTGAAAGGAAACTGAAGCACGCTGAGTGAACCCACCAGAAAAACATGCAAACTCAAGACAGGGAACACCCGGAACCCCCTTGCTGCAAGGCAGTAGAGCAACCTCCAAGCAACCGTGCCCCAAGTGTTTAATGCATGTTTCATCATGGAAATGATATCAAGTATTTATCTTAGCATTCTAAATGTTCAGATAGCACGAATATCATGAAATTAATGTATTCTGTTTGGCGATCGCTGCCTGCGCCGCCTCTCAGTGCAAGAGGAAGTCAGTTTAAGAAGCACGCAGCGATTAACTTAGCTCGGAAACACTAAATATGAAGCATTTAATATGCTACATCGGGAGTGTGCTTCCCTCGAATTTCTCGTATACTGAGATAGAGGAAAAGGTGATCAGAACCACTTCCAGTTGCACAATATTTTTCAAATATATCTTTTTGTTTCTCATCACAACTAATTGATAATATCGATACACTTTATCTCTGTTTATAATCAAACGTTATATTAAAATAATATTTTCGCACTTAGGGAGCTCGATAACGGTGGTGGAATTTTTTCATGATTACATATAGGCTAATTTACCTAGATTCCATGTAAAGTAAAATGAGTTATAGTCACCTAAAAGATAGAAAAAGTGTATTATATAATATGTTGCGATAAATTGCTATAGGTAAAACTGCATTTAGCTATATTTAATTATGATAATGATGGTGAAAATAAAAAAAAGATAAAAATAAATGTATTACCAGGAACATGGCAGGGATGTATCAGCTTATTGTTCCAATTATATCTTTATATTTACATGACATGTTAAATGTTTACACGTTATTGTTAAACTGATGATAAAATAAAATTAATAATAGTTATTGAAAGAATATTCGTTACATTGAATACAGTTTTTAATATTGTGTACACATTTATATTTCCATGATGCAAGAAATTCAGATGGTTGCTTAAATAAAATATTACTTACGGTTGAGTAATTTTCACAAATTTCATGTCTGTTTGCTTTTTATCATCCTAAATATCTATACAAAATACAAAATTGTAATCATCTATCTGTAATTATAACCATAGTTAACTTGAAAAAAATCTGAAATGAGTTCTGGTAAAGTACCACTTCCAGTCGCCGAAAGTGGCCCAAAAGTTCTTAGGATTCCTTATTTTTTATATAAAGCAGGTGTACAAAATCTCATTAACCTAGGTCAAAGCGTTTTCGAGTTATCATGTTTGCAGAATTTTTTCTCCTTATGTATGCACATATGCGGACAATTTTAACAATTAAATCAAACTTGAAGACCTACCTTTGCTCTCTTACTTTTTATAACTGTTATTCCTATAGAGAAACTTTATGAAATTGACTCCACTATACTACTGCATAACATCCACTTTTGTGTCAAATGCTTTCTCTGTTTATACAGGTATTGAGCATTGTTGGTGTTAATATTGTATTCATCTTTCTACTTCAAGTATTGTTATCAAAAAGTATTCCTTTGGAGAGCTTTAGTATCTGATAGTACTATATAATATCATGTTTTCTTATGAAGTGCTATGCGATTTTGTATGCTGTTAGTGGTGTTGGTTAACATTAATGATTGATTGACTATTGACCATTGCTTTTTTATTTTATCTAGTAATGTCATGAATAGCATAGCATTAACTTGGATTTGGAATCATAATATTTTTAGAGAGCCTATCCAGACTAAAGAGTACAAGTAGTTGGTAGTAGATTTCCCAATTACAGTACTTCCAGATTTGGCTGTATATTGTATGATATATCCTGTATTGTATTGACTGATTTCAATGTGAATGTTTCTTCTAACCTCTTAAATTTAATTGTTACATTGCTTGGAAGAGTGATGCTTCTGTTGTACATCAGCAATGGGGTTTTATGTGAGTTTGAAGAAGTTTTACCACATTTTATTAAGATGTCCTGATTCATTTATCTATAGTATTTAAATCATGAAAAAGTTAATCAAAATCAGTTTGAAGTGTTGCATTGCATTCTGCTATTATTGCATTAGACTTATGGAATTCACCATTTGGGAACCATTATCTTTGCTTTGCGGAAAAGGAGAAAATGTGCATGCTTAGCTTTGAAGAACTAAACCACTTTTAATTTTGGTAATTTTAAGTATTTTGCTTATTTTTTGTATGCACCTGCTGACAGGCTGCAGAAGAAAGTGATATTTCCTATTTCTGGATATAACAATGCAGTATTCTTTTCTATCTTTATTCACTATTCATCTTTTTAGTTGACTTTCCTCATTACATATGGATGCTTATTACATATAAAATGAATAAAAAATATTAACAAAATTATAATTTTAGATATTAATGATTTTTATTCCTGTTTATTGTAATGCACTATGTTTGAATGTTTGTTCTATTACCTAAAAGAATCTCTGAAAAGAATATTTACTAGACTGCTTTCTCATCATTAAATTGCTCCTACATCATTCCATTACTACCAATACAGGCTTCAACTGCCTGCCACCCGGAACTGGAAGGAGGTAGCTTGTAAAATTAATAAACAAAAGAACTATACAATTTACAATCTCTCCAGACCTGTACTCCCCACTACACACTTTGCTGCAGCATCATGTAATTGTAGTACGGTATTAGTGCTGTTAAGTATTATCATACTTAATTCATGCATGCTAGATATAGATGTGTATCACTGGGTCAGTTTATTGTCTAAGTTAAGGGGTATTGTACATGTCAATATCCTTATTTTTAGATAATTCACTTTACATGTGCAATAATTATTGTCACTTTTTAAGATATCAGTTAACACGTTACATTTTCTGCTGTGAATAATTGAAACAAAAAGCCTCTTACTTGGCATTTTTATCTTTGAAGGTGACAATAGCCTATCTCAGGTAATGAAAGGCTGAAAGGGGACATACTCCACTGAATCCCAGTCAAGCACCATTGTACCCCATTGCTGTATTTGAAGTGTTCATCTAGCACTTAATTTTCATGATGACATTTCTTAACATAATTTCCTAAAATTATCTGGTATCACAATGGCATACAAAAAGTTTTTTAATGTAATATTCAGTTTATCTTAATGGTTGATTTAAAATATTACCTTGTCAATAATATTTTTAAGTCAAACTCTCTTACTGATCGTATCTAATAAGTTTGTATGTATTACATTTAATGCATCAGACTTAACTTTCCACTTGTCAATGTGTTTACTTATGTTTTTATTTAAAACAAAAAGAGAAGTGTTTTCAGTTATGGGCTGAGTTTGACATTTATGTTAGGGTGGGCAGACCAAGAGTAAAAAATAATTGCATTTTCAAGAATCACAACCATACTGCTACATATGTACCCCATATCCCAAGTCAAATATCATACATTGTTGATAATATAAACTTACATTATAAAGTAACTCTCATATTAATATTTTTAAAAGTCTGAAATTATGGAAAAGTGCACAAGTACTGTTAATAATAATTAAATAGCAGAAAGCATTCCCATTTTTAGTTTGTTTGTTTTGCTTATTGTAATTGTGGCAAATAAGGACTTTCCTATTTTGTAGTTATGAAATGTACACATGGCATAACATTCAGTTATGTTTAGAGAAGGGGTTAACTGTTTTGAAAGTCCAAGCATATTAAAACTTGTATTTACTTCATTAAAATAATGGGTATAACATTTTTGTATATTAAATAGTTTGTAAAGAGAATCTAGCCACCAAAGGGGCAAACAACCCAAAATTGGTGCTGATCCCAAACTGGAATAAATATACAGGGTCAGGAAAGGCATTCAGCTGTAAAACTTTAATAATAAAAGCTTAAATAATTGAATCAGTCGAATCAGCTTTAGAAAATACTAGAGGCTACCCTGTAGGCAATGCACAGGGGTCTTGGCTGACCCTTCTGGGAAAGGCCACCATAAGGGCCACCAGGCAAAGGACAGGCACAGCTAAAGAAGTTAGTCCAGAAGAAGCACAAAAAGAAGACAGGGAAGCCTAAAGAAAAGGGTAAGTTGAAGATTAGAGTGAGGACACCGAAGTTTGGGAGAATGACTGGGAAATGAAGAAAGTTTTCAGTCTTGCTTGATAGGAGGAAGATGTGTTAGTGTTGTGTGTGCAGGCACCTAGATGGAAGAGAAATAAGGCAAGCGATTTGGAAGGAGGCTGTAAGTAGGTGTACAGTGGAGCAAATGAGAAAGGGAGGAAGAGTTTACGGGTAGTAGTATCCTACAGACCTAAGGATAGTCCTTTGTCTTGGTGAGACACTAGACAGTACTATGAAAGTACCTGCAGGAAAATGTTATATTTCTCCCAATCTCAGAGTTAAAGTTTTAAAATGGGCTCAAAGTTCCATTTTTTTCACCATGGTGCTGCCCAAATGTTAGCAATTCTCAAGAGCTTTGTCTGTGAACACATGTATAAAGAATCTATGTAGAAAAGTAAGAATTTTGTCAGGCAAAGTCTATTCCAGGGTTGCCTATTGGATTGTCACAGCCTTTTCCTAGTGTTACCCTTTGTTGTTAGGCAATAAACATGGACTTTATAACCAAACCTCAGTCTTCAAATAGTTGTTCTACTCTTCATGTACTAGTAGATCACTCATTTTATTCTCTTGAAAAATTACCATCTGCTAAGGAACAAGCAGATGTTCTTATGACTTGTTATTATGTTTTGTTATTTATTGAAAAATAAATTATATGACTATTATCTTCTTTCCTGTTTGTTAAATCAAGTATCACACACATATGAGTAGGGGGCATTCTTAAGGCTGGTGTATTGATTGCAGTTCCACCCTAAGTCAAGATGGGACATTGTCTTTCACGTTTTCTTCTTTATTATCTGCACACCAGAAGCTCCAAAAGTCAAGGATCCATTACTTTCCCTGCCACTCTTATGCTGTTTTCCATTCACCTTAGAAGTCAGCTGTTGGAGCTGGGAATGATGCCACACCCAAGTTGCTCTCATTTCACAAAACATTGAGAAAACCAATACAGATGTGTGCAGGAACACCTTTATTGTATTTACTACACTGAAATAAATAGCAGTTGATAACAATGTTATTTTGTGTATCCTAACACCATAGCAACATGTCTATAGATGCAAGTTGGACAGTACTGTACGTATGACTGATTGTTTGAGACACAAATAAACAGAAGTGCTAATAAACAGTATAATTCTATACCTTTCACTAAAGTTTACTGTGTGCTTCACCATTTTGGATTGACATCATAATCTGAAGTCAGACAAACTCGGACTTGACAGACAAGCCCAGAGTTTCTGAGTTGGAAATCTGACTTGAGGGGGTGTTCCAATTGAAGATTTCTGATTAGAAACTCAGAAATTCCAACTTCCCACTTCAAATAAGTAAGATGCTGCAGATGTTCTACCAGACGGTTGTGGCGAGTGCCCTCTTCTACGCGGTGGTGTGCTGGGGTGGCAGCATAAAGATGAAAGACGCCTCACGCCTGGACAAACTTGTTAAGAAGGCAGGCTCCATTGTAGGATTAAAGTTGGACAGTTTAACATCTGTGGCAGAGCGACGGGCACTAAGCAAACTCCTGTCAATCATGAAGAATCCACTGCATCCACTTAACAGGATCATCTCCAGGCAGAGGAGTAGCTTCAGTGACAGACTTTTGTCACTGTCCTGTTCCACTGACAGACTGAGGAGATCGTTCCTTCCCCACACTATGCGACTCTTCAATTCCACCCGGGGGAGTAAATGCGAACATTAATTTTATTTTAATTCTTTTCATTTTTATTACTATTTAATTTAATATTGTTTCTTTGTATCAGTATACTGCTGCTGGATTATGTGAATTTCCCCTTGGGATTAATAAAGTATCTATCTATCTATCTATCTATCTATCTATCTATCTATCTATCTATCTATCTATCTATCTATCTATCTATCTATCTATCTATCTATCTATCTATCTATCTAAATGGAACACAGCATTAGCCCTGCTTCCCCTGGGTCTGGAAGCCATATAAAAGCCATTACTATCTCTATCCCCCAGTCTGCTTGATGGACTTGTATCTGCAGTGACATCTTCCCATTGCTTGTTTGTTGTTGACATTTTTTGCTTTATTTTTTCACAGATTATACGGCAGTCACTGACTGGTTCCCAAAATCTTTATCTGTGTTTTGCCTTCTAATTTACACAAGGGAGATTTTTGTATTGTTTTCAAGTTAGGCTGTTTATAAATAAAACACTACTCTAAAGAAATATATTTTGGTAGTAGAAATTCAAAATTCATTTGTTTAAAGCACTTTATTTGATATTATCAAACATTCAGAACATATGTTGAAAATTTAAATATATGTAGTTTTTAAACTCACTAGATTTATGATTTGAAAATTTATAAACTTTTATGTATGCTGGGTGTCAATTAGGAAACATCCATCCTTATGTTTTCCATAAACAGTTTTTCCATTACTAAACTGCAGGAAGAGGAAAGCCTATAGAAGGACCTCATTCATTTTCCTTTTGATAAAAGGTATTATTGACATTCCTTGCCCAATAAACTTAGATGTTTGCATTTCAGTTTGTCTAAGTATTGATTTTGGTGAAGGAAGTGTTAGTGTCATCTGAAAAGCAGTAAGTCTGTGTATAATATTTATTTGAGCATTGTCCATTGTGCACACCAGGGAGCAGCACAAAAGAACAGCAACTCCAATTTTCCTTTATTGTCAATATCAGGCTAGTATAGTTTGTATTTTTAATTGTGATCATTTGGAATCAGACTCCAGAAGTATGTAATTCTCTTGTTTGAAAGCTTGGATCTTTGTATTGCTTTTAATGATCAAGATTATAATCTTTCTCTAGGACTATGGTGGTTTGCCCTTGCATGATGTACACTGGCAGGCTCTTTAGATCTTTCTGATCCTGGAGTTACTGCAAATTTAGACTTTTTATAGTATTGCTCAGTTTCTTCTTTTGTAATGTGTTTCATCCACAGTGTTCAAGAACATCCTTTCAAAATTGTCTAAGTATGAGCAAATTCTAAATTAAACTAACTTTGAAAGTGACAATATAGAAAACAATGCAACAGTTAATTTATTGCAAAATAAAGTATAATACAACCTTTGCGTCAAATATGTGAAACTGTGCACCACCACAATAATCTTGTTAATTTTCTTTCTGTGTAGAATGAATAAACAAATTCCACAGGCTACAAAAGATGACATTACATTTCAGTGGTTTATTAGATTTTATGTAAAAGCTGATCTATTTTTGTTCAATATTCTGGTCTACCAAGGTCAGTACACAAGAGGGAGTGAAAAGGAATTTAGATACTTCAATTTGTTTCTTCAAATTTACAAAGTTTGTCTGGTGTCAAAAATTCAAAAATATGTAAACATGCACAACTCATTTAGTTATATCATATTGTTTAAAATTACTTCTCAATATGTTAGCACAATTTAGTAATGCAACTGGAACAGTCTAAATATCCTAGGTATTTCATAAACCACCAGAAAGTTACTGAAACAAAACTTCAAGTTCACTTAGAAAAAGCGGTTAGAGAAGGAATTTTAGGGCCGATGTGAAGCCTAAGCAGCCAAAACATCAAACAACTGTGTCTCTAACATTTTTTTCTACTCTTTTTAGCTTGTCAGAAATGTTTACCCATTTTTCCTTATGCAGCTGTACACTAACACAGCCTTTCAGCAACTCTATAAGTTTAACTACAACAAAAGATGATAAAAATGATTTATGAGACCATATTTTATTGGCACAATAAAATTGTCTTTTCTTAATATTTTTTACTCTGGCTTAAGGTAATATGTGGATAGGAGTAAATGATGTTAATGTTTATAAGGGTAATTATGGTAGTTCCTACATAGGTGTACTTGTGAGTAAATTCCTACAACAAAATAATATTTTACAGATAAAAACTCCTGATGAAGGTAAAATTACTTCTTAGGGGTTCTTAGGGAAAATTGTAAAAATAATGGGATTATCCCAGGTTTTCTATAGCGTATTTCAGTGGAAGATGTAAAAACATAAAGTGGTAGATGGTATTATGGAATGTGGAACATCAGAGTGTAGAAACAAAAGAGAGGAAGTATGGTTGAGTAGGCTCATGCTTGTGCATACTACATTAAAGTCAACTTTAGATGTTATGGGAAAATGATAATATTATGTGTGGGTTTTGCAAGTTACCAGAAATACTACATGTTATAATGATTTGTCCTAAATGTGTTTTGAAACGGGTAAATCTGAGTGTATTTTTTGTCATACAATCAGGGTTGTTGCCTTGGCTCAAATTAATTTGTTGTTTATTTAATCTTTTTATTAATATACTTTGTCATATTATGATATTAATTCTGTTTTTGATTGTGGTTTATCTTTGTTTTTTATATAATGTTATGCATTTTTATTTATATGGTGTTTATTAATTTTATTTTGTTTTATGACAACAATGTATTTAGTGTTTTTTGCTTTCTGTCCTGCAGCTTCTGTAAAGAGGCAGGCCACCTGTTTTTGTGGCTTGGGTACTTGCACCAACAGTATTTAATCCAAAGCTGAGGAAGGCTCAACAGTTTTGGCAGTGATTTTTATATTTTAATTCCTGGTTTTGATTTTTGTGCTTCCTTTTTTAGATTCTCTGGCTTTTGGCCCCTGCATTCTCTTTAAGCTACTGCTTCTTGTTGATGTTTATTGGATGTGTTTAGTTTTATTTTTGCTCCTGTTTGTTCCTGCCTTGTTTTTTCCTATATTTTTTATTCTTTTTTGAATATTTATATAATTTTGTTGGTTCAGAGGTTTCTTGATTTTCCTTCCTTCTTTTTTGAGAATACTGTGAGACTTTCATTATTTAAGAGCTTTAGCCCCATTTTCAGCCTTTATAGGCCTTGAAGTCTGCCTGTTAGGTTTGGGCTCAGACTGACTAGGGTGAGGTCTATCCCTGGGGTTCAGACAAAAATTAAGGGCAGGTGTTTCATGAGGAAGGTTTTACATTGATAATAAGAGCTATAGACTTATTGGATATATGTTTTTTTTTAAATAGAGAGAAAGAAAAATCTTAGAAGTAAAGGAGAACTCAAATAAGGTAATTAAATTTATTTTAATTAAAACAGATGTTGGGTGTTAGCATCTGAATTTCCAGTGCAATAGGTGGAAGTAATGTACCTACCAGTGGAATGTGAACTATAAACTATTTTGATTCAGAAACACCAAAATTGCTAAAAGTGCCAGCAGACCTCAAAATTAACAAAAGCCACACCAGGGGTCACATTTACAAAACTTGCATACATACAAAAAGAGGCACAAAATGTGTGTGCATAACATTCCATCCAAAAGTCAGGAGTAATAAAAGGGGCCGTACCTCCCCCTCGTGTTCAGCTACCCGATAAAGAAGGTCATTATTTAACACAATGTGGGGACCCTGTGGTATGAGATGCAGTGTGCAATGGCCATCTACCAGAACTGCATTTTTCGCAAACTTAAGGGAGTCATCATTCCATTGCTCCCTCTTAAAAGAAGCTGGAGTGTGCTTAAATTGGAACTGCAGTTGGGTGAGAGGATCGGAGTCAACCTCCCTGGTCGGCATGGTGGTGGAAGATGACGTATCACTGCACGACGTCCCGGGTGTTTCCACATCATTGCTAGAGGCCGAGATCCATCTCTCCACTGGCTGAGAACATGGCGTGGAGGTAGCTGAGGATGCGGTTTCAGTGTCCATGACTAGACCCACTGTTCGTTTGAGAGTACGAAGTGTTATACTGCTTTTACTATCTGACCGATCTCTACCAAGTATTACTGGGAATGGACAATTTTTTGAGTACCAACATCATCAGCTTTTTTACAGACCCGTCAAGGCTGATATAGCAGGCGGCGGACTTACAGGTGCTGGTCATAAAATTAGAATATCATGACAAAGTTGATTTATTTCAGTAATTCCATTCAAAAAGTGAAACTTGTATATTAGCTTCATTCATTACACACAGACTGATGTATTTCAAATGTTTATTTCTTTTAATTTTGATGATTATAACTGACAACTAATGAAAGTCCCAAATTCAGTATCTCGGAAAATTAGAATATCAATTAAGACCAATGCAAAAAAAGGATTTTTAGAAATGTTGGCCAACTGAAAGGTATGAACATGAAAAGTATGAGCATGTACAGCACTCAATATTTAGTTGGCCTGGATTACTGCAGCAATGCAGCGTGGCATGGAGTCGATTAGTCTGTGGCACTGCTCAGGTGTTATTAGAGCCCATGTTGCTCTGATAGTGGCCTTCAGCTCTTCTGAATTGTTGGGTCTGGCGTATTGCATCTTTCTCTTCACACTACCCTATAGATTTTCTATGGGCTTAAGGTCTGGCGAGTTTGCTGGCCAATCAAGTACAGGGATACCATGGTCCTTAAACCAGGTACTGGTAGCTTTGGCACTTTGTGTAGGTGCCAGGTCCTGTTGGAAAATGAAATCTGCATCTCCATAAAGTTTGTCAGCAGCAGGAAGCATGAAGTGCTCTAAAACTTCCTGGTAGGCAGCTGCGTTGACCTTGGACCTCAGAAAACACAATGGACCAACACCAGCAGATAACATGGCACCCCAAACCATCTCTGACTGTGGAAACTTTACACTGGACCTCAAGCAACGTGGATTCTGTGCCTCTCCTCTCTTCCTCCAGACTCTGGGACCTTGATTTCCAAAGGAAATGCAAAATTTACTTTCATCAGAGAACATAACTTTGGACCACTCAGCAGCAGTCCAGTCCTTTTTGTTTTTAGCCCAGGCGAGACGCTTCTGATGCTGTTTCTTGTTCAAGAGTGGCTTGACACAAGGAATGTGACAGCTGAAACCCATGTCTTGCATACGTCTGTGCATGGTGGTTTTTGAAGCACTGACTCCAGCTGCAGTCCACTCTTTGTGAATCTCCCCCACAGTTTTGAATGGGTTTTGTTTCACAATCCTCTCCAGGGTGCGGTTATCCCTATTGCTTGTACACTTTTTTCTACCACATCTTGTCCTTCCCTTCGCCTCTCTATTAATGTGCTTGGACACAGAGCTCTGTGAACAGCCAGCCTCTTTAGCAATGACCTTTTGTGTCTTGCCCTCCTTGTGCAAGGTGTCAATGGTTGTCTTTTGGACAACTGTCAAGTCAGCAGTCTTTCCCATGATTGTGTAGCCTACAGAACTAGACTGAGAGACCATTTAAAGGCTTTTGCAGGTGTTTTGAGTTAATTAGCTGATTAGAGTGTGGCACCAGGTGCCTTCAATATTGAACCTTTTCACAATATTCTAATTTTCCGAGATATTGAATTTGGGACTTTCATTAGTTTTCAGTTATAATCATCAAAATTAAAAGAAATAAACATTTGAAATACATCAGTCTGTGTGTAATGAATTAATCTAATATACAAGTTTCACTTTTTGAATGGAATTACTAAAATAAATCAACTTTGTCACAATATTGTAATTTTATGACCAGCACCTGTATAATGACGGACATCCCTGTGTATACACGTTAGATTGGTCTTAATTTTAAACCACTGTCACGGTAAGACAAGATGGCGAGCAACAACGGAGATGTTACCTCAAGAATCGAATAAGGCTGAAATCTTGTAGCTATTTACTATTGCTACTCCAGTGTGAGGGGAGGCCAAAGGATTAGCTAGAGCACACCACCCCTCCCTTCATGTCTCTTTGCAGTCCTCCTTGTTACCGAGTGGAGATTGTCGCTGTGTATTGTGGAGTCAAAGGTAGGGACACGTCATGGTTCACACACGTCCCATTCTGTTTGTCCCGAGTGGGTTTGCGCTCTTAGATTTTCTACAATCTCTATTAAATAGATCATGTTTTTAACCGGTCATCCATTTAACCGGACGAGATTGACGGGAAGGGCTTGGAGTAAAAATGTGCAGGCTACCTGCTCCACTATCTGTCTGGTGTTTTTTTGTTCTGGCCTTAGCCAACATATGACTTTGACCCATAAACTAAATGCTTGGGGAGCAGTAGGCATTTGTGGGTCGAACTCCCATGTTATCATTTTACTCGCCTGCCAACCCGGGGGACCCCCACCTTTAGCAAAGGGATGTTTCTTTGTGGGGTTTTTCTGATCAGTCCCTTTTCCCGAGAGCCCATAATAAGTCCCTATTGTTTTCCCTTCTGAGCCTGGCTCCTTGGCACACCTATCCTTGGCCAGTTTCTCCCATTCCTCTTTGCAGCACCTCTCAAGCTTCATCAGGTTGGATTGGATGTATCACTGCACAGCCATTTTAAGATCTCTCCAGAGATGTTCAATCAGATTCAAGTCTGGGCTCTGGCTGGGCCACTCAAGGACATTCACAGAGTTGTCCTGAAGCCACTCCTTTGATATCTTGGCTGTGTGCTTAGGGTCGTTGTCCTGCTGAAAGATGAACCGTCGCCCCAGTCTGAGGTCAAGAGCGCTCTGGAGCAGGTTTTCATCCAGGATGTCTCTGTACATTGCTGCAGTCATCTTTCCCTTTATCCTGACTAGTCTCCCAGTTCCTGCCACTGAAAAACATCCCGAGAGCATGATGCTGCCACCACCATGCTTCACTGTAGGGATGGTATTGGCCTGGTGATGAGCGGTGCCTGGTTTCCTCCAAACGTGACGCCTGGCATTCACACCAAATGGTGGATTGCTGCAGAGATGGTTGTCCTTCTGGAAGGTTCTCCTCTCTCCACAGAGGACCTCTGGAGCTCTGACAGAGTGACCATTGGGTTCTTGGTCAACTCCCTGACTAAGGCCCTTCTCCCCCGATCGCTCAGTTTAGATGGCCGGCCAGCTCTAGGAAGAGTCCTGGTGGTTTTGAACTTCTTTTTGAACACTTACGGATGATGGAGGCCACTGTGCTCATTGGGACCTTCAAAGCAGCAGTAATTTTTCTGTAACCTTCACAAGATTTGTGCCTCGAGACAATCCTGTCTCGGAGGTCTACAGACAATTCCTTTGACTTCATGCTTGGTTTGTGCTCTGACATGAACTGTCAACTGTGGGACCTTATATACTGTAGACAGGTGTGTGCCTTTCCATATCATGTCCAATCAACTGAATTTACCACAGGTGGACTCCAATTAAGCTGCAGGAACATCTCAAGGATGATCAGGGGAAACAGGATGCACCTGAGCTCAATTTTGAGCTTTATGGCAAAGGCTGTGAATACTTATGTACATGTGCTTTCTCAATTTTTTTATTTTTAATAAATTTGCAAAAATCTCAAGTAAACTTTTTTCACGTTGTCATTATGGGGTGTTGTGTGTAGAATTCTGAGGAAAAAATGAATTTAATCCATTTTGAAATAAGGCTGTAACGTAACAAAATGTGGAAAAAGTGATGCGCTGTGAATACTTTCCGGATGTACTGTATATATACCAATAACGGCACACTGGACAATAATGTGCAGTGAATACACTTGACTTGAGCATTCATAGTTTTCATACTCTCTCTGTAGGTTTAGCATTCGTTTGCTCAGAGGTTGATGTGCTTACTGCTTCCTAAGCAACTCTTCTTTTCTCCACCCTAGTGACCTGCTTCCTCTCTTCTTTCGTCAGCATCTTTTCATGTTAAAAGTGATTAAGTCAGTGTTTGTGTTGCAATTACTAAGTATGTTTTCCTTAATTTTTCACTTGAGCTGCCACTTAAGTCTTCAATCTGCCTCAAGAATGATTTACCATATGAAGAGGCAGGGAACGTGACGGTGAAGGTGGTAGGGAATGAGAACGGCGCCCATACGCATGTGTCGCATGGCCGCCCTGCTGGCCACTGCCAAGAGTTGATTCTACAATAAAATAAAAATAAAAAGAGGATTTTTAGTGGAAAGTAGACGTCATGTAGTATATGTGTACCAAAGAACTTACATATATTTACTGCAACTTTTATTGATGTATATGCAACATTTCAGAGAAAGTGGGAACAATAACACTCTTTATAAGGTAGGGAAATTCAGTCAGTGAAACCAACTAAATGACAACTCATGTGTATAATAATTCATATCACCAAGCCGTTATTATAATGTATGCTGCAGTGACAAGCATATTACACTTCAAAAATGATGAATATATTTTATAGACTATATTTTAGATCCCTTTTAAGAGGGTAAGGTTTATATTAGCACTGAGAAACATTTATGTTTTTTCGTCAGTTTTTATTAGCTATCTGTTGTCATTTCTCAGGATTAGAAACCAATGCAATCCCTTGTTGTCAATAGATGTTCTAAGTAAAAACACAGGTGTGATTCACTCCCAGTGTACAGATAGCTATAAATATCATACCCTACAGCCTATTCATATCCTACTGGTTTAACACAACATAGCTTGTTTGGAGCAACTTGAAGACTATTCAAATCATCATATCAAGCTTTTAAAAACTGGCAAGACTTTTTTGTTCATGATGATGACTGGCTTATGAGCCAATTTAGTCTTCCAAGAGCCATTCTCTTGGAACTATTTGCTGAAGTTGTCTCAACAATAAAAACACTGCCAAAATTTGGGCTATACCTGTTCCTATTCAGGTTTTAACAACAGTTGTCTCTCTGGCAACAAGCACCTGTCACAGGGAAATGGAGTATCTCAGCCAAGCTTTAACTCATGCCTGCTGTGCTGGAAGCCATTAACCTACTAAAGATGCACTACATTCAGTTTCCATATGGTATAGACCCATCATAAAATGCAATTTACAATAGTGGCTGGTTTTCCTAACATAATCGAGGCAATTGAGTGAACTCATATTGCAATGAGTACACACAGTGAGAATGAAGCTACTTTTGTTAACCGTAATCATTTACATTCCATCCATCATTTCATCCATCTATCCATCTTCTAAGCCAGCTTTATCTTTCAACATACAAGTCATCTGTGATGCCAAGATGAAACTGACAGATTTGAGTACATAATAAGACATCTACAATTACATATACCACTCACAGATGGAATTCAGAGAGCACAGATGAGCTTTTCCCTCTTCCTGTTGATGTCACACTCTACTGGTAACAAGCAAACCACTTCTTAACCTGAGATCAGACCTTTTTAATTTGTTTTATTTCAGGCATGGCGCAACTGGTAGAGCTCATCACATTCATGACAGCAGTAACATGTTGCCATTCAACATATTTGTACATGTTGGTAACACCCATGCTTAAGCCACCAAATAAAGGCTCTTTGCAAGCCTCTACTTTAGAGACAAGCACTTCTATCTGACACTTTTCAAAGATTGTGCTTTTTGCCTCTCTCCTCAACATTGTGTCACCTTACATGTAAATCTGTTTATTGTATATGTAGGAAGTTTATTAGCATGGTCCATATTTGTTTGCTTCAGATTAAATTGAATGAGTGTGGTTCTTGACATCATGGTGGACCTGCCTTTTGTAGTTTCATCCACATAATACAAGGGATATAACAATAAAACATACTGCATATATATGCACTATTTAAACCCAGTATAATTAATAATGCAATGTTAGGAAAATTCATAAAATTACGTAAATTGAAAAAATACTAATCAAAAAGCAGCAGTATCATAAAATGAAAAGTAATATTTGAAGAACTACAAAAATTTCAAAATAAAAGAAAGCACACCTGAGTTAGGATTCAGACCCTGGCTTAAACATTATATAAAAACAAAAAGAAAAAAGAAAGATGCATTTGGGTTTTGGGAAGCTGAAGTGGGAGAATCATACCAGCTGTATTGTGACTGAAGCATAGACATGGTGAGTAATTCAGATGGGAAGAATTGAGAAGTCCTAAACAAAAAAAAAAGCTGTGAAGAATCAAGTTCAGAAATGGGTGATGGTCTAGTTAAAGGACTGCAGTTGAGTCTGTCTGTAATGATTTCTTTCCTGAACAGTTCAGATAAAAATCCACACCTGGTTAAAATGATCAAAGCAGTTCATAAGGAAATTGGAAAAGTGAAGCAAGTAGTGTGCCTTATCAGTGAGAGTGGATTGATAAATTGTATTAATCATAAGCAACAAGATCAACTATTGCAAAATAATACTCGTCATTGAAATAAGGTTATGTGGTTCTGCAATTGAGGAGGTATCAAGAAGTGTTATTTGAGAAGAGCCTTTGTGTGTTTCTGTGGGAGACATTTTGGGTAGTTTAAAATGTGGTTTCAGCTAAGTGATTACCAAAAAGGAAGGAAGGGAGAAAAATATAATACTATTTGAATTTCGTCCTGTTCAAAATACACAAAATGGATGCAGGCCCAAAATACAAACAAAGCCAGACCTGCACTGCAGTACTGGTCTGGACCAAAACTCAAGAGGCAGGTTTTTGGCCTGAATGGGCCACAAAATCGGCAAAGGCTTGAAAGTCACTAATATTCAAAGAGAGGGGGTGAGGGGTTATGGAAGGATCATAAAAAACTCAGACCCAAGAAAACCAAAGTTTTTTTTTTTAGTATTTAAATATTTGTTGAGAAAGTTCTAAAAGGATTTCACGAAAAATAAACAGTTTAAAAAACAGGCAGGTACAAAGGCTTACCTGAATCAAACATTTCCAAAAATGTTATCTAGAGATAGTATCTAAATTCAGCAGCAGGGTGACAAAACCAAGAAATTTGGAATCAAAGAATAACACAATTTGTATAACAGGAACAAACTTAAATGCCAAAAGAGCCACATTAAATGCAGCTTCCCCTTAAATACAGCTTCATTATTAGCTGGCTCCACCCCCAGAGGTTCTATATAAAGGGGGCAGGGCAGAAAACAAATGCATACATTAATATAATACAAAAACACACAATCTGTATATATACAAACGTCTGTCTGTCTGTCCGCTTTTCACGAGACAACTATTTAATGGATTTAGATCGGGTTTTTTTCTATAATTTGCTTGAACATAATTTATTTGTGCAAATCTGAGAGAGACGCAGCGGGCCGAGACGAGAGGGGCAGGGCCCTCCTCACTCACACGCCAGCCTCAAGCCGTATCTTACATCCTCTTGGGCCAAGGGGAGGGGGAAGCGTGACCTCAGGAGTGGGGAGTCAGTCTACCTGTCACCACGTTTTAGCGGGTACCTTGCCTCTGCTTAGCTAGCTGTACCTTTTTGTTTATTAATTTTTAAAGTTTGTCTTGTTTCACTACTATGTGGGCAGAGCCACGGGAGACAGCTAGTAATTAATAAACAACACATTATTAAATAAATGAAACAAAGAAAATTCAAAATAAAAACAATAATACAACATACATAAAAATATATAATGCAAAGGTGCTTACTATAAAACTGAAATATGGCAGGGTGGTACAACTAGGGCAGTACATATTCACTATGAAGGGACATTTCAATTTATCGATATTTAGAAGCAATCACCCACCACATTAAAAAATACAATATACCCCAAAATCTCAAAAACAATTTGACTGATTTGATTGAAATTTGGTGACATTGTAGAAAAAAGAAAAATAGCTAACTTGTGTTTTTTTAATTTGTCATTAATAATGCTCAGGGTTTGCTCTGAGAAATTGGGTGTTCCAGTTTATGCAAATTAAGATCATCAGCAGATACAAAATGAAAGGAGGAAAGTTCCTTGAAACTTAAAGAAGACTGTTTAGCAAGCACTATAATAGCAGGGGATGCACAAACCAGTGTGTTTCTTCGTGCTGGTCCCAAGCCCGAAAAAATAGGGATGGTTACGTCAGGAAGGGCATCCAGTGTAAAATTTTGCCTAATCAATATGCGGACAAATTTACAAACCGGATCGGTCGAGCCCCTGGTTAACAACGACCGCCACCAGTACTGTTAGCCAAAAGGGTGCTGGCAGAAATTGGGCTACTGTTGGCCAAAGAAGAAGAAGGTGAAAAAGAGGGGGGAGACGTGTCCAGAGGCAGGAGGAGAGGAGGAAAGTAAAGAGAGTGGAACTGAGGGTAGGAACTTTGAATGTTGGCAGTATGACTGGTAAAGGTAGAGAGTTAGCAGATATGATGGAGAGAAGGAAGGTTGATATATTGTGCGTGCAAGAGACTAAATGGAAGGGGAGTAAGGCCAGGTGGATTGGAGGTGGATTCAAATTGTTCTATCATGTTGTGGATGGGAGGAGAAATGGGGTAGGAGTTATTCTGAAGGAACAGTATGTCAAGAGTGTTTTGGAGGTGAAAAGAGTGTCACGCAATGTAATGATTATGAAGCTGGAAATTAGAGGTATGATGATGAATGTTGTTAGTTCATATGCACCACAAATTGGGTGTGCAATGGGTAAAAAAGAAGATTTTTGGAGTGAGTTGGATGAAGTGATGAACAGTGTACCAAAACGACAGAAAGTGGTGATTGGAGAGGATTTCAATGGGCATGTTGATGAAGTGAACAGTGGAGACGAGGAGGTGATGGGTAGGTATGGTGTCAAGGAGAGGAATGAAGAAGGTCAGAGGAAAGTGGATTTTGCCAAAAGGATGGACATGGCTGTGGTGAATACATATTTTAAGAAGAGGATGGAACATAGGGTTACTTACAAGAGTTGAGGAAGATGCACACAGGTAGATTACATCCTATGCAGAAGAGTCAATCTGAAGGAGACTGAAGACTACAAAGTGGTGGCAAGGGAAAGTGCAGATAAGCAGCATAGGATGGTGGTCTGTAGGATGATGTTGGAGATCAAGAAGAGGAAGAGAGTGAGGGCAGAGCCAAGGATCAAATTGTGGAAGTTGAAAAAGGAAGACTGCAAGGTTGAGTTTAGGGAGGAGGTGAGACAGGCACTGGGTGGCAGTGAAGAGTTACCAGACAGCTGGGAAACTGCAGCAGATGTAGTAAGGGTGACAGCAAGAAGGGTGCTTGGCGTGACATCTGGAAAGAGGAAGGAGGAGAAGGAAACCTGGTGGTGGAAGGAGGAAATACAGGAGAGTATACAGAGGAAGAGGATGGCAAAGAAGAAGTGGGATAGTTAGAGAGATGCAGAAAGTAGACAAGAGTACAAGGAGATAAGGCACAAGGTGAAGAGAGAGGTGGCAAAGGCTAAAGAAAAGGCGTCTGATGAGTTGTATGAGAGGTTGGACACTAAGGAGGGAGAAAAGGACCTGTACCGATTGGCTAGACAGAGGGACCAAGCTAGGAAAGATAGTGCAGCAGGTTAGGGTGATAAGGGATAAAGATGGAAACATACTCACAAGCGAGGAGAGTGTGTTGAGCAGATGGAAAGAGTACTTTGAGTGGCTGATGAATGAAGAGAACGAGAGAGAGAAGAGGTTGGATGATGTGGAGATAGTGAATCAGGAAGTGGATTAGCAAGGTGGAAGTTAGGACAGCTATGAAGAGAATGAAAAACGGAAAGACCGTTGGTCCAGATGACATACCTATGGAAGCATAGAGGTGTCTAGGAAAGATGGCAGTGGAGTTTTTAACCAGATTGTTTAATGGAATCTTAGAAAGTGAGAAGATGCCTGAGGAGTGGAGAAGAAGTGTACTGGTGCCGATATTTAAGAATAAGGGGGATGTGCAGGACTGTAGTAACTACGGGGGGATAAAATTGATGAAGTTATGGGAAAGAGTAGTGGAAGCTAGTTTAAGAAGTGAGGTGATGATTAGTGAGCAGCAGTATGGTTTGTGTTTACACATGTTGCATTTACAAAAGACACTTTCCCCCTTTTATTCTAATCATAATCCTTTTCTGAGAAACGTGTTTCCAAAACCAGTGTATGCAGTGTTGTCAAACTCTTAAGGAGCAATCTTTCTTTCTTTCTTTCTTGTTTTCTTTCTTAGTGGAAAACAAAGACAGGAAAAAATACTCATATAATGGATAATTGGGAACAGTGGCAGAACAACTTCCACATGTCGTGAAAATTGATTCAATCTGTAAATAGAAAAAAGAAACAGTAGGAAGGTATTGCATGTTTGTCTTTCAGAAACTGGAAAGAGGCAAGCCCAGATCCATCAAACAAATTGTAAAGTGTGCTGATACCATGTGAAGTCCAAGTTGGACAGGAGATGGGTTGCCCACCAATGTCTAGAGAGCTATTGTGAAACAGTGTTGTAAGGGAGTGTAAATGCGGAATCGAGCCAAGATGTATTTCTATCTTGTGCCAAACATGCAATAATTTTTTTTAAGAGGATTATATTCATCTACTCCCTTTTTCTGTTTTAAACCTGTAAATGGTAACGTCTGCAGAATGTGAGGGGAGACAAGGTTTGGTTCTATAAGTAGCCAGGATGGAGAGGAAACCAGAGGGATTATAAAATCGGGAAGAGAAACACCTTCACTCCATCTGGCTTTAATCAAAGTGTAGTATTTGATAGCAAGTCTTTTACCACTCCATAAAATAGTTCTACTGGCTGATCTGACCCAATACCAAAAGGAGGAAGTTGGGGGAAGAGGGAGCATTGAACTAACAAAGTTTAAATGAGGAATAATATTCATTTTAATGATTGCCAAACAGGACTAAATGTAGAGAGAGTCAGAGATTATTCTAGGACAGCATTGACTGTTTTACCTCATTACCTCAAGAACCATGGGCCCAGAGATATCCAATGTCCTAGCCAGGGAGGTTCAACTTTAAACAGCTGCTCAAAGTAGACAGCCCAGTGGGTCAACTCTGTTATATGATAGAAAGAATTTCTGTCATGTTGGAAATTTCAGTTGGCTCTCTTGGAGTGTGAGCAGTCTCACAACCTAATTTTCTAATGTTGCTATCAAATTTAATTGTGCATCAATCGCAGTATATTGCACATTGGGTATTGCCGTTGACATGCTCATTTTCACAGTTTTGATTTCAAAAATATAAATATCAAATAGAAATAGACATACAATTAAAGGCCAATGATAAAAGCATCTTACTGGAAAAACCCAAATAAGCACACAATGGTAAATTACATTACCACATTGTCCACATGTCCATTTACTCCTTTTCAATATTTGACCACAA
Source organism: Polypterus senegalus (assembly GCF_016835505.1). Classification (NCBI taxonomy): domain Eukaryota; kingdom Metazoa; phylum Chordata; class Cladistia; order Polypteriformes; family Polypteridae; genus Polypterus; species Polypterus senegalus. Next base: position 88,475,353 of record NC_053161.1, read on the forward strand.
TTTCTAAAAATCATACACTGTATGCCTAGCATAAGTGTATTTCTTAATTTCTGTTTATTTTTCAGGGATGGGAAATATCATGCAGTTTTTTTTTCTTTTGTACATATAGCACATCAAATCTAATTTTGATCATAAATAAATATGAAAATGAGATGTAGTAATTTTTTTTTTATTTGCTTTAGACCCTGTCACACACATGCGAGTAGGAGGCAGCTAAAGGGCTTAGAGAATAGTACTGACTCACTCGACCAGGGTGCAGATGGGTGCACTAACTTTCTTTCTGAGTTCCCTGCAGATATTTCCCGGGAAATCCCTCCAGGTTCCAGTGCCTCGACTCTGAACACATCACTTCCTGTCCGGCCCCGAGGACGACGTCACTTCCTGTCCCGGCCTCGAGAATGAAGACACTTCCCCAAGACTCCTTATAAAACCTCACTCCCCTCAGCAGGAGGGCAGTTCTGTTTTGGACTCTGATCTGTGCACAGGAGTGCTATCACTTGTTTTTTTTTTCAATTTTGCAGCCAGGATACACAATATATGGGTGGCTGCCCCAAACCTTGCTATGGCTCTTGTTCGAGTTTGTGACAACCCTTATTAAAAAATCTAAATTCACCTTATCCACATAAGAATATGCACAAATTCGTCTCATCATACTTGTTTGACTAGCTAATAGGTGGATTGTCCAGTTATATCGTCTACACTCTTAGAAATAATGGTTCTTTAATGTCATTTTATTGCTGGACAAAACACCATTTCATTTTGGGACATATTCTTTGCATATGAAGTTGGCTCTTTGTGCTTTGAAAAATTTTGTAATATGAAGAAAAAAAACCAAAATCTTCAATGTAGGGTAGACTTACAGATTAAGAAAACCTGGACTTAGCCTGGGTTACTACATAGAGTGCATATGCAAGAAGAGTCCTTTTAAAATCAGGAACCCATTGGTACAGTATTTCACAAATCTGTTACCTTCTATTCATGGTTATTTACTCTATGGAGTTTTTTTTGGATCTAAATAAATAAAGGTTTCTTTCTGGAATCTTCATGTGGATGGGTCTTTTGGGAACCCCTAGGGTTCCCCTAAAACATCATTCTGAAGAACCACTCTTACACCTTTGTTTTTAAGAATGTAGATACTTTTTAAACGTCAAAATTTCCATTTCAAGTACAGTCAGTATAGTAGAGTGTTCCACATTTTCACAAAGTTTTTTTCTGTGGAGAATTACTTCCTAGCTTCCATATTAAAGGTACTTCTCACTTAATTTCAGCCAGTGTCATTATTTACAGTAATTGAAAGGATTCAGCTGGATCAACTTTATCAATACCTTCAACATCAAACAGTTTTTACAATATAACAGTTTTCTCCCGTTGTGTATACTCTTTGTTCCCAATCAATTAGCCAACTGAAATTCAGTTTTGAAAATCATTTGTGATGCCAGATTCTTCTTTCTTCAGATTTAGACTTAGGTGCATCATGGTATGTCATGTTTTGCTTTTTTTCTATGACTCAATTACCTGTTTGAAAATGTCTGACATTAGTTTTGCAGAATCCTTCCCCTCACAAACACATATTGGCTCTTATCTTAGCATTGTTATAATTTTTTTCTGATAACAGTTTCCATAATTTTGCTCAAGATGAAAGTAAAACTTGTTGGTCTGTAGTTACTGAGGTCCACTTTGACACCCTTGTTGTTGATTTTAGTCACATTTCCAACTTTCCAGTAATCAAATATTTCGCCATCTGAAATAGTTTCCTGAGTACAGTTTGTAATGGTTCATAAAGAATGGCATTGATTTTTTTTAACACTACTGATAAAATTCCATCAGCCTTGCAGTCTCTTCTAGTTAAAAATCTAGAATCTCAGACCTTGTTGTTACTTATGGTTTATCTGCCTTAATTTATTTTTTGTACTATAAATGTAAAGTTGAACTATTTGGTTTATTCATTGTCTGCTGCTCATATATAATGATCTCTCCTTGTGAATGTCTGAGACTTCTTAAATTTTCTTTAACCGGTATTAGAAAACTGTGGTGGGCTGGCACCCTGCCCAGGGTTTGTTTCCTACCTTGCACCCTGTGTTGGCTGGGATTGACTCCAGCAGACCCCCGTGACCCTGTAGTTAGGATATAGCAGGTTGGATAATGGATGGATGGATGGACGGTATTAGAAAAAATGTTACTATTCCTTTTACCCTCAGCTTTTTTAAATGCCTCTATTCAAATTTGAAATGTTGTGTTCTTTCTTTTGTTTGTTTGTTTTTAGTTTTCTTTTTGTTCAGTCATTTGCTGCAGATTTCAGTATTACCGTGTGAATGAATTTTTGGCTAGTTTTTCATTTTGTTGTAGAGCCATTTCTTTAGCTTTCTGGTTTTAATAATGCATTTATTTACTCATTTCTGCAAGTTCTTATGTTTCATTTTATATGCAGTGTTTTAGAAAAAAATATTTTGGTCCTGGATGAGAATGTTTCTGAAATAGCACCTAACAGCAATAGTTGCATCATTTTTATTTTCCATATTTTCCAGGTTTATCCTAAACTAGCTGTCTCCCGTGGCTCCACCCGCATAGTAGTGAAATAGGACAAACTTAAAAAATCAATAAAAAAATTGTAATAATTTGTATTAAGAAGAATTTATACTGACAGATTTCATATTCAAGGACTTCTTGATATACAATATTTTTGGTTATGCTATCAGGGGTGAGAATATAGCTGTGATCTATTTGCCAAAAATGTAAAAAGTTGGCAAGGCATCTCTGGCCAAGCAGAAGGTAGGTACGCTCCAATATCAAACGTTGCCACTGTATCTGATCATGTTCAGCTCTGATGTGAAAGCGTCCCCGGTGCGGGGAGAAGAACACGTGGCCGTGATATCTCTGCCAATCAGCAGCTACTCTAAAACACATGAAGCTCTGATCTCTCTCTCAAAAATGTCAAACGTTACTCCTTAACAATCTCTAGATGATAATGTCTGCTGATCAAACATGTATCGCTAACAAGGCAGAGGCATGGTACGTTCCAACATGTGGCGAGATATAGAGTGACTCGAACGGAGGCTGCCGTGTGAGTAAGGAGGGCCCCGCCCAGCTCTCTACTCCTGAGGTCCTGCCTCCTCTTCCCCTCTGCCCACAGCCTGTCTCTCAGATTCATGTGAATAAATTGGTGCCGCAACCGAACTATAAAACTTAGCACGATGAGAGAAGTTGCAAAATCGACTAGAATGTTCTAGCAAATTGTAGAAAAAAATGCTTTGCAAACTCCATGCAGGGATGATGCAAACCCATGATCATCATCCTCGTAATAGCCATGAATCCGAAGGATCAAAGCATCTAAGTGGAGGGCTAACCAATCATATGAAGAGAAGAGCGGAGACAATAGTTGTCAGTAACGAGGCTCTCATTAGAGTAGCAATTAGATTAATTTATGAAAACCCACATTTGCACACACTTAATAAAACTGAAATACAACTAAGACTCTGCACACAATCAATTATAGAATCATTTAATATATAGTCCATGCCTCGACCAATTGTCACGGCCAAGGTACTGGTACAATGTAAAGTCACAAAAAAAAATCACTGTATCATAGACTACCACCACCACTTCTAGACACACAACAACTTGATGCATTGTGGGCTGAACATTGCTAGGCTACGCAGAGTTTGCATTCATGGTTTGTACTACTGCAGTAATTTATGTAGGAATTTTTGAAGGCTTGCAAAATGTGTTTTTCTCATATTTTATCTGCGTTTCTGGTGGGACCACAGGCTGGGCCATTCTGAGGTTGGTTCTGGACTGCAGTTTGAATAGGCACAATCTACAGGTTTTGTTCCTTTTAATCTGTTATGTTTTGAAAAATGAGATTTTGATAGTCATTATTGTGGGTGGGGTGGGGGGGCTTAAGGTCACCTGGACAAGGTAAAGGTACTAGGCTAAAGCATCATTTCAGCATTACAATTTCTTCTTCTCTAAATCCAAAGGCAGGCTTTGAAATCCCATGTCAGCATATGTTGTCTATTGCATATGGCTTATGTGATTAAACAGTATACATTTATTTGAAATAACAGCATTTGATGGCCTGTAGCAAACTGCAGTCACAAAAGTTCTTGTTCTCTTCCTTACTAACTTAACTCTCACCAATTCTGATGTTTCTTTATTTTGTGCTGCCCTTTTGACCTCTAAATATTACTATTAGTGCCATACCTCCTCTTTCCATACATTGTTTGTTTTTCCTGAAATATGTATAGTCACTGTCATTTATCCATAATTCACTAAGCCCTGCAAAATATGAGTTCCAAACCAATACCATTGCTTTTACATTATTGTAAAGCATGGCAAGCATGGGCTAACAACCCGGACAGGATGTTTCAAGGTTTCTTACCTCGCTGGGAAGCCATAGTAATACTGAGAATAGAACGAAGGCAGGACATTTCCTGGCTCAACCAAGACATAGGCAGAAAGTGCCAATGACAGAGTGGCAATGCTGACATCCTAAAAAGTAACATTCTGAAGACTCTTGCCTGGCCAGGAGACCATTAAGATGGAAGGACAGGGAGAGATAAAATATATGAACTATTTGCCCACCTGAGGCAAAAGATGGAAGCAACCCTGGCCTAAGGCACCCATACGGACACACACAGGGCATGCTGGGATCTGCAGGATGGCCCTGTTTGGTCCTGTGGGTGCCACCAGGGGGTGCTGCAGTGATATGTAAACCTTAGTTTGTGAACATTAGTTTTTGGGGCTTTCACATAATCCGGACATGCCTCCAACAGACCATGCTCTAATACCCAAAGTACTCCTGGGTCCTAGATAAAAGGAGTCACTTCACCTCACTTCAGGGAGATGGAGTCGGGAGGTAGAAGACAACACTTGCTTGGAAGAAGAGGAGTAGGACAAAGAAGGAGAAAGACTTTTATTCTTATTGATGTGATGTGCTATGCAATTTTAGAAGGGCCAGTAAAGGTACCAGAAAGAATAAAAATGATTGTATTTGAACCTGTGATTGTTGTCAGGTCAGTTGTGTTGAGGGTTTGGGGTGTTGCTACGCCATCTGGATGTCACAGTCATGTATTTTGTTTTTGATTAACTAGGAGTAACTATTTTAAGTGTGGAATTGTATATGTTTATTTTTGACTACATTTTCATTTGTTTTGGTTGATTGGTCCATTTTTCCCTCCACTAAATCTGTTTTAAATGGGTGTACACTTCTGTAAAGATTCTCTTTCTTAGAATATTTTCCCCTTTTTCTTGTAGACTGCAGTCTGTCTCATCATTAATACAAGTGATTTTAGCTAAAGGCTTCCCATTGCTGAGAAACATAAAATCATCTTGTTCACACCATTGCTTCACCTATGCTAAATATTTAAAGCATTTCCCTGGGTTTTACCCTAAAGTTTGCCTCCAGATTCTCAGAAATGTTATGCAAGGCATACAGTATGTATGTTACCAGTGTTCCAACAACCAGTAGATCTTCAGCTGTCCTTGCCAGTAGCTAATGTGTTTTTTTTGATGTGGTTTGGGAAACTGTTGCTGCTGATAAGAAGTCCATTGTTGTTGACTTATGACCTCTGTTGCATATCAAGCTGGATTGTTGCAGATGACAGAATCAGCAACAACTGATTTATTCTTTTTTTGCTAAGAAGGCATAATTGAAAAATGCTATAATATTGTAGTGATGCATGGGTCATACCAGTGCTGAATCAATGGAGTATTACTCATTTTATTGCTCTTTTAGGCAGTTCACTATACTTAACAGGCTCCCCTGCAGTTGGCACTGAAGCTGCTGATGTGACTATAGAACTGTGCCTGAATAAACACTGAGGTAATCCTTGACTGGTGCAAGGGTCAGTGCTGTCTCTTTGAGAAAAAAGCTGTCCCACGGCAGGGTTGTTTGACATTAACTGTTGGCAGGCAAACCTCCTTGTTTGGTACTGCAGCGGTAGCAGTGTCTTGGCTGTCTTTTTTTCTGAACTGATGCTGCACTCAGCATTCAAGGTACTGAATCTCAGGTTCATGATTCTCCATCAACAACTGAGTAGAGCAGAGCAAATCCCCCTTTTTTTTCTCCCCATGGCGTTTGGTGCCTTACTGAAAACAGGTTTTTTACTTGACCTGGTCATGACACCAATGTAGCTTGCCAGTTCCGGCCCAATGTATTCTTACTCATTTTATTGCTCCTTTAGGTATCTTATAAGGACCACTTTACTAGCCATTCTAGTTATTGATTAAGTGAATGTGGCAGACTCACCCAAACATTAATGCTCCTTTTTTGAATATGGAATGCCTGCTCATTCTGCTGTTGGCTCAGTGCTGAAGAGTCAGTGTTATTTCAATATTCAGTTTTCTCCTTAGAACAGATTCTGATAGCCCTTTTTGGAAACCTCTTGTTCAAATTGAAATCAAATTTCAGTGCAGTCTCACAGATCTAGCTTTTTGGATTCAAATGGTGTTTGCAGGTTCTTATCATTGTCCAAATGTTGTTTGCATGTTCTCCTTGAGTCTGTATTACCTATTACTCTGGATAATCTAGTTTTCCTTCCATATTTTTAAGGTAGGTGGATTGGAGATTCCAAGCTGGTCAGGTGTTATGGGCATGTGTATATGAATTCACTGGCTTGACTCCCCTTCCTGGACTTCTTGCCTAATACTCCTGGGATAAACTGCAAATCTAAGCTGATTTAAACAGATGTAATAGTTGTAATTATTGTAATTGTAATGTGATTATTTTATGTTAAGTGGACAAATGGATGGATGGAATTGATTTTATATTACTGATTTGGGTGTCCTATATGGGAAAGCTCAATTCATTATTAGTCATACCTTTGTTTGTTCATTCCACACTGTCTGTCATTTTACAAGCAAATTTGGCTAAAGAAATTGTACCTTGCTCACCTAAAGATTTAAAATAATTTAAATATTATTACATTTTACACTTTTTTAAATCCAGACATTAAGATGAGTTATTGGAACTACAACACAAGAAGAATTTATTAAAGGACTGGAATTAAGTAATTATTTACATGAAGAAATGAATGTTAATTTGGTACCAGTCCATTACGGGACCCTCTCATGCAGATGCCTACACTCACATTTGCGGAGAATCATTTTGGAATCTCCAGTTACCTTAGTTTCACATTTAGCTATGTATGACAAAAAACGGAGTATTCAGTGAAACTCCATCCCACCCATGAACAAATAAAGCATCTGCAAACTCCATACCACTAAACAGGGTATTCAGATCTACACCCCTGGTTTCTTAAGGCAACAGTGCAAAGCATTGTGCCACCATGCCGTCCTATAATGTAATATAAAGTAATACAAATTAACATAATAAAATGTCTGCAATTAACTTACATTCTAAAATAGTTTTATGGTGTAATGTTCATCTATTCCATAATTTTATGAAGATGCTTATTGAGGTAACAAACAAATACTGCTGCTGGCAAAGCAGCCACCAGAGCCTTATTCTTAGGTGGCAGGGAGTAATGCTCAGTTAATGATAAACCAATCTAACTGGCTTTCACAGTTGGTGCTGATGTCACAGGTACTTTCAAGTGCCTTACTGAGATCACAGTCCATTTTGTTTTCTTCTTTGCTCCTGGAATTTACAATATATCTTTGAAAAGACCCTTTGAAGGTCATATTTGCAGTCTCCCTCTATCTGGTTCCTTTTTCTTTAATTTTCTCAAATCTGTTGTAGTAGTATGTCCCTGTCTCTGTTTGTGCTCACCATGTTTCCACTATCAAACGTTTCTTCCTAGCTAGTTTCATTATTTCGCATTACACAATAACCTTAAGTGTGCAACTGAAGACCCATGACATAGTTATTGTGGAATGGACATGCATCTGGTTTTGAATAATTGCATCTGCTCCTCCATTAATTTTAGATTTCATATTTAGTAAAAATAAGAGTTTGTGTGACACTTTATTAAAGTATCTAATCATTTATGCATTTAAATTTTTATATGTGTATGAAAAGAGATTGCGAGCTGAGTATAGATGTGTTGGCCAGCATGGGGCACCCCTTAACATAGGATGCATTGCAGCTGCTATTGTCAAACCTCCGTCTTTTGAGATGGATCAGCCCTATGGACATTTATGTATTTTTCTTTTTAGAAATTAATTTTACTTTACCCAAAGACAACAGTTTTCTAGGTCAAATAAATGTCAGTCACAAGATTGAACTGGCGTGCTTGTTTTTCCAGCCCATCAGCAGGTCAGTCCTAGCATGTGGCTAAGAGCACCTAAACCTGTTTTGAAGACATCATCACCTCTGTCTGACCATTACTGTTGCCCTTGCTAATATTATTTTGCCAAAAACATTTTCATTTCAAAACTCTGCATCTCTGTCTTGGATGCTGCAAGTCAGGTTCATTTTTTTTAGTTTTGACAGTTGTCATGTTTGTCTACTGAATTTGGGTCTGCATAGAATGAGAGAGAAGATAAAGAAGCTCAATTATAACAGATATACACAAACTGTATAGTAATGGTTAAAGACTACCATACTGTAGATCAGTAGTTTAGGATTTCATTTTGGTCTTTTATAATTTTGTGTACTGTGGTGTAGGAACATAATTTGGGTTAATGGTGTTGCACACTTTTATTCCAATGACACTGTGGACAGGGTATTTGTTGGTGAATTTAAGTGCTGGATCTGTGAATATGTATGTGTACATGTACATGCTCAAGACTTTCAACCCCAGAGCTAGCCGGCAGTATTGTACCTAGTTATACATTTCACTCCTTTATTTCTTAAACCCGTCTGCCATGTTAAATAATTCTTTCTTGTTCCTCCTTCCAGGATCTGACAGGAAAAATGTAATTTTTTTAAACAGATGTTATCTGACTTCTAAACTTTTTGAAATTAAAGCACGACTCTGTATGTCCCAGTTACATCCCACACATGTGAAGGGTCAGTAACACACAGGAACATTGGAATTCCCTCTTCATAAAAATAAGGGTGGATTACTTCCACTGTGAAATTTCCTGTGCATGAAGTGAAGATTTCCTTTACATGAAGTAAAAATTTAATAGTAAAAAAAGCAGTAAGAGATGGTATTCTAGTAAAATTAATGCATTTAATAAGAGTCATATGCTAAACAACATATAAAATATAATGCCAGTATTACATTATATCTAGATGATTCTTTTAACCTATGCATGTCAAATATCACATGGCACACTTTTCCATTTTTCTCTGATTGGAGGATTGACATGTTAAGTGACTTTCTCAGGGTCACTCACACAGGGAGATGATGATTGATTATGCATTGTTTAATATGGTTCAGAGCCTTAATTGCTTAAAAATCTCTTTTCATGTTTTGAAACAAAAAAAGCATTTACTGATTGTAGCCTGAAAATTATAGGTAATAAATAATGTGATTTAAGTTACCCATAATCATTCATTGGAATGAATATGTTTAGAAAATTAATTAATGATTTTAAAATGACATGTTAAACTATTATTATATGGGTCACTGAAGTGACATCGCTATTAGAACTGCAGCCTCACACCTTTGTGGACCACCAGCATATCTACAGATACTCATTTTGTATGTGTTTTTTTTTTCTTTGTAGGAACACCTCACAGTTCCAAGCATCTGGATTTCAAAGCAGTCGCTGTCTGGGTGTAATTTGTATATTCTACTTGTGTAAGTAGACTTTCATCAGGTTACCCAAATACATACAGGCAAACTGTTTCACAATTTAAATGTACCCTCATGGATAGTGGAATGAGAGTGAAGGTATATGCTTGATTGTTCCCTCAGTGGATTAGTCAGCCATCCGACCAGTTTCCTGCAATGAGCCCAGTGCCATCAAATTAGGCACCGGCATGCTGCAACTGTTAATTGGAGAAAGGTTAGTTGATGACAAAATAACGAACAAATACAAGTGACATCAGGACTGTGCACTGTAATGGACTAGTTTCCTATCAAAGGTTAAGTTTAGCTGATACTGCTGAGATAGGTGCTGGCTTCCCTTCTACCCTGCAATGGAATAAGAGGGCTCAGATATTTGATGGACTCTCTTCTTATATAATACGCTACCGTGGCTGTCCGTTTGCCTGTCTAGGATTTTAAATCACCTGTAGCTCGCAAACCGTTTGACCTATTGCCCTGAAATTTGGTACACATATACTACATGAGGTCTACTATCCACTTTCGGGGTGATGATTGACCTCCAAGGTTATTCATCTTTTTATTTTTATTTTAATTGATTGTAGAATCAACTCTCAGCAGCGGCCAGCAGGGCGGCCGTGCGGTGCATGCGTACGGGCGTCATTCGCATTCCCTGCCACCTTCGCTGTCACTTACTCTACCCTTCATGTCTTAAATCATTCTTGAGGCAGATTGAAGGCTTAAGTGAAAAATGAAGGAAAACGCATTATGTAATTGCAACACAAATGCTGACCTAATCAGTTTTAATGTGAAAAGATGCAGACGAAAGAAAATAAGAAGAAAAGAAGAGCTGCTCAGGAAGCAGCAAGCGCATCAACCTCTGAGCAAACAAATGCAAGATGTACAGAGAAAGAGTATGAAAACAATGAATGCTCAAGTCAAGTGTATTCTATGCACGTTATCATGCAGTGTACCGTTACTGGTTACTTATATTTGAGAATGTCTAATTGTGTTTTTGAACTATAAGCACAATTTACATGACTTCTACATTTAATACAAAAATTACAGGCAATTACCATTTCCTATCATTTTCTAAGCCTGCTTAATCCTGAGAATAGTCTCATGGGAGTTGGAGCCTATCCCAGCAAACATGGGGTGCAAATGACAGTTTCAAAAGACTGTGGAACTCCCAGGGGTTTATTTCAATCATGAAGACTATTGAGTTGATTTATTGATCTATCTTCTCTGCTACTATCACAACAGATCTTTTGTTATAATATCTATGTAATTTCAGTCAAGGTGGGTGAGTCTGTCTATTACTGTTAATTTAAACAGATGTGTCTAATTAGATAGGTAAATGTAACAAGATGATGTTTGCATCTATTTCTGTTTTTTATTTGTAAATCTATGCAAGCACACTGCACCTAACTTCATTAAACTGCCTCACATAAGAACATTCTGAATTCAGTATGCATAATTGAATGCCTCCCATCCATGAACAAAGTAAACGAAGGTCATATTTTGGGCGTGTGATTAGTATGGCTACTTTATAGCTACCGCTTTTGGTTTTTTTGGATTTAGTTGTGTGTACACATGCTCCCTGTGTCTGCTTGTTTTTTTTTACTGGTTACACTAGCATCCTCCCACATCCCAAAGTACATTAAGATATTTGGTGTCCTTGAACTGACAAGAGTACAAGCGACTGTGAATGTGCTCAATAGAACACCACAGACTCTGGGAAGTATCTTATTCTTTGCTTGTGACCTTGACATATAATAATCCATCCATCACTTTCATGAAACCACTTTATCTATTACAGAATTGTGGGAGGATGAGGGCAGAGGCTATACTCCATAGCATATTATATTACAACGTCTCTTATTCTGTTTCAATGCTTTATATCTTACATTCTTAAAAATACAGGTGCCAGAATGGATCTTCAGAGCAATGACATAGGGGAACCATTTTTGGTTAACAAAAGACTCCTCCACGTGAAGGTTCCAGGAAAAACCTATATTTATGTAGGCCTGTACCAGCCTCCATACATTAAATACCATTTAAATAGGTATAACATATTTGTGAAATATCAATGGATTATGACTTCAAACGGATTATTACTGCTTACAATAACACAGGCTCAGTTTGGGTTTTGTTAATCTGTCAGTATCCTGTTAGATAGCCTACCAAACATTGTTTATTTCAGTTTTTTCCCCTACATATCAGGAAGTTTTATCAAAGCAGAAAGAACCTACTTCATAGGCAAAAAACTCTTACCAAAATGAAATGGTGCTTTGTTAAGCAATAGTTCTACGAGGAACCACACAACCCAGTGAAGAACCATAAAGTGTCATTAAAGAACCAGGGTTTTTAAGAGTGTAAGGTAACAAGAACGCCTAGGAATTGTAAAGTCATTTGGTTTTGCTTAGTTAGTTTGGGGTTAAAATATCCTGTATTTCTCTTGATTTAATATATTATGAGGCTATAATTTGCATACAGAGTTGTATATGTCTGTTGTTCTTTTTGAATTTCTGTGATTTGCTTTGAGCTTTGGAAAAGTGTTATTTTTTTTTTATTATTATTACCCTGAATGTAGTGTCAGTGCACTGCAAGGCGCACTTTCACTTGCAAGAACACTAAAGCAGTTCAGAACTCCATTCCAATGCATCTGACAGCATGTCTATTTGACCAGGGGAAGAAAACCACATTAGCAAGGTGAAACAGGCAAACCTTCATGGAGAAGGAAGAGAATCGATTGAGGTCAAAGTACTAAGAAGCAGCTTCATAATACTTTAACCACTCATACTCACTTAACCTTGGACCTGAAGAGCTTTCCAATTTGGTACAGTGCATCTTTCCTGAAAGACACGCAGTACAGTATACCTAATTTACATTTATATATGGTAAACAACTCCTAGGTTCAAATCTTGGTCTGATCACTGTCTGTGTTGAATCTACATCTTCCCTCTGTGTTTATGTGGGTTTGTCTTCCACATGCCAAAGATGTGTTTGCTTGGTTATACTGATCCAATACAACTGAGTGATTTGACAATTCATGTTCCCTTAGTCTGGATAGTTATTGTAAAATGATCAAAATGAAACAGATCCTACAGCCGGGCAGGGTTGGTGACAATAAGCACCTGTGGTGGCCAGCTTTTTAAATTGAGTTATACACTAAATTCTTAACAAGGCAAAGGGCAAATATGCGAGCTTGTACTGAAAGCAATCAAACCAACATCTTTGTCAACTTTCGTCGTAATTCTGAGGTCTGATCCAGGTAAACAGGAAGCCTAATTAAATAATGAGGTCAACTGAAGACAGGAATTAGCCTCTGATTAACATAATTGTTTGGAATTAATGTTGTCAAAAGCAGGCACCGCACACTTCCCATTCTGTAGCCGGTTTTGATTAGGCGTATGTTGGGTTTTATACTTTTTATCCGCTTCTGCATCTACCCCATGAGATGTTTACGTAGGATCCTGTTGCACAATGCGACACCAACATTCCGGCTGAAAGACAGCTTTTCGAAACACATTGCATGCATGTGTATATGTAGGTTTCATCATACTGACAAATGCTTCACAAAAATGTCAGAATTTTAATTACAAACATCCGCCCAGTTGTACGAGCGTACAATAATTAACTCTAATTGACGGGAAGCAGCAGAACCCACTTATCATGTCGTGTACGGTTAGACTGACAGCTCGCCCAGGATTACAGCATAAAAGGGGAACATGACAAAACTGATTTATAATAAAGGTCAACCTTTAGAGATATTTTTTAGTTACATTTCTGTATGAAGATTTTTACATAATAAACAGGATCGCGACAATCTATGCAATAAAACATAATGTTAAGCAACATCTTTAGTGTAATGTTACACCATCCTGTTTATCACTCCTCTTGTAAATTGCGTTTCATCCTATAGAAACATTCAGGGCAATTGGGTTAAGGCGGCGGTAAAATAATAAAAAGGGCCATTGATTTTTCACTGTGGATTCCACTTAGACCTTTGAAGTATCACATGTTCATGAACAGGAACAAGCTTTTGATAAGAGTTTGGTTTTATGGCATCATTGCTGTGCAAAAAAGTGTTAAAAGCAAAACATATTATTGCGTTTTCAAGGTTTTACAAATGTGTGTTTCCTCCTTCATCTGGGAACGCTTCTTATTCACTTGCATCTCTGAATCAATTCACACGTCACAGTGAGAGCGCACAGGCACAAGCGCGAGCGTGTTTCGTTTTACGTTCCAATCCAACCTACCTTTCTCCCTCAATTCCCCAATTCAGAGTGGTGATGACCGGAGTTTGTCCTGACCGACCGTCAGCTTGCTTTATATTTTCTCATGTCAATAGAATCCACATTCTATTCAACATTCGGATAATGGATATTAACGATCGTGGACTTCGGATGTAGATATGGACGCTGGAATGAAATCTGGAAGAGTGGCTCACGTACTCGGTCAGTTCAGAATCTCTAAACACCCTAAAAGAATGTGACCTTGGAGACAGGAGGAACATGCAGTCTCCCAAGATGAAAGCATCCAGCCACTTTAACTGTATTTCCCCATGCATGTGGGCAGATGAAGTGACTGGCAAAGTAAAGGAACCACCTCAGTAAATTGCCTTAATAGGAATGTGGGCCTTTGTGAGCTGGGCTGGTGCCACCATTGAGGTAATTTAGACATTGGCTTAGAGTGCAGATAGTGAGGTGGGGGTGGGCATGAGGGCTAGCTACTGAACAGTTGGTTGGTGCACTAATAAGCTTGGTCCACGGTGCAAAATAACCTACCACCAACACTGTTCGTGAGTAGCTAGCAAGACTGGCATTGATTCTACAACTGTATGGATCTGTACAGCATAATGTTGAGAGCTGCATTAAACACTACATTAAAAATGATTATTGATTTATATTGCATGGATGCAATACAATTCTCTCATAGAAAGCATTTACTGTGTTGATAATAATAGCGGAAAACACAGTTTTAATCATAACTCCAGAATTATGAATGATAATCTAAGTTGAGGTCTGCTGAGTCTTGGTCTAGGTATGTCGGTTATATCGATGTCAATTTATAGAAACTATTCAGTGACCGTGTTTCTAAAAATGGTTCCCAAAAGACCTATCCACATGAAGGACCAGAAACAACCTTTATCTATTTAGATTCATAACAGGCACCATACAGTAAATAACCATGAATAGATTGTAGCAGATTTGTGAAATACCAGTGGTTCATGGTTTCTTACTGCTTACAATAACACAGACTAAGTTCAAGTTTTCATAATCTGTTAGTGTCCTTCTAGGTAGTCTACCATAAAATAAAAAATTCTTTTTTTTTCAACACATTAGGAAGTTTTTCAAAGCACAAAAAAACAACTTCATATGCAAAGAGCCCTTCCTAGAATGAAATGCTGCTTTGTCAAGCAGTAGAGCTATGAGGAACCACAGAACCCAGTAAGAACCATGAAGTGCCTTTAAAGAACCAGGAGCCTCATGTATAAACGGTGCGTACGCACAAAAATGTTGTGTATGAATGTTTCCACGCTCAAATTGCGATGTATAAAACCTAAGCTTGGCGTAAAGCCACGCACATTTTCACGGTAGCTCCAACCCTGGCATACGCAAGTTCTCCGCTTGGTTTTGCAAACTGGTGGCACCCAATGTCAAAGCAGTGCTACTGTTCCTGTGTGGTTACCCTTTTTTTTAGATCCACATTCCTGATGCGGCTTTATCATATACACTGAAACTAGCTGCATATTGTTTTTTAGTTTAAGGCATGTGATTGTAATTAACCTGTAACAATATAATGGTCCACAGAATGGTCAAAGTATTCCAAATACCATAACTGCTTTAGCGTTGTTACTCTCACTGCACCTTCTTCTTCCTCTTTCAGCTGCTCCCACTATTCCCATACCATAGCTGCTCTTTATCCATATTACTCTCACTACACCACTCTGAGTATTTACAGTATATCACTATATCTGAATGTGAATCACAGCTGTACAGCAGCTGATCGGAAAGAGAATTATCGGTATACAGCATCAAGCACATGCTGCCTCAGCCATGCTGTCTATTGAACTGCTCTCATATGGCAAACGCTTCAGAGACGTTCCTCGTGGTTCAGAAACATTTTAATCCCAAGAACTATAAATGCACTCAATCAGTCAATCAAGTGCTCCTTGTAGAACTGTTTGTACTTATAAGTACAATTACCTCACTGTAAACTTGCAATACAGTTATAATATTGCACAACCTTAGCCACTTTATAAAGAGCATATTTACATATGATGATGATATAATTTTTAAGATGAAATGCAGCAAAACTTGTTTATTATATTATACAGATAAAACTTTAATTTCATTTAAATAATCTACATTGTTAATAATTAAACATGTGAGGACACGGTGCCGCAGCACTAGCAAGGAGGCTGGTGCTTCTTTCACAGATTGTTCCTGCCTGCGCTGTATTCTTGCTGCTATTGGTGCAACACTGGAAGAACAGATGGATAGAATAATTAAACACGTACTATGAAGATATTTCAATGTTCCCTAAAAGTTTTGAAGAATCTGCTTTCTAAGCTTACAGATGGCTTAACGTCTATTACAGAGCTGATTGTGTATTGTGGCGATTGGGTATTTGGAGAAATAAAAGTAAGGACAGGAATTGGAGGTTAGTACATTTGAAAAAGACAGTACTGCTGCAATAAAGTATTTCATCGAAGGTCATGCACGGCACAGCAAGCATCTTACGGGAGTCAGGAACAATCTCTGAATGAGGTGCCACAATCCTTGCGCCACCGTGTTCCCATGTTTAATAACATGCTTTAACTCCTATCATCATGAAAATGATATCATGTATACATCTCAGTATTTTAATTATTCAGAGAGCTGTAATATCACAAATGTAATGGATTCTGTGTACTGTCGGAGGAAGAGAAAGCCCGTTTAAGAAGGTAGTGATTCACACACATAGAGCACATAGAAGATCAAACGCCAAACAAAGCATTTAATGTGCTATTTTAGTTATGATGGGATTTGAGAAACTAGTAAATTAAACGATTTTAAGATGAAGTTTATGATGTTCTACTTTGATGACAAAATAAACTACGTGATTAAAGTGGAAATTTCGAGACTAAAGTTGACATTTCATGCTTTTTTCCCACTGTGTCCCTATTTTTTTTTCTTTTCTCTGTACACTAATAAGCTTTTATATGACACTCACACAGTGGGCTATGGCTTGCCTTTTCACGGCGACTTTGATATCTGACAACTTCTTTTTTATTTCGGGCACTGTGTGACTTTATGAACTTGAGCGTTCAAGTTTCAATGACACTCTGTCACTCGATTAACTTCCTTTTGTTTTTTATAGCTCTGTTTAAACCAACAAATAGTACGTTTTTCCTTGCCTCCACTTGGTATTCGCTGAAATTTTTCTATTTTTTCCTGTACTTTTGCCATTGTCTTTTCACAGAACGCTGAGCTTAAGGGCTTTTTATATTGATTTGCATATTCAAAGAGGCATAATTCTGGGAGGAGACGGGGCAGGACAGCAGGTGCATGCATGTGCGTTACTTTTCACGCTGTCCGGGATTTATGTAGCGGAAGAGCGTGGAAGTTGGCGTTCGCACAGATTTATGCATCTGGATTTTTTTGTGTGTACAAACATTTCCACTTTTGTGCTTACACCATGTTATAGTGTGAATTCTACAAAGAGAATTATGCATGAGGCCCCAGGACTTTTTAAGAGTGCACTTATACCCTTTGGATTGAAAAACTGCTTTTTTGAACGTTAACCTTATTTTTAGGCTGGGAATTCTCAACCTAGGGTGAACAGGAACTGTCTGAATTAGTGTGTATTTCTTCTTATTTACTTTTCCTTCTAAGTCAGAGAATTCATGTCATACTCTCTTAAAAAATAAAGGTGCCAGAGTGATTCTTCAGAGAAATGCCATAGGGGAACCATTTTTGATTCCCAAAAGACCCCTCCATGTGAAGGTTTTAGTTTTCTTTATTTAGATATGTAACAGGCTCCATACAGTAAATATCTGTGAATAGAAGGATTCTATCTGCATACAATCACACAGGCTAAGTTCAGGTTTTTCTTAATGTCTTAGTGTCCTGATGCAAATCCTATGAAACATTAAACATTTCAGTTTTTTTTTCTTTTCACAAAGAACTAACTTAATATGCAAAGAACCCTTCCCAGAATGAAATGGTGCTTTGTCAAGCAGTAGTTCTACAAGGAAACGCATAACCCAGTAAAGCACTATAAAGTACCATTAAAGAAGCAGGATTTCAAAGAGTGTACTCCATTAAACAGGCCACTGAAACCCTTCACTGGGTCGAAAAATCAAACAGAAGTACTAGACTCTTACTGTTGTGTGCCACATAGGTACCTGTAAATGACAACACTTTTAAAAATAAAGGTGTCAGAGTGGCCCTTGAGAGCAATGACATAGAAGAACCGATTTTGAATCCTCAAAGTACCATCTACATGATGGTTCTAGAATGAACTGTTTATTTAGATCTGTAATAGGCTTTATAGAGTAAATAACCTTTAACAGATAATAACGGATTTGTGAAGTGCATATGGGTTCCTAGTTTTTAAATGACTCCTGCTGCATACACTCACATGAGCCATGGTCCAGGTTTTCTTGATCTGTCAGTATTCTGCTAGGTTGCCTACTAAATACTGAAGATTTCTGTTTTGTCTACATATTAAGAACTTTTCAAAGCAAAAAGAACCAACGTCACATGCAAGGAACCTTTGCCAGAATGAAATGGCTCTTGATCATGCAATAGCTTTATAAGGAACCATCCAACCTGGTAAAGTGGCATTTTTGAACTATTTTATGTGTGGTTTATTTTTTCCTCCAGTGCTCACTAGACTGCTGATTGAGTTGTTTGTGCCCATTTTCCAACAAAAGTGCATTCACGTGTAATGAGTGATTTATGTTCTACATCATGTATGGGCACCACAACCTTCTCAGTAAAAGACTATTGGACTCAACATCCCAACCCTACTTCACACTGACTTTTCTGGGCACACAATCGAGTGTCGCTTGTCTGTGTGCTCCTTCATCTTGAATGAATTAATGAATGGACATCAAAACAAAGAACTTTGCACGTTTTTTAAGAGGAATGTTCATTTTTCATCAGACTATCAGAATGACAAGCAATCATTCTCTACAAAGCACATCATACAATGATAGCCAAACTGCTGACTAATTGTGTCCTTCCAATATCTGTAGTGCACAGTGGGACATTAATTACTTAATTATATGATACTAGCTGTGCTGCCCATCTAAGACAATAGAAATCTAAGTAGACCTCAGTGTTAATGTTTGTGCACTATCTATTGGAATGGATTTTGTAGTACATGTAGTACTAAAATGCATTGTATTTGAAATTGCAACAGATGATACATCACAAACATTTGGTAATAAAATATATTACTATAAATGTTTATGATGTGCCATCTATTGGAATGACAAATACAATGCTTATGTCTCTGTTATAAGCTCTTTGGTATAGGATTGGTAAAAGAAGTGTTAATGTTTGAGATGAGCCATCTATTGGAATGACAAATACAATGCATATGTTTCTGTTATATGCCCTTTCGTATGGGATTTGAAAAAGAAGTGTTAATGTTTGTGATGAGACATCTGTTGGAATGAAAACATGCAATGCATTTAATTATTACATATGTTTGTGATGTACCATCTGTTGGAATGACACGAGACAGAGCAACCAGAAAGGCGCACAGACACACAGGTACATATCCTTTTAAAAAGGATAAAGGGTAAAGGATTTGTTTTTAGTATAACTTAAATCCCTTTTTTAATCTTATTTATTTGCACATTTCTGTTATGTTGCCAGTTTTCAGTACTTTTGAAAGGTAATAACGAAGTCCACTCACTCACCTTTACACCTACAATGCTAGTTAAATTTCTTCAGCATGTGGGGTCTCCAGAAGTAGGTAGCTATCAAGCTCGCACCGGCACTAAACTCAAATCAGGAATGGGACGTCTGCCCATCACCG
Organism: Polypterus senegalus; assembly: GCF_016835505.1. Taxonomy (NCBI): domain Eukaryota; kingdom Metazoa; phylum Chordata; class Cladistia; order Polypteriformes; family Polypteridae; genus Polypterus; species Polypterus senegalus. Next base: position 88,495,011 of record NC_053161.1, read on the forward strand.
GGCTACACAATAATCACAAATTCAAAACACCATTGAACACGTTTCTTTCTTTATAGCATATACAGTAAGAAGGAAACTAGAATATCGTGAGAAAATGCATGAATACAAAAAAAAAAACAAAAAAAAAACCTCCATAAAGCCATAAGGCAAAAGCTCATAGTAAACGAAATGACACGTCAAACCGATAGATGAAACTGGTGAACACGGAACAAATAAGACGAAAACACCTCGAAACCCAGGCACACTTAGTATTAACATATATACTGTATATACGCACGCGTACATCGCATATTATTGTACTGTATATATAGTACACTATAATTTGAAGGGGATTCCCATGACTGACACCGTGAAACAACAGAGTGCTACAGCAAAGGCTTAGAGCAGGTAGCCCATCATGGCAGCACTGGGTGCATAACAGGATTGAGCGCCAGTCCATTGTAATGCTCTGTCATTTTCACACCTACACTTTTCATCTGGTCAGTTTATAGTCAATAAAAACGGTAGCTGCACGGATTTAGGCTATCTGAGAGCATTAGTATACCCAGAGAAAGTCCGTTTGCCCACGAGAAAAACGTGCCACTTTCACATAGTGGCTGGGTCGTGATTTGATCTCAAAAGCGCCTTACACCTCATACGGTATGTCTATCTGGAAAGCCATGCGTTTACTGAACCCATTTAATCCAAATTTAGTTTCGTGGGAAGCTGTAGCAATCTATCAATCTGTGTAAAGACTATTAAAACCATCTACAAGATTCTACTAAAGCGACGAAATTACTTTAGGTTATAGTAGTAGTAGTAGTAGCACTGTCACGTGAGCAGAGTACAGCAAACCTCCGGCCAACATCGTCATTGTAAACATATACTCATTAAAATCATAAATAATAAATAACGTTTGAGATAAGATTAATAATAAAAAGGTACACAATAAAAACTAGTAATTAATGTACTTGTCTAACATATTGTACAGAATAAATCTCTGCTGGACATTCCCTCAGTCTCTGCCTGAAACTACTATAAATCCTTTTGATTTATACCGCTGCTTCTCAGTTCAAATGTTGCAGACTTCAAAATAAAGTTTCTTCGGGTCGAGTTCCTTGCTAGAACGTATATGAAAATTAAAATCCTCAAGGTGCGATCTAACGCTTACTAGCCAATGTTTGCTTTACTCGGTTTAATTAGGATTTCTCTTCAAGGTCTGCCCGTGGGCAGTTGACAGCTCAAAGAGGAAAAGTACAGCGCTGCGTACTCTGCTCTACTCAACTCAGCTCAGCCTTCGAGAAAAAATGTAGCATTAAGTTTAAAGGTAGGTGTGGGGTTGCCCCTCTCTCCCAGGAACCTGGGCAGAGCTTCAGAAGGCAACGAATGACATCACAGCGCACATCAAATAAGGTACATAAAAAGTGTCCTGCCGCATGCAAAGTAGGCTTTACAGATATGCCATCGCAGTCCGACTCGCAGGTACAAAACTGCAAAGCTGAGGCAAGGCAAGATGCTGAAATCACCCCTAGAAAATGCCAACTTTGTATCAAAGTTATTATTCTGGTAAGAATGGCATCTTAAGTTTTTGGGACATTTCTTTCTTTATTTTAGTGATTTTAGGTACTTGGCTTTACTGAATGGATTTTGTCAAATCATTAGCGGAATGAAGTGGCGTCTTTAAGTGAACTTGTCTAACAGATCTGTCCTTCAGATAAAGTAAACGATTCCGAATAAAGCGGCTTGGAAATGCTCTTTTCAGAAATGTGAATCAGAAGCTAAAATATAGAGCGTATGTGTGCAAGTAGATCTCAAACGATACAGCACTTAAGAAAAGCACGAGCAATTGTAAGAAAAGTTACACATGCGCGTGCAAAGCAAAAATAAAACTGTCAAATATTTAGAGCCTGTCATTATTATTGATGATTGATACTAATCGAAGGCAGTTTGAACACCTGAATGCTTTTTCGATTACATTCCAGCAATGTAGGAGCTAATGCTACTCACACAGTCACCATCACCCGTCCGTATACCTGTAGACATGTACTATTAATAACTGATTAATAGGAGGGGCGATTAGGCAATCATGGGAGCTGTAGGTGTGTCCGCCTTCTGCAAAACGGAACTTCACATTGCAAATACAGTGGCCGTGTAGTTTAAAAGAATGCTTATTGAGCTGCTTGTTGAAACATAAAAAAACCAAAAACTGCCACCATTAAGTACACATTTGTTTTATGTTTTCATTTTTATTTTTATTCATCAAGCAGGCATATACTGAATGGCAGAATATATTTTCAGCCATGCTTTAAGATCTTATTTCAAGGAACGACGTGAAAGTAATCTCAGCCCTAAGAGTTTTTAGAAACGTTCTGCAAATAGCACTGAAGAGGCATGATTAGTTTAAAAAAAGTAACTCGAATTAAGATTTGTGATTAGCAGTAGTTAGTTTGGTTTTAGTTTTAATAGATATGTTTTGGGGTGGCTTTTGTTATTACTTCAATAGTTAAATGTTTAAATAAAATCTGTCTATCTATCTATAATTTAGTGTTTTCTATCTATCTATCTATCTATCTATCTATCTATCTATCTATCTATCTATCTATCTATCTATCTATCTATCTATCTATCTTTTTGAGCCTCATTTGTGTATGACATGTACAACAGTGTTTATGATCATTCAGATTTCAAAGCCTACAGTGTGAATGCTTAGTACACAGCATGCCAATAAGCTTGGACCTGAACTTCAACTTTTGGATGAAACACTGTAACATACTGTATATTGCAGCTCCTAAGAAACATATACTGCTAGCAAAAGTTTTTTAAAGACAGACATTCTCTATAAAAGGTGCTGTGTAAAGTGTATCTTTTCTTAACAAACAAACAAAATGCAGAAGCAGTTTGTGTATTGTGATATTTTATTATTTCAGGATTGTATGGGAGGGAAATAGAATACAGAAAATGTTACTTAGTCAAAAGAATTCATCTTATGTATAGCAGTACAAATGAGTCATTAAAGGAGTGCCTGAGAGGCACCATCTAAATTCCATCCATCCATTTTTCAACCCGCTGAATCCAAACACAGGGGTCTGCTGGAGCCAATTCCAGCCAACAGAGGGCACAAGGCAGGAACCAATCCTGGGCAGGGTGCCAACCCACCGCAGGACACACACAAGGACCTGCAGTTCTTTGGATTGTGGGAGGAAACTCACACAGACACGGGTAGAACATGCAAACTCCACGCAGGGAGGACCCGGGAAGTGAACCCAGGTCTCCTAACTATGAGGCAGCAGCGCTACCACTGCGCCACTGTGCCGCCCCACCATCTAAATTATTTTCTTATTTTCAATTTTGAATTAGGTATGGGATCCTAAATGAAACTAAAAATGCAAACAAAAAGGTCAGTTTCATTAATTTCAGGTAATGCACACCAACCACAGTTTAAACTTGATGTTTAATTTGTGGATTTTCCTGATTTCCCTTATTGAGGTAAACAGGGCAATGCGTCTTTATATTTGTTTGTTACTCCTTTTTTATCTTTATTTATATTTAATTACATAGCCCACAAAACATATGCTTATTTTTACAAGTGTTTATGTATATTACAGTAGTGAAAGGAATTTTTTGCTTTAAGTATAGCGTTTTAAATTATGGGGCCAGTAAGATTTTGGATATTTGCCAAAAAAGGAGGGATTTGGCACTGAATACTTTGGTTAGTTTGGCATGATAGCGACACAGTGTGCTGCTTCTTCACAGCTTCCAGGAGGTGGGCTCAAATCCTGTCATGGTCACTGTCAGTATGGAGCTTGCATGTTCTTCCTGTATCTGTGGGGTTTGCTCCTGGTAGAGCATAAGAACAAAAGAAATTTAACAAATGAGAGGAGACCTTAAAGTCCATCAAGCCTTTTTATTTAGCTAGTAACTAAGCTGACCCAAAATCTCACACAGATTCTTCTTGAAGTACCTAGGGTTAGATATTCGAGTTTCCCGCCACCTCCCTAACACATTCAGGTCATAAGCTAATTGGTGACAATAAATTGTGAGTGCAACTCTAAAGCATTTAGTTACAGCATGGGTGACAGAAGTTATGATACTTTTTTTGCACTCGTATTTCTTCCGTGTGGCTTTGTGTTTGGTCACCGGCATGAAGCAGATTCTGAGCTGCACAAACATAACCCATAAAAAATCTTCAGAGGCGAAAAACCAATCAAGTGGTAGCTGTCCTCAGCAATGCCTGTACTATTCCAAAGTAGCTTTTCTCTTTGTGACAACAGTTCAGTATTAAAGCCTTTGAGTGGAGTAATTTGATGTGGGGACTACAGGGCCGAGCTGCTTGATTATGTAGCATTGCCCCGGTTTTCTGGCCCAAAAGGCACTCTTTGACAGTCATGGACCCTAAAGGCTAACCTCTTTTAGGTGGCTACTATTATTCTGTGCATTCTTATCATTTTCAACCTCTCCTTAATGTGGACAGTTCCACATTGTCACTAGTGGCTAGGAAGCTTATTGAGGTAAACATGAGTGATCACATTAAATGAGGGGAAGTTTGATTACATTTATGGTACATAGTAAGGCTAAAAACAATACTTTTAAGAAGTGTAGTTGTGCTTAGCACTGCACATATTTAAAACTTATTTTATCCACACATGTTACTTCCCTGTTTTCTCTTCACTCAGTAATTTCTTTATATTTATACTAGGAGGTTTGCCCCTTGCTTGCTTCGCTCGCCAACCCCCTGGCCTGGCTATACACCACCCACTTTGCATCTCTGCTGCTCACGTTGTGAAGAGGGGGGCTGAATGCACTCCAAGGAGGCATGGGCGCTCCTCCGAAACCCCCTCTTAAATGGCGATAACAATGGGAAACAAATACAGTTTTTTTTTTACCTCCTCTTTGCTTGATCAGCTACTGGCTTGTTGCTGCTGCTGCCATGCTGCATGATCTGCATCTCATACTGCACTTCAAACATTTAAAAGCCTGTACAGCAGCTCTCCTACTCTTTGACTTTTATTTCCTGCCCCAGGTGTGGTTAAATCTCGCGAGACAAGAGTTCTTGATATTGTTTAGTTTATAATTTAAAAATGAAATATGAATCTGAAAATCTAAAATCAAATTAAAGTTCAATAAATTCTGAAAAGAATGATACTAAACATATGTAGGTTTTAAAATAAGCCTGATTTAAAGTTTGACAAAAAATGTGACATAAAAAGTCACATAAAATCGTTGCACAAAATCGTTGCAGTTTTAGGCCTAGGATTTTATATATACAGAGTAGATAATGTCCATTGCTGTGATTTCCCTGCACACAATTAACAAAGGTGCACATCTCTTGGTCTGTCATTAATCCACAGATCAGGTGATTTGTGCCAGAGTGCACAAGTGAGTTATTTTTTTTTTATTTTTGCACAGAGGATACAAGATCTTCAATTGAACATAGTTGTGCATTCTTAGAAATTATGCCAATATACAGAACATATATTTAAAAACTAATAACACACATGGCTTACAGTACACTCATGTAACATCATCATAACTATGCATCGATGACTGCACTTTAACCCTTTAACAGGGAAGTAAACAGAAACATGTGTGATGGTGGGGTCAGGATTGCTAAAGAGTACCAGCACCTCCATATGCCATGAATAAAGTAGAGGAAGATTAGTTTTATACTCCACAGAACCAAGAGAGCAACTGGAATGGGCCATCATCACTGCCTCATCATCTTAATCCCTTCTCTGTGATGTATTCTGCTCAGTTTAAAGCCATTCCTATCCCTTAAAGGAAAACAAGATAGGAGCTACAGTACATAAAATGGCAGTGTTTAGTTAGTGTTAATGTTTTTTTTTTCTAATATGGTAACTTTTGAATGTTGTGATTTGTTTGCAGCTGGCCTTCACCTATCCTGAGAAAAGGATACAAACAAAAATTGAAAATATCGGATATTTACCAGATTCCTTCCTGCGATTCTGCTGATAATCTATCTGAAATGTTAGAACGGTAAGCAAAATTTATTAAATTATTTTATTTATGGAAGAATCACTGACTATAAAGCCTGAAGACAAATAATTTATATCTGTAGCTGCACTCTGTTTATTGTTATTTTTATTGTTATGTTATTGTATAAAACTTAAAGACAATATACTCTACTTTTTATTATTTTTTTAATACATTCACAAATTAACAGAGCAACTGTCCTCATAAGAAAATATAAAATTAGAACCTAACCATATAACATTTTTTTATTTGATATTAGCAAAAGTGAGAAAAGACAGAATGATGATGCAGTGGATGTCCTCTCCTTAGGCATTTGGTTGTTGTTCTCGAAGTACTCAGTTTTTTCTCTGACATTTTCAAAGAAATATATGTTACTTTAATTGTCAGTTCTAAACTGGCTCTATGTGAGAGTGTATTAGCATGTGTATGAGAGCATAATGACAAAGAGAAAACATGTTTTCAGAAAAGTCTGCAACATTTTTAAAAATCAAAAACAGAAATCTCTCCTTCATGTAAGTATTCTGACACTCAATTCATCATGCCTTAGAAGCTCCTATGGCAGAAACTACTGCTTTCAGTCTTCTTGGATAGGTCTCAGTATCCTTTGCACAGCTGGATTTGGGCAGTTTATCCCATTTTTCCTTGCAGATTCTCTCAAGCTCCATTAGTTTGGATGTGAAGCATCTATAAACAAAAATCTTCAAGTCCTTCCACAGATGTTTTGTGTGGTTTAAGTCTATCCACTGGAGGCAATCAGTGACTTGCATTGTTTTGACTGTATGCTTTGGGGGATTGTCATGCTGGAAGATCTGAACTGTCACCCCAGTCTGAAGTTAATGCACTCTTGAGCTGTTTTTTTTCAAAGACTTCTCTGTATTTGGCTGCATTCATTTTACCTTCAGTTCTGACCAGTCTTCCTGTCCCTTACACTGAGAAGCTCCTATATAGTATGATGATGTTACTTCACTGTAGGGATGGTATAAGGTGCTTGGTGATCAGTGCCTTTGTTAGACATACTGTTTAGAGTTCAATTTTAGTCTCATCAGACCAAAGAATCTTTTCCCTCATGCTCTCAGAACCCTTTAATCTGTCATATGCCTTTCACTCAAGATTGTCTTCCATCTAGCCACTATACCACAAACTCCTAGATGATGACATGCTGCTGAGATGGATGTCCTTCAGCAGAAGACATCTGAAGCTCTGTTAGAGTGACCATTGGGATTTTGATCACCTTCCTGTCCAAGGCTTTTCTTGCCCAGTTACTCAGTTTGGCCAGATAGCCAGATCTTAGAAGAGTCCTTTTAGTTCCAAACATCTACTATTTCACAATTATTGAGGCCACAGTGTTTCTGGGAATATTCAGAGCTTTGGAAATGGCTTTATACTTTTTTCCTGATCTGTTGATCTATTTGATTGTGGAGGTCCACTGGGAGTTTTTTGGTCTTTATCCCTTGATTTTTGTTCTGAGTTGCAGTGTGAATTGTGGAACATCATATACACTGGTGTGTGCCTTACTAAAGTATACCTAATCAATTCAATTTGCCACAGGATAATTTCAATAAAGTTCTAGGCACATCTCAAAGATAATTAAAGCAAATAGGATGCACCTTACCAACAGCAAATGGTCTGAATACTTATATGAATGATGGATTTCAGTTTTTGATTTTTAATAAATTTACAATTATGGGTTACTGAGTGTAGAGTTAAAGATGCTAAGATTTGCATTGGGTGTGACGAGGATGGATAGGATTAGAAATGAGTACGTTAGAGGGTCAGCTCAAGTTGGATAGTTGGAAAACAAAGTCAGAGAGGCGAGATTGTGTTGGTTTGGACATGTGCAGAGGAGAGATGCTGGGTATATTGGGAGAAGGATGCTAAGGATAGAGCTGCCAGGGAAGAGGAAAAATGGAGGGCCTAAGCAAAGGTTTATTGATGTGGTGAGAGAGGACATGCAGGTGATGGGTGTAACAGAACAAGATGCAAAGGACAGAAAGATATGGAAGAAGATGATCCGCTGTGGCAACCCCTAACTGGAGCAGCTGAAAGGAGAAGAGTGTAGACAGATGGGCAAACATAGCAAATTTATCAATTTAAAATGAAATCTAAAACACAATGAAGTGGGAAGAGGGGTTTGAATACTTTCTGAGTCCACTCTGTATAGTTATATTATATATATATATATATATATATATACTGTAAATATATATATATATATATATATATATATATATATATATATATATATATATACTGTAAATATATATATATATATACACACACTTGGGATTTATTAGATACACCTGTTGAACTGCTTGCTAATGCAAATATCTTATCAGCCAATCTCATGTCAACAACTCACTGCATTTAAGCATGTAGATGTTGTCAAGATGACCTGCTGATGTTTAAACTGAGTATCAGAATGGGGAAGAAAGGTGATTTAAGTCACTTTGAACGTGAGATGGTTGTTGGTACCAGATGGGCTGGTCTGAGTATTTCAGAAACTGCTGATCTACTGGGATTTTCACACACAACCATTTCTGGTGTTTACAGGCAATGGTCAAAAAAGGGAAAATATGCAGTGAGTGCCAGTTCAGTGGGTGAAAATGCCATGTTGATGCCAGTGGTCAGATGAGAATGACCAGACTGCTTTGAGCTGATAGAAAGACAACAGTAACTCAAATAACCACTCATTACAACCAAGGTATGCAGAAGAGCATCTTTGAATGCACAACACATTGAACCATCATCACTACAACAGCAACTTTTATTTATATAGAACATTTTCATACAAACAATATACCTCAAAGTGCTATACAAAATGAAATAAAAGGAAGTTAATGTAAAACATAAACAAACAAGATTAAACAATAATATTATACAGTATGTAACAAAGAAAAAAAAAAGCCTGAACTGTTGATACAATGCAGAACGGATTCATGCTTTTGTTTGATGCCAAATTCTGACCCTACCATCTGAATGTTGCAGCACAAATCGAGACTCATCAGACCAGGCAACATTTTTCCAGTCTTCTGTCATCCACATTTGGTGAGTCTATGTGAATTGTAGCCTCAGTTGCCTGTTTTTAGCTGACAGCAGTGCCACCTGGTATGGTCTCCTACTGCTGTAGCCCATTTGCTTCAATGTTTGAGCTTCAACAAGTCGTCTTGACAATGTCTACCTGTCTAAATGCAATGATTTGCTGACGTGTGATTAGCTGATTAGATATTTGTGTTAGCAAGCAGTTGAACAGGTGTACCTAATAAAGTGGCTGGTGAATATACACATACAGACTTACATACACTCACACTGGATTCAGGAACATGTGTACATATTTATATATTGTAAAATGAATAGCCTTGACACACGTAAGAAGGTTCTGGCTCAGGTACGTTATGGGGTGTTCTACTCCATCGATGCTCTGGCTCAGCACGGCACCAAGACCTGTGTCCAAAGTGTCCATCTGGAGAATGAAAGGCAAAGAAAAATCAGGTGCTTTCAATATAAGGGTCTGCTTAAGGTCACAAAATGCAGCGTCTGTAACATCATCCCATACCACGTGATTAGGTTTCCCCTTCCTTGTACGATTTGTCAAGGGTATGGCTCTCTCAGAAAACCAGGGTACAAACTGACAATAGTAGCCCACTAAGCCGAGAAAAGCCTGTACCTGCTTCTTGGTAATCGGACAGGGCCATTTTAAAATGGCATCTATTTTGGAACATTGTGTTTTAACTATACCCCGGCACACTAGGTAACCTAAAAATTTGGCTTCCACCAATCCAAAATAACATTTCTTTGGATTAATACGAAGACCGGCATCCGCTATTGTTCGTAATACAGCCTTAACCTGTTGTAGGTGTTCCTCCTAAGTGCTGGAATAGATAAAAATGTCATCCAAGTAGGCAGCACTATACGAATTATGGGGTTAAAGCACTTTGTCCACCAGACGTTGGAAGGTAGCGGGAGCCCCATGTAATCCGAATGGGAGTGCACGATACTGCCAATGTCCACTAGGGGTGCTGAACGCTGTCTTTTCCTTAGCAAAGTCCGTTAAAGGAACCTGCCTGTATCCCTTTGTCATATCAAGGGTAGTCAAAAATTTGGCATTTCCTAGGTGCTTGAGGAGGTTGTCCACTCTCAGCATTGGATAGGCATTGAATCCTCGAGACTTGGTTAAGCCTACAGAAGTCATTGCAAAACCTTTGACCAACATAATGGGACTGGACCAGGGACTATAACTCTCCTCTATCACACCTAGATCCAGCATTCGTTTGATCTCCAACTCTATTTCTGCCTTTTTTGCTTTGGGAATCCAATATGGGCATTCTCTGACTATAACCCCGGGTTTAGTCACGATGTTATGCGCAATCAGGGAGGTTCGTCCGGGCTTTTTGTTCACTACCTCTGGAACAGACAGGATAGCTGCTTCGAGCTCCTGTTGCTATAGGCCAGTCAAATTATCACCGAAGTTAAGGTTCAATTTATGAGGCATGGGATTTACTGTGGTTGGCCTGGCCATCTATTAAGACCACTGTATTTTTTGCAAATTTAAGGGAGTCATCATTCCACTGCTCCATTTTAAATGAATCCGGCGTCTGTCTAAATTGAAACTGCAGACGGCTGAGAGGATCTGTTCCGACCTCAAGGGGCATGGTTTCGAGCCAAGCCAATGCAGTGCTTGAAGATGACGTGTCATGATGTGACGGCACGGCCGTTTCCACATTACTGTCAGAGGTTGAAGTCTGACCCTCTTTCAGCTCTGAACACGGTATGGAGGTAGCTGAGGATGCGGAGTTAGCGTCCATGACAAGACCTAATGTGTTTGGGGGATCAACGAGTGTTATACCGTGGGTTTTGTCAGCTCAATTTCTACCTAGGATTATGGGGAAGGGAGGATTCTCGAGGACTGCCACCACCATTTTTCTTAAAACTCCGTTTTGGCTGATGTAGCAGGCGGCGGACTCATATGATCGGACATCCCCATGAATGCGGGTTAGACGGGTCTTAGTTTTAAGCCATTGTCGTGGCAACACTAAATGGTGAGCAACAATGGAAATGTTACTGCCAGAGTCAAATGAAGAAGTAACCTTGTGCCCATTAACTATCGCTTCTCCCATATTTGAAAAAGCCAGAGGGTTAGTAAAAGCGCACTGCCCCCTCCCCATGTCTCTCCACAGACCCCCACATCTCCTCTGTGCACCAGGTTTTTCCGGAGCTAGCTCCGCAATGTGAGACTGGGACTTTTAAGGCAGGGACGCAAATTCGTCTGGGTTCACACGGGTTCTGTTCTGGATCTCCCAAGCAGGTTTCCGCTCACAGATGATCTATGATCTTGATTAAAGAGATCATATTTTCGCACATCTGTCCCCAGGCTAGCTGGGAAATCTCCAAAGGGAGCGCGTTTATGAGCAAGGCACAGGCTACCTGCTCTACAACCTGTCGGGCATTCCTTTCATTTGGCCTCAGCCAATTCCCAACTTTCACCCAAAGCTTGTATGCATGCTCTTTGGTGGACTCATTTGGGTGGAATTCCCAGTCCAATACATTTTTCGCCTGCCTGCCTGAGGCACTCCCACATTTATCAAAGGTTTTTACCTTTGTGGGACATTGTTGAACAGCCCCCTTACTCAGGAGCCCACAACTAGTCTCCGGTGTGTTCCCTTCTGAACCTGGCTCTCTTCTGTAGGTCCCTTGTCCACTAGCCCTAGATCCCTTCACAGGTTTCTGGGTCGGAACCCACTCTAGCTTCCTCCTATACACACTGACCAGCCCTCGCTCAGCGACGTGGGAACAGTACTCTCCTACCTGACACTTCTTGGCTTCGTGATTTTGAGGGTGTGTCAAGGCTTTTTTCTGGTCTGGCTTCCGGTTCCATAAGGAGGCCATCATCCTGCCGACTATGCCACTGTAAAATGAATAGCCTTGACACACGTAAGAAGGTTTGGGGCAGCCACCCATATACTCTCCCTGGCTGCAAAAGGGTTTTGACACAGCACTCATGAATTATTTTGAGTTCTCCACTGAACTGCCTAGTGGAGGAGAGATGGCGGCTTTATAAGCCGAAAGGTGGAAATGATGTCATCTGGCTGGAACCAGAAGTGACTTCAGTCTAGGGCCCAGAACTGAAAATGTTGTTGCATCAGGCAGGTTTTCACATTTTTGGCCTGTAAAGATAACCAAGGTAGGTTTAGTGCATCCTGCCACCCCCTGACCTGGTGGGTAATTAACTCCACTTGGTCCACTCAGCTCACTCCTTGTCGCACTTGTGTGACAATATATATATATATATATACTGTGTATTACTGTGTATATATATTTATATATATACTGTATATATACATATATATGAAGTAGCATAGCAAATGCCCATTTTTAAATTAAAACGGGCTTAATGGTACAACAGTAAGTCTGTCTGTTTCAATCGTGTCATGCATTTGTGACCCTCTGTTTACCAGGTATGCTAGCTCTTGTTGTTATATTTCAGCTGGGATTCCTTCCTTGCCTGGAGTTCATCTCCTTGTTTTAAGTCCTTTTTGTCCATTTTTGAATTACTTATATTAATGCTACTTTTCTGCGGTGGGCTGGCCACTGCCCGGGGATTTGTTCCTGCATTGCACCCTGTGCTGTCTGAGACTGGCTCCAGCAGACCTCTGTGACCCTGTGCAAGGATATAGTGGGTTGGACAATGACTGACCGACTAATGATACTTTTGTTGTTTATTTAAATTATTCCTTGTTTTTGATTTAATCTCTAAGTCCTGTCAAATTACACAACTTTTGTCATTGGGTATGTAAGATTTTTCAATTGCAGTTGGTGATCTTGTCATTTTATATATACTAGGCTGACCCGCCTTTTAAGGCGACCGACTTTTAAGTTGACCACTTCTTAAGGCAATTCAATATGTAGATCAATTTGATATTTGATACAAACTCATTAATTTGGTTATATTGCATTTGAGCGGTATTACTTTAATACTCGTAGTTTCTGTTATTTTTGTGATGAAATTTAAACTTTTTTTCTATTTCGAGGTCGCCCTTTTGAACCCCCCTGATATTTACTATGCGGTGAGGCATTTGTACTCCATCAACATTAATTATTTCCAGAGACATAATTTTGTCTATTTTTCCAACGCATCGCGCACAAAAGCAAGGGAACGATGGGAGCACCAGAACTCTGCTCACATCATGTCGCGTCGTACCGCAAGCTGCAAGTAGTAAGTCTGTGATAAGTGGAATACCGCTACGCTTTCCACTCACGGGACGGAAGGACAATCCCGACCGCTTTTATATAGTAAGAAAGAAGAAGAAGATATCGCACAGTCTGGAGTAGAAAATCATCTTTTACCTAGAAAAACGAAACAACAAATCCCATCGTGCATTGCAAAATGGACGGGGCGTGTGTGAAACTCCGCGCCTGCGTAGCACTCACGGGACGGAAGGACAATCCCGACCGCTTTTATATAGAAGGATACTGTATATATACACAAGTATTTGTGTGTATGTACATGCATTTTATGAGAAAGCAGTATGTTGTTTGAAGCACAGAAAAATATGTTAGTAGTATTTAATCCTCTCTTGAAAACACTGTGATGGAAAAACAGGGTTTCTGAAAGAATGCAAAACTAAATGAGTTTTAATATGTGCATGTATATATACTGCAGTAGACAGATGGTACCCACTTAACAGTCAGCAGGCATCAGCACAGCATTATTTGGTGTTGTGAGACACTGGTGTCTATCCCACCAACACTTGGTGCCAGTCTTTTGAGCACACTTACACACATATCCACTTTAAGTAAACCAGTTTAGATTTGTCAACTGACAAAATAGAGTACCTGGAAAATACAGAGAGATCAAATGCCATGCAGGTATAGGATTCAAACCTAGGACGTTGGGGGTGTGATACCACAGTGCTAACTGTTCTGGCAACGTACCATGCAGTTGAACTTGAAACAAATGCAGTTTGATGTCCACTGAAGTAAACCCTGGTATTACCAATTTTTCCAAAATAAAATCAATGATTAACAAAACAGAACATTCTAACTCCCACCTAATACAATTCAGCAGATAGTCAAGGCCGAAACCATCCCTAGACAGGACAAAAGTTTATCACAAGGCCTAGTCATGCACAAACCTACCCTCACAAAAGGCCACTTTTTAATTGCTAGATAATCCTAGAGGCTTGTTTGTGGGAATGTGAGAGGAACATCAGAATGATTGGAGAAAAATGCATGCTGAAACAGAAGAAAACAAGTGGCTATGGGGTTCAAACCCAGCATACTGGATACACTAACACCACCGTGCCAGCTGCAATGAGTAACTTTAAGTTTGCATTTTCACAATTTACAAAGAGGTTAACAATGTTATTATACGTAATAATTTGAATGTGTGTATGTATATGTGAATGCAAGTTTTTAACTAAAAGATTGCAGCTTGTCACTTAAATTGTGTTTGACTGGCTGTTAAATGATGACTCCAGCTGGAACAAATGAACTATTTTATATTTTATTTTCAGAACTTTAAGTAATTCTCCATATATAATCTGTATGACCCAGATTTACATTAGCATGTAAGTCAAACCCCTCTAGGATGTGTTGAAATCTAAATAATTGACCTCAGAGTTAACATTTGCAGTTCACCATGGAATATGTGTCCCTGTTATAAGCCATTTCTTATGAGATTTGTAAAAGCAGTGCTAAAGTTTGCGATGTGCCATCTGTTAGAATGACAAAAGCAATGCATTTTACATCTAAAAACATTTGTGATGTGCCATGTATTGGAATGACAGGGACAGTGCAACCGGACAGACACACAGACACTTATCCTTTTATTCAGATGGATGTCTGTATACTTTGTAATGTATTTTGCTCTTTCTTGATACACAGATTGTATACATATTTTATATTATACATGTATAATATTCATATTACATTCATGTTGTTTTATCTCTTTATGTTTGAATGTGTAGTTTCGTGTTTCCTTTGCATTTTATACATTTCACACTCTATTTTTAATTTGTGTGTGTAGATGTAAGAATAAATGGAATTGAATTGAATTTTACACAGCATATCTCTAAGTAAAAAAATTTCTTTGATAAATCTGTCAAGTTGCCTCTGGAATCTCTCCTTACCGTATCTGTATGAGAAACGTTGACCATGAAAAATGCAATCATGGCCCTTCACTCATCATTGTTAGTTATTACATTTTTGTTACCCGTTTGATTTTTGAAGCACATGATGATGAGATATGCATTGCATTCCAAGTTAAATATGAAATAAATGACGAAGAAGCTATGAACAAAAATCTTTCTGCATTTAGAACTTATTTCCAAGTACCTTCCTATGATGTAGATGCCTCATTAAACAAATCACATAACAGGATAATGTTTAATGACTCACAAGCCATGTTACATTAGTTGTAAATTAAACAAAATTTGTTTTACAGATAAAGTGGTGATAATGTAGAGTCTGATTTTTAGAATGCTTCTACTGTTAAATGGTAGCATTGATTTAAACTTTGAATATTAAAATGCAACAAATTGGCATTGGAACTGACCATTAGCAACTCTGAAAAATGCTCACTAGCACAAATTATATTTTAAAGAATATTTTTGCATCTGTATATGTTTGTAGAGGTTAGTGCTGTGCCAGCATTTGCCATAATTATGTATTATTAAACAATTTTAAAGATAATAAATCTATAAAGAATATTGTTCATCATCTTTCTATAACTAAGATCAATTTCTAAATCTCCAAAAAAGATTAATCCATCTGGCATCAAATGCTGGCATTGTTATTAAGTTTTTGAGCCTCAATGAAATGTACTTAATTTTATTAATAGACATTTATACACAAATAGATGTCCTCTTTTTTGTGTAAAGGCTGCTTGGGAATAAGGTGAAAAGTACATGAGAAATACTTTAGGTCCTTTTCCAGAATTCTATCTGAGTCTGGACTTCTTTTACAGTATGTGCCTCTAAGTATCTACTGCAGTTGTATTTAGTGTGCTACAAAGGGTAGTAAAACCATGAGAGATAAAAGACTTTCTACTCTTTCTTATCTACATTGCTTGAAATCATTTACCCATGTGATTACTTAAATTAGTATGTTTGTAAGGTCCAAAGAAAAGCGACTATAGTATACTGTTCTTGTTTACCCTGCCATAAAAGTGACATTAAGATTAATAACCTATGTTAGAGAAAAGTTCTTTCAACAAAGTGGAGCAACATGCTTGCATAAAGGATAAGTTGACGTTGAGGGAGCCTGGTTCTCACAGTTCACTACAGTAGGTTTTATAATACAACAGTTATTCTATTCAGGTGGAAAGCCAGCAGCCTATAAACCCAGTTGTGCATTGACGGAGAAGGAAAGCATAGGGGTGTATGTCCAGAATCTGTAGACAGCTGAAGCAGCCAGCGCATACATCATTTGCATCCTTGGGTGAATTTATATTGGAGCACTTCTTGTCAATATCTCTGTGTTAGTCAAATAATTATTATATTGCACTGAAAGATCCCAGCCTCATAAGCAGAATTCATTTGCCTGCCATGGTATATGTGACTACCATCGACGCACACAACATGGCACAGGACTGAAGGACCTGGATTCAATGAGCAGTGAAGCAAAATTACACCTTTGATAGGCTAAGTGAACTAGTCAATTTGACTACAGACCCACATCATTAGGAAAACTCATCAAAAACCTCAAAAGATTTTGGTGGACAGTCATCTTATCAAAAGATCTTGACTATATGTTGTTCTCTAATGCTAAATGAATCTTAGGTCTGTTAATTTTTGACACTGAAGATGAGCCACTTGAAGGTATGCTGTATATATAAACACAGGGAACTCCAATTTCTGTCCAACAAACCTTCCCTGAAGAAGGGGCCTGAGCTCCCTTGAAAGCTTGCATATTGTAATCTGTTCAGTCAGCCAATAAAAGGGGGTCACTTTGCTTCACTTCACATTACATCCTTAATGACAAACACATTACATCCTCCTAATACTAGAGTCCTGGGTTCAAACACACCACCTGGCCATTGTCCATATGGAAATTACGGGCACTATCTCTGTCTGGATTTTTCTCAATGAACTCCAGTTTTCCTCCCACATCACCAAAATGCAATGGAGGAACTACTCCTAAATGGGTCCTAGGCCACTGCAGGACCCACTCATGCACACATCTATATTCACACTCATCTGAGAGTAACTGATAACACTTTAGTTTAGGTACTGCACAAATGCATCTGTTACTCATTTACTGTCATGTAACAAGACCTTAACAAAGGCTTGTTTCGGTCTCAATAACACTTATAAAAGCATCAGTAAAGTGGTTATTCATCTCAGTAATAGGGCTTTCTATAAAAACTTCACTTTGGAATGGTCATAGCTGGTTCAGGAGAGACAGGTTTCCCTCACTATTACATACTTAAAATCTTTCAAATTCACAAGTAATATTAGCAGTGTATCAAAGTCTTTCAGTATGCCACACTAAGAAGAATAAAAGCTTTACTGATGCTTTGTAAGCATAATTTAGACCAAAAGGAGCCTTTGTTACATAGCAGAATGTGAGAAATGTACTATATAAATGTTGTGACACGTGGCTGGGGGTGATACCCAACCGGGTCACCCATGAGGACTGGAGGAGGGTTTGTGTCTCCTCCAGACCACAAGAGGGCGACCGCCCTGGTTGCTTTGGGGACCGCCAGGGGGCCCCCCGATGCCTTTGGAGCCCTGGACCTCAGCACTAACACCACACCCGGAAGTGCTGGGGGAAGAGTATCGGGGACACCCGGAGTGCTTCCGGGTTCACAGACAGTACTTCTGCCACACAGGGGAGTGCCAGCGGAAGATTACTGTAGGACACCTGGAGCACATCCGGGTGGATATAAAAGGGGCCGCCTCCCTCCACTCGAGGCTGAAGTTGGGTGGAAGTGGACAGAGCTCAGGAGGAGAGGCAGGAGGTGGCCTGAAGAAAGGACATGGCATTTGGAAGAGGCCTGGACTTTGGGGTGATTGGTGCTGAGGCACTGGGTTGTGCACTTATTGTAAATATTGTAAATAAACGTGTGTTGGGTGCCTAAAAATGATGTCCATCTGTGTCTGGGCCAGGTTCCACAATGTAAAAAAATATTATTATTATTATTATTATTATAATTGAGTTTGCAGTGCCTAAACTAAAGTGCTACCAGTTACCTCTCACATGAGTGTGAATATGGGTGTGTGCATGAGTGGATCCTGCAGTGGCCTAGGACCCATCTACGAGTAGTTCCTGCCTTGCACTCAGTGCGGCCAGGATAGTCTCTAGCCATCCATGACCTTAAATTAGATTGACCGGGTTTTGAGAATGTTATGTCATTCATATCACTCTCAAAGTCTTACTTTGATCCTGTGGTAATTAGTTAATGCATTAAAAGCAGCAGTTGAAATAAAAAACAGCGGATAAGTTGGTCCACAGTAATCAGTATAAGAAAATGTTAACTTAAACCTTAGGTTCCTGAGTGGTGATCTGTGCTGAGTTCACCTCAAAGTACATGATGCAACAATTGAATAATATTTATTTATTTAACAGATTTTTTATAAATCCAAAAAGAGGCTTCAAATAGCAAAGGAATAACAGAGAGTCAACAGTACAAGTGACAATCCATAGATACTGTTTTAAAGTAAACCTTATGTGCCAGTGAGGAACACATTAGGTATATCACAGGAATAACAAAGGGTCCGTCCATCCATCCATTTCCAAAGTCTGTTCTAGCTTGCAGGGACTGGAGCCTATCCCAGCTGCTCTGGGCACAAGGTAGGAATAAACCCTGGACAGTATGCCAGTCCATCAGAAGACCTCAACTTGAGCTAATTTTACAAAATCTCTAGAAATTAATTCATGATAAACCCTACAATGATATTTAGAGATATTTCACTTTTCAAACAAACAATGCATTTTGAACAACTGAATTCAGTAAGGATGTATTAGTGTGCTGTCTAATCCCTGGAGTCCCCTAAGAAATGTTTATCTCTTTTTTTTGTTAATGATGTTACTCTGTTTTGCACAGTGTGCTGTCTTTTATTTCAGCAGTAGCGTATTAAACAGAATGTTGAGAATGCTGTTTCTTGTCTTTTCATTTAAAGGAAACAAACACTGTATGACAATTATCTGTATTTGTCCTTTTCTTTTCTAACATTGACCACAGGAGGATCTCCAGAACCCTTACTATTACTTATTATTTTGTATTTGTTCTTGGATCACAGCAGTACTTCTCAAAATCACATTGCATGACCTTTACAAAAGCCAACCTCCTACAGGGTGATATATTGAAGGCCATATTTAAACTGCCAAAAATGTGGTCTAGTGAGAATCTGAACTTTAATTCCACTAATAAGTTTTGCTAGCGTGGAATTATTTAGGTCTTTAGGTCTTTGCATGCTGTACTACTAAAAATACTAAAATCTGCCAAATCTCCTGGGTTATACATTGGTTCATGTAAAAATGTCAGAAAAGGGTGCAATGGCCTCACTGGAGAACATGTCTGTTGAGGTTTCTTTTGTTTTTGGCAGAGAATGGGACAGAGAACTTGCAACATCAAAGAAAAACCCAAAGCTAATCAACGCGCTAAGAAGATGTTTTTTCAAGACGTTTCTCATTTATGGAATCCTTTTGTACTTGGGGGTGAGTCTGTCCTGTTTTTTTGAGTTATGAAAGTGAAGGGAAGAGGTGCCATTATCATTCCAACTTAAATATTTTTCTACTCATATCCGCTGAGTATTGTTCCTAGGGGGTCTTTTAATGGAATACCTGTGTTTTATATTACTCGGTATTCGGTACTTTCCTTTATTTAGTCACATCTAGCAAGGAGTGATTGTCTGTTGTGTTCATAAGAATGACTTCTGAACACTTTGAAGTCACTTCAGTTGTTTTTGCCTGGCACCTCCTGACTGACCGGTGTGAGAAAACCTCCTCAAATGTTTTAAAGCATAACTCATCTTGGTGTCTAGCTATGGAATATGCCAAGCTATTTTGGGTTCCCCCTACTTTTGGACTTCTAGACCCCAAAAAACCCCTAATTTTTAAGGTTATGTTTTGGACCATATTTTGTGCAGGATATTACACTCTTATGGTAAAGAGTAAACCCCAAAAAAACAGCAAAAATGGTCAGAAGCCACATCAACAGACCCCAAGGGTTCACCTCACTAATGGGATACAAGGGTCCAAATTTACTCCTTTTCACAAATCTTTGTAATATAGGCATGTGGAGTGTCATTTTATGCCATTTTGAGGTTAATGATCATGAATATGATAATATTTTTGATATTTGGTTCTTTACCAGTAGTCCTAGCCTCCCTAAGAGCCACACGCGGGAGGTTAAAAATGACAAATTTCAAATTTTCACATGTGGGGTATTGTTGTAGACTATTTCAAGGTCAGTGATTACAAATATGATGTCATTTACCAGTCGTCATCAAATGCTTGAACCCATTATTTCCAGGAACCCTAATATGCTATATTGTCTCGGAGGAACACCTAGTTCACTTTTAATGAGTTAAATTTACAAAACATTTGCTTAGCACCTATGAAAGTTATTGTAAAATCAATCCAGAAACTGCATTATTTAAAATTACAAACCAGTATAAAAACTTTTACAAAAAAAGGTAGTAAAATCTTGTCTAGTTTTGTCGAGAAGTGTAGCCAAAACAAGATCTGGTAAAACAGGAATGAGTGAAGAATCATCTCACCTCTGAAGTATGAAAGTCGAAAAACAGCATAGCGTGAAAGTCTGAACACTGGCAGCCATGACACACCATCAGACAGGTAGTTAGGAAACACACATTCTGATTGTTTTTCAATTAACTCAAAGGTGTACATAACCTAATCCATCCATTCTAGAATGGAGTACGTAATGCTTGCACAATGCATATAGCTGTAAAAACCTCCAAAACTGGGCATTACTTAAGAGGTTTGTTCACTCATTTAAAACTGCTCTTGTACAAGCACACACCAAAACAAACTTCAAATAGTGCCTGCTTCTCTCCAGGTTGCAGGCTAGTTTTTTTATATCCCAACTCATTTCCTGACCTTTAAATCACTGAATTATTATTCTGTGACAGGGCCCCTTGTATTCTACTCTCTAGGGGTCCTCGTGATTAACTTCTATGAAAACAATGTGACAATCCAAAGAGCCTAAGGCCATTATATAGTGCCATCACTACAACATCTCAAAAGTCACTTGAGTAGCCTTGAAAAACTTTTTTAACTGATAATTATTAGAGCTATGTAATTATTATTAATGAGTAATTTGTCTTGTATGTTTTAGATATACAGAATTTTGAAATATGTGCAGTTATTATAATCTAAAAGGCCCTTGCTTATTATTATTATTATTATTAATTCGGGACTTGTGAGACTACAGTAATTCAAATGACCTCCATGTTAAACGTGAACCACAGCGAATGAGGACATAAAATTCTAGTTCTTTTATTTGCATTGCTTTAATCAGTGCCATCAGTTTGTGCTGGAGCCTTAGTAGCTGTCAAACTGTTTATTGTTACTTTTACCGAGTAATGCGGGCAGCAAACTAGTACAGTCCTTAGAGCTGTTGGCTTGCCGCTTGAGAGCCCCGAGTTTGATTCCTAGTCTGGTTACAGGATTTGTACAAGTTTCTTATGTTTGCATGGCATTCATCAGGTAATCCACTTTTATTCTCCAGTTTATTCACACTTAAAATTAGTTCACTGTATGCGAGTGCAGGGATGAGCACACATTGAGAGAAGGATAAGCTCTGTTTCCATGGGACTCTGTAATAGTATAAGTGGGTTTAGAAAATAAATGAACGGATGAGTGTGACGTGTTCGTGATTAGAGCACTGCTTTAGACTGGTGTCCAGCCCAAGTTTAGCTTTTGTCTTGAACACAGGGCCGTCGAGGTAGACTCTGACTCTCACGAGACTGTAGTTGAAAAAAACAGAAAGTATTAAAAAGTAGTTGGATGGATGAACATACTGCATATTAAAAACTGGACGTACATTTCATTTAATTAAGTAAACATCTGAAAAGTGACAAAAGGTGATTTAGCCCAACATAGCTTATTTATCTAATATGTTCAAACTAAGGTTGAGCTAAGGTTTGAAGGTTTCCAGGATTCTTCTTACATGGAACAGATAAGTAGTGTAACTTTGGTGTGAGTAAAAGGGCTGCCAGTGAGTCAAAATATAATATTTTCATAATCACCATAAATTGCAAATTGAAACAGCAATTTCTCAACTCTCATAATAGCTTAACTTCCAAATCATGGTGAAATTGTGAACAAGATAATATCTGGGTTTTGGATTCCCCCATTTAGTGAATCTGCTTTCTAGAAGGTTCTTCCCTCCAGGTCACTTTAGCTTGACTTATCATTATATCGCAGTATATTTTTGGAACACAAAGTCTCAGGCAGCTGAGATACAAATACAGGGGGTCCTCAGGTTACGACAAAAATCCGTTCCTACAACAGTGATATAACCCAAATATTGGTGTCGAAACACACCGTAGCCTAAGTCACTTACTGTACCTATCCTAACACATTTGCAAAATCATAACCTAGAACATAAAAACACAACTAAGCCACAGAAAAAGGAAAAGGACATAAATATACTGTACTGTACTATACACTGTACTGTAGTAACATAAAAAATGAGTGTAAAAAAATCCTTACCTTTATTCCTTCTCACGTCTCAATTTTTTTAAAGTTTTTATGGGAGTGAGCGTTGTAAACTCGAAACGTTGTGTGTCGAGATGTTGTAACCCGAGGACCCCCTGTATTAAAAGGAAGTAAGTGCACAAATGTCAATAAAAGCAGTAACTAGCTGCTCTAATTCAAGCAATTGAGATTTCAACAGCATGTTAAATCAAATGTGTGAATTATGCTGGGGTCTGATGAGGTAGCACGCTAGTAAGCCATAAATTCGGTTTCCACGAATTCTACATTACACTTTAACTTGGCCATATAACATAAAGGTGTCAGTGATCACATGTCAGTGTTTCCCCACAGGTGTCTTTTGTTGTCTTAACCCCAGTAGAATACGAAGAGATGTCTTTAAGGAACTCACCTTTTTCATCTGAAGCCTAATGGACTGGACATGACAACTAAAAAACCCCACTTTACAAAAGCAATTTCAGTCCTCCGTGTGCCTTGGTTTCACTGGCAACTTCCGTGTGGGGTCTGTTTGGCCTGGGAAACAATTTTTCATAGTTTAGCTAGAAGGCCTCAGTCAATATATTTATCTTCTCTTTCTTCTCCCACAATACTGTCCCCTATAGAATGAACTCTAGGCCACTGCAACCCTGAACTGAATTAAGCAGGTTTTAGAACATACAGTATGCAAAGTAATTTACTCAGCAAGATCACTTTGAGTACATGCTGTGCAACAGTGTTTCGGCCTGTATATTCAATAACAAGCTCTTATAACATTAACAATGATAGGCATGGAGAGGGTTTCTCTGGAGGTTTTGGTGTACCGTTTCTTTAACAAATATTTAAAATAACAATAATATCAATAGTATCTTTAACACACCTGAAAATACCATTTGCTTTGAGACCTTCAAAATCCAAGCAATCCACTAGAACAAAGTCTAGAGATAACAGAGACAGCCTCTAGTAGACCAAGGCTGGGAGCAATGCAGGACTCCTTCTGTATAGATATGTCTGCTAGTCAGGCTGAGAGCACAAGGAATAGTATGGGGAACATGAACTCCAAGTGGCACTCACTAGACATGGTCATTTAAGAATACTTGGAAATGCTGCTCTGCTTTAATCAGTGGTGTACAGAAAGTGATCAGATTGACATCAGTTACATTGTGCTTGTTCTTTGTTAATTAACTATGGTGTAAAAATTATTTGCGTAAAAGAAATGGAAAACACCCTTTTTTGACCCTGAAGGAAAAATAAACAATTAACATTTGGTACATTTGGTCTGTTACTGATTCCACATACTGACTCTGATCCATCCATCCATTCTTCTTTTTCAATCTGCTCATTACGTTTTAGGGACGTCTACAGCATGACATGCAAGGCAGAGACCAATACTGGATGTGAAGACAGTTTATTATTGGGCACAATCACTCATTTATGATCAATTTGGTCCTATAAATTTATGTATTTTATGTACCTTTTTGGCACGAGGGAGAAAATAACAGTAACCAGGATGAGATTTAAAACTAGGCCCTTGAAACTGTTATGCAACAGCTGCACTACCAACTGTGCCATAATAATAACAAATTAATATTATGACAGTTACAAATTGCTGTTTAAATTTATATAGGGTGATGTTGTGTCTGTTATTGTTTCGTTTTTTTTTTTTTCCAAATAAACGCAGCTAATATTTCAAGTATACACATCAAGGACTTGCATGAGAGAACAAAGCTCTCCCCAGAAAACAAAATATGTTTGTGTGGGCCTGGGCAAGGGTCTTCTTAATGTATAGGCACAGCCCCAGGAGCATAGGGGCCCACAAAGTTTCGGATGCCTATGTATGTTTCTGTTTTGCTATTAAAACAGGACCCCAGTACACTACTTTGCCTGGGGGCCTATGATGCTGGTAAGACAGCCCTGGGTAATTCGATTCTCCTTCAGAGAAAAAATAATGAAGACATATCAACACCAAAGATACTGACACGTGGGGCTGATGACTTTTACGTTACTTAAAATGGTTCACTTATTTCAGATTTATAGGTCCCAGGCTGTCTCTTAGGTTTACCAATCATATCTGTATGCTTTCTTAAGCTTTTGGTGAAGAGTATACAGCCAAAACATGATGTCTTTAAACTTCTTTCCTTTCAATGTGGAAATAACCTTTAATACTACTATTGCTTATAGAGTAGGGGTACCGACTATTAGAACATTAGAACAATCTAGACGAGAACAGGCCATTCAGCCCAACAAAGCTCGCCAGTCCTATCTACTCATTTCTTCCAAGAAACCATCAAGTCGAGTTTTGAAAGTCCCTAATGTCTTACTGTCTACCACACTACTTAGTAGCTTATTCCAAGTGTCTATCGTTTATTGTGTAAAGAAAAACTTCCTAATGTTTGTGCAAAATTTACCCTTAACAAGTTTCCAACTGTGTCCCCGTGTTTTTGATGAGCTAATTTTAAAATAACAATCTCGATCCACTGTACTAATTTCCTTCATAATTTTAAACACTTCAATCATGTCACCTCTTAATCTTCTTTTGCTTAAACTGTAAAGGCTCAGCTCTTTTAATCTTTCCTCATAATTCATCTTCTGTAGACCTGGAATCAGTCTAGTCGCTCTTCTTTTGACCTTTTCTTTTCTTTGTTAATTTTATTGATTTTATTGAAATCACACAACATTCCATACAAATAGATCAATTTTACAAGAATAGGATTGAAAAAAATCAACCCCCACCCCTGAGAAAGAGAGCATGGGCAGAAGAATAAAACTTAAACCTAGTAAAAGTAAGTAAATAGATAAATTAATAAGTTAATATAGATAAATGGAGAAGAAAAAGAATAAAAAAGAGAATGGGGGGAGAATCTGCTTCCTCAGTGCTTTAAAAGCGTATTCTAAAATGTTATTGATTAGATCCTGCCAGGTTTTCAAAAATTTCTGCACAGACCCTCTAAGTGAGAATTTGATTTTTTAAAATTTCAAATAGTATATAACATCAGTTACCCACTGACTTAAAAGGGGAGAGTTAGGATTCTTCCAGTTGAGCAAGATAAGTCTGCATGCCAATAGTGTAATAACAGTTTGTTTGTCCTTCTCCACTTTAAGCCCATCTGGGAGTACACCAAACACAGCTGTTAATGGGTTACGAGGGATTGTAAGACCAAGGCTGTCTGAAAGGCATTTAGAAATGTTGGTCCAGAATGATGTTAATTTGGCGCACTCCCAAAACATGTGACCCAGTAATGCTGGAACTTGATTGCAGCGTTTGCAGGTTGGATTTTGCCCTGGAAACATTTTGGACAATTTTAAGTGAGACAGATGTGCTTGATATATAATTTTGAGTTGAATAATTGTATGCTTTGTGCATATGGAGCTCAAGTGAATTCTCTGCATTGCTACCTTCCACTCCTTTTCTGAGATGTTGAGTGAGAGATCCTTTTCCCATTGTCCTCTTGGATCTTTGAAAGGGAGGGACTGTAAAATGGTTTTATAAATTGCAGAGATGATGTCTAAGTCCTTGAATCTGATGATCAATATAGTTTCCAGCATAAAGGGAGGTGGGAGGTGAGGAAAATTGGGCAGGTTCTGTTTAACACAGTTTCTAATGTGAAGACAGTGAAAGAAATGTGTTGCTGGAAAGTTAAATTTAGAATGTAATTGTTCATAGGATGCAAAGACGTTGTCTATGTATAGATCTCTAAGTGATTTAATCCCAAATGTTTTCCAGACATTAAAAACTGCATATGTTTGTGAGGGTTGATAAAGGCGGTTCTTGTGCAGAGGTGCCACCAATAAAAGATTCTCTAGTTTAAAATGCTTCCTACACTAGTTCCATATTCTGAGTGAGTGAAGCACAATTGGGTTATTAGTATTTTGGCGATAATATGCATTTATTGGGGTGCAAAGCAAGGAATATTAAGAGGAACTGCAGGATTTTATTTCTATTGCAGACCAAGTCTGTATATGTTCATCTATTTGTGTCCATGTCCAGGTTTTTATAGTTTGTATGCTTGCTGCCCAGTAGTAAAATTGAAAGCTAGGCATAGCCATGCCACCTTCTGCCTTAGGTCTTTGTAGGGTCGCTCTTTGGATACGTGGATGTTTTGAATTCCAAATAAATGTGGTTATTGTTGAATCTAATTTCTAAAAAGAACGATTTATTGATGTATATTGAAATATTTTTAAATAAAAAGAGAAGCTTAGGGTTATTCATCTTGACAATATTAATTCTTCCAGCAAAAGTGAGATGAAGGGTTAATAAATAGTTTTATGTTGACTTGTGACATTTACTCATAGATATTTAAACTGATCTGCGATGATAAAAGGGAAGGTGTCCAATCTAATATTGTGTGCTTGAGAATTCACTGGAAAGAGCACACTTTTAGTCAAATTAATTCTGAGACCAGAAATCTTTTGAAATTCTGTAAGTGCTGTTAGGACTGCAGGCACAGTATTTTGTGGGTCTGATATATACAGTACCATATCATCTGCATATAGAGAAATTTTCTGTTCAAGTCCTACTGTGATAATCCCCTTTATCTCATAAGCATTTCGACAGTGAGCTGCCAATGGCTCAATGGCGACTGCAAAAAGTAGTGGTCACAAGGGACATCCTTGTCTGGTACCACGTTCTAGTTTGAAGTGGTCTGAATTAATGTTGTTAATACAAACTGAAGCTTCTGGATTGGTATACATTAGTTTCATCCATGCACAAATGTTCGGGCCAAACCCAAATTTCTCGAATGTAATGAAAAGGTAGTTCCATTCAATCATATCAAATGCTTTTATTCAGAAGTGAAATTGGTCTGTATGATGCACATTATAATACGTCCTTATTTTGTTTAGGAAAGACAGTGATTAATGCTTGACGAAAAGTTTGAAGTAGAATTTTATTGTCTCTAGCTTCTGTGAATGATGCTAATAGGAGGGGAGCTAGCTGAGTGGAGAACTTCTTATAAAATATTGGGGCCTGCTGCTTTCCCACTCTGAAGTGACTTTATTGAATCTAATAATTCTGAAAGTGGCAACGGTTTATCCAATTCCTCTGCACTAAGAGTATCTATTTGTGGTATCTCCAATGCATCCAGAAATGCATTAGATTGTGTCTTGTCTTCTGTACACTCAGTAGAATATAAGGATTTATAGTAGTCTCTAAATGTGTGCATTATATTTTTATGGTCAATGATTATGTCTCCGTTTCTGTTGGTAATTGCTGGGATTGCGTTGTGAACTTCTTGCTTGTGGATTTGTTGAGCTAAAAGCTTATTAGCTTTCTCTCTGTGTTCATAGTAATGATGTCTGGATTTATAAATTAGTTGTTCAGTTTCTTTAGTTATCAAGAGGTTGAGTTCTGAATGCAGAGCCAGCCTTTTTCTATGAAGAGCCTCACTTGGACACCTGGCATGTTCTTGATCTATTCTAGTAACTTTGATTGTTAGCTTTAATACTTGCTTAGTTACTTTTAGGGATAATTTTTATAATTTGTTCTTCTGACCTTTTCTAGTGCTGCCATGTGTATAGCCTGGAGACAAAAACTGCACACACTACTCCAGATGAGGCCTCAACAGTGCATAATAAAGGTTGAACATAACCTCCTTGGACTTGTACTCCATCGTGCTATATAACCTAACTTTCTGTTTGCCTTCTTAATGGTCCACTATGACTCCTAAATCCTTCTCATAAGGTGTACTCTCGATTTTCAGACAGCCATTGTTTATTCAGACATAACATTTTTACTTCCTGTGTGTAATACTTATATGTGGGCCACAAATCTGCCCAAGCCTGTATGCTATCCAAGTCCATCTGTAGTGATGCAAAGGATTCCAAATTATCTGCTAATCCACCTATCTTGGTATCATCTGCAAACTTAACCAACTTGTTACTTATATTCCTATCTAAATCATTTATATATATTAAAATAGCAGTGGCCCTAGCACTGACCCCAGTGGAACACCACTCTTAACATCGGCCAGTTCTGATGAGGTTCCTCGCACCATCACCCTCTGCTTCCTGTGTCTGAGCCAATTCTGCACCCATCTAAAAACATCACCCTGAACTCCCACTTCTTTTAATTTGCCAACCTCTCATGTGGCACCTTATCAAATGCTTTCTGAAAGTCAAGATAAATAATATTGTTGATTGTGATGTCAGTACATTGCCATTTTAACACTTGCTGCCATTTTGGAATTTTTCCCTTTGTTGCAGCTGTATTGTTGTTGTTGACATGATTCCCTTGCGATCACATGTTCATGCCACGCGCAATCACTACGACACTATTTAGGTTAGTATCACAAGTCTGGCATCCTCTAACTTTGTGGATACAAAAACAAAAATATTTGCAAGAGTTGCTCTGCTTTAGAAACTTTACATAATGACTTTCTGGGAAGATGTTTCTGGTTTTATTTTTGGATTACATATTTGATTTAGTCTCATGAAAGTTAGTCTCCTTGGTTTTGAACCCTGATAGTTTGAAGATTAATTTCAGGGAAACAATCTGTAGCTGAACAGAGTTAAAATGCAGTTAACGGGGAACTTTGGGTGATACTACCAAAGAGTGGTGTCATTGGTTAGAGGAGACTGAGCATCCGTTATGTACCAATCAGAAAAATCTGGTGCACTGTTTTTCAAATCTGCTAAATGTCTGAATGCTAGGTAAGCCGGAAGGTGCATATTTTTCAGCAGATTTTATTTTCCCGTACATAGCAGAGACGTAAAATGGTAAAGCTATTGCCCTTTCAAGGGAATTTTGACCCAGAAAACAACTTAGCAACCTGAGTTGTTGGGTGCCCTGGTGATTTAAAAAGTTTGAGCTGCTCAGACCTCTGACTCCTCAGCTTTAATCAGTTTCCATTGTTTTTTAAGCTTCATTCTCAAAGATTCTCTGAGTCTCATCGATAGTCAGGGTCAGGGGAGTAGCGACAAGGAAGCTAAATTCCCTGGGGCTCTGAACTGAGAGGGAGGCCCTGAGGGTGTCTGTTTTCCTAAGTAGTAACTGCAACGCCAAATATTTGGGAACCCTCCTTGAAGCATGGCGTCAGCACACTGCAATGATACAAGTGGAAGCCTCCTAAGTGGGGCCCCAATCTAATCTATGAGAGAGTTTGAATGTTACTTTTTTAATTAATATTGAATGTAATCAGAGATGTTTTCATAAATCATTAAGATGATCTGGGCGGCACAGTGGTAGTGCTGCTGCCTCGCAGTAAGGAGACCACAGTCCAAACTGTGGGAGGAAACCCACGCAGTCATAGGGAGAACATGCAAAGTCCACGCAGGGAGGACCCGGGAAGCGAACCCAGGTCTCCTAACTGCAAGTTTCAATAACTGAAGTGTCCATGTTATTCCTGAATGGCCAACTATTGTAGAGGAACTTGCCCCATTCAAAACTTCACCTCTTACTACCTCAGCAGAACACAAAGCAGTGCGCTTATCCTCTGAGCCTTAAGCACATTAACGTTAGGTTTAATGCAAAGTGGGAGCTAGTTAGTCTTTGGCCTTGGAATTCCTGTAGATTTCTGAAGCATCTTGCCCTTGGAGTTTGAAAGTTTTTAAAATGTTTCTCAGTCCTCCCTGGCCATCCTAGCACAGCATCAGACTTATTAGAGAACAAATCTATATATATTTATGTATTACTTAGATATCTGTGTTGTGTAACTGCTATGGCCTTTGGAAGGGGTGCTCTTGCAGTCACCATATAATTTCATATAATGAAAGGAAGGTTTTATTACAACCAAATAAATAAGGATACATGACTTTGAAGGCAGAACACAACAAATGAGGTGGTAAAGTAAAAGCTCAATTGTCTAAACCTTCAACCTTTCTTACTTCTTGCATCTCTTGTCTTCTCCTTCCCTGTACCAAGTGAAATCTCATCTACACTCCCCCCAATTCAATGTTTACCAGTGCAGTGGCCACTGGCCTCATTGATACCCTGGACCACTTCTGAGGTCACTTCTAGTCTCCTCAGAAGTATCTCTGGGTTAGGCATAACCCTACCAAACCCCCGGGGTTGTCTTCCTAGAGCTCCGTCTAGTGGCAAGATTGCCAGATCAGACAAACCTTCAACAGCGGCCTCTTCCTGCCAGCAGTTACATTGCTGGGAAATGGCAGACCACCCCACTACCCTCCCTCTATATTTATATCCCTTTGGATGCTTTTGCCTGCATCTCCACCTGTTATCCCTGCTGGGGCAGGTTACGCTTGGCCCTATGTCTGGGATGTGTTCCTTCACCTGTTCATATAGAGACCCTGACCCTGAGCACCTTTACAGTGCATATTGATTCATTCTTACTTATTTGTTTGTTATACCATTTATTCATTCTCATTCTTTTCTATTTCTAAATTGTTTTTTTTCTTGCAACTTTTTCTCTAAAATCTTGTGAAGCACTTTGAGTTACATACTTTGCATAGAAATATGCTATAGAAAAAAATGATTTTTTTCATGGATTTAAAGCATTTTTGCAAAAAAGAGTTAGGAGCAAGTTATTATTAAACACAAAAATTTACAGTTTTCTATTGATTTAAAACAAATGGTCACCACAATTATATAAACTGAGATGATCCATTCATTACTAATGAACACAAGAGTCTGAGCTAAACAGGGCCAACATGAACTGAGCTCCATGTTTTTAGAGTCTGCAAGGAACATTCAAGAGTTCCAAGTTCAATGTCTGGCTTGGACGATCAAGGTCTCTCCTGGCCGCAAGATCCAAACAGGATAAGCTGGAGAGGTGTCAGTTTTAAATGAAGGCACCAGGGCTTGTGTTTTTAAATGGGTTTCCAGCACTGTGTTTTTTTAACCTCTTTTATTAGATTTTCTATTCATTGGATTTTAACCTCCACAGACACTTCCTTTTAATCAGATTATTTATTTATTTAGAACTTTGCACTGCACTTTGGGACACAGCTTTGTTTAGATGGTTTGTAATATAAGTACTGAAGACTCTTTCACCATTCTCTTGCTTGGTGTGTTTCTCCTCATCTGCTCAGCTCATCCTGGTCATGACTATCAATGGTGTCGGGTTCAACAGGCTCCCAAAATGGAAGAGGGAGCATGGAGCCAACCCACACCATCACACTCCTGAACATTAGGAAGGAAACTGTTTCACATCATTCATGTTGAACAGAGTTGTTCCTTAGTTTAGGCATATAATCAGACAAATATCACATTTAGAAATAAAATATATTATTAAAATTAGTCATTTTGAAAACTTTGATTTTAGATGGTAATTGATTATATCTGCTTATTATTTCTTTTCACATATTCAGTTTTCAGTATTCTAACCAAGTTTGCTTGCAGCTATTACTATAAAATAGCATCTTTGCAAAAAAAAAAATAGTTGTACAGTATATGGTTAATAATGTACACTCTCAGTGTAAGGCAGAATGATTAGTTTACATGAAATAACACAGGTACAATAGATGATAGTGATAGATAACATTGTTTTGTAAACATGATCACCACCAAAATGATGTTTACACATTAATATAGCTGTTAAACTCAGCGTGAAAAGGTCATTACCTGACGCTAACATATTTTAAGTTCCTTGTGAAAGAAGCTTAAAAAGATTACGATATGTGCACTACATTCACTATTGTAATTACTTCTAACTGACATTTTCATAGAAGAGTATATTATATTATATATTATAGATAGATAGATAGATATATTATAGATAGATAGATAGATACTTTATTAATCCCAAGGGGAAATTCACATAATCCAGCAGCAGTATACTGATACAAGAAACAATATTAAATTAAATAGTAATAAAAATGAAAAAAATTAAAATAAAATTAATGTTCGCATTTACTCCCCCGGGTGGAATTGAAGAGTCGCATAGTGTGGGGGAGGAACGATCTCCTCAGTCTGTCAGTGGAGCAGGACAGTGACAAAAGTCTGTCACTGAAGCTACTCCTCTTTCTGGAGATGACACAGTTAAGTGGATGCAGTGGATTCTTAATGATTGACGGGAGTTTGCTTAGTGCCCGTCGCTCTGCCACAGATGTTAAACTGTCCAACTTTAATCCTACAATAGAGCCTGCCTTCTTAACAAGTTTGTCCAGGCGTGAGGCGTCTTTCATCTTTATGCTGCCACCCCAGCACACCACCGCGTAGAAGAGGGCACTCGCCACAACCGTCTGGTAGAACATCTGCAGCATCTTACTGCAGATGTTGAAGGATGCCAACCTTCTC
This sequence comes from Polypterus senegalus, assembly GCF_016835505.1. Taxonomy (NCBI): domain Eukaryota; kingdom Metazoa; phylum Chordata; class Cladistia; order Polypteriformes; family Polypteridae; genus Polypterus; species Polypterus senegalus. The sequence continues at coordinate 88,527,829 of NC_053161.1, forward strand.
AGAAAGTATAGTCTGCTCTGACCTTTCTTACATAGAGCATCAGTATTGGCAGTCCAGTCCAATTTGTCATCCAGCTGCACTCCCAGATATTTAAAGGTCTGCACCCTCTGCACACAGTCACCTCTGATGATCACAGGGTCCATGAGGGGCCTGGGCCTCCTAAAATCCACCACCAGTTCCTTGGTCTTGCTGGTGTTAAGGTGTAAGTGGTTTGAGTCGCACCATTTAACAAAGTCTTTGATTAACTTTCTGTACTCCTCCTCCTGCCCACTCCTGATGCAGCCCACAATAGCAGTGTCATCAGCGAACTTTTGCACGTGGCAGGACTCCGAGTCATATTGGAAGTCTGATGTATATAGACTGAACAGGACCGGAGAAAGTACAGTCCCCTGCGGCGCCCTGTATTGCTGCACACGATGTCAGACCTGCAGTTCCCAAGACGCACATATTGAGGTCTGTCTGTAAGATAGTCCACAATCCATGCCACAAGGTGTGGATCTACTCCCATCTCAGTCAGCTTATCCCTAAGGAGCAGAGGTTGGTTGGTGTTGAAGGCGCTAGAGAAGTCCAAAAACATAATTCTTACTGCACCACCGCCTCTGTCCAGGTGGGAGAGGGATCGATGAAGCATATAGATGATGGCATCCTCCGCTCCCACCTTCTCCTGGTATGCGAACTGCAGAGGGTCTAGGGCGTGACGGACCTGTGGCCTCAGGTGGTGAAGCAGCAGCCGCTCCATGGTCTTCATCATATATACACTGTAAATATATATATATAAAGAGAGAAGCAAAGGTCTGTGATATGGATCCATCCATTGTCCAACCCGCTGAATCCGAATACAGGGGTCTGCTGGAGCCAATCCCAGCCAACACAGGAACCAAGGGTGCCAACTCACCGCAGGACACACCAAGCACACACACTAGGACCAATTTAGAATCACCAATCCACCTAACTGGCACATTTTTGGACTGTGGGAGGAAACCCACGCAGAGACGGGGAGAACATGCAAACTCCACGCAGGGAGGACACGAGAATTGAACCCGCGTCTCCTAACTGTGAGGCAGCAGCGCTACCACTGCACCACCGTGCTGCCTGTGATGTGGATTGTACTGTATATTTATATAATACCATTACCCTCCAAAACCCACCATACTAACCGACCCCTCTTATATATTCTTATATATATAAGAATAAATGATTATTTTAATATAAGTGATTCAATTTCTCTGTTTGAGGATTTCTAGCTATACATAAACTGCTCAAAAAAATGAAAGGAACACTTTGAAAACACATCAGATCTCAATGGGAAAAAAATCCTCCTGGATATCTATACTGATATGGACTGGGTAATGTGTTAGGAACAAAAGGATGCCACATCGTTTGATGGAAATGAAAAATATCAACCTACAGAGGGCTGAATTCAAAGACACCCTGAAAATCAAAGTGAAAAAATGATGCAGCACACTAGTCCATTTTGCTGAAATTTCATTGCAGCACCTCCAAATCGTACTCAGTAGTTTGTATGGCCATCGTGTGCTTGTATGCATGCCTGACAAAGTTGGAGCATGGTCCTAATGAGTGTCCTGGGAGATCTCCTTCCAGATCTGGGTAAGGGCATCACTGAGCTCCTGGATAGTCTGAGGTGCAACCTGGTGGTGGATGGACAGACACATAATGTCCCAGAGGTATTCTATTGGATGTAGTTCAGGCAAGTGTGGGGGCTGGGAACTGACTGCATACTCTCACCACATGAGGCCGGACATTGTCGTGCACCAGGAGGAACCCAAAACCCACTGCACCAGCACAGAGTTTGACAGTGGGTCTCAGGATTTCATCCTGATACCTAATGGCAGTCATGGTGCCATTGTCTAACCTGTAGAGGTCTGTGTGTCCCTTCATGGATATGCCTCCCCAGACCATCATTGACCCACCACCAAACCGGTCATGCTGAATGATGTTACAGGCAGCATAATGTTCTCCATGGCTTCTCCAGACCCTTTCACTTCTGTCACGTGCTCAGGGTGAACCTGCTCTCATCTGTGAAAAAGCACAGGGCACCAGTGGTGTACCTGCCAATTCTGGTATTCTATGGTAAATGCCAATCGAGCTACATGGTGCCGGGCAGTGAGCACAGGGAAATCTAGAGGACATTAGGCCACCCTCATGAAGTCTGTTTCTGACTGTTTGATCAGAGACAGTCACACCAGTGGCCTGCTGGAGGTCATTTTGTAGGGCTCTGGCAGTGCTCATCCTGTTCCTCCTTGCCCAAAGGAGCAGATACTGGTCCTGATGATGGGTTAAGGGCCTTCTATGGTCCTTTCCAGCTCTCCTAGACTAACTGCTTGTCTCCTAGAATCTCCTCCATGCCCTTGAGACTGTGCAGGGAGACACAGCAAACCTTCTGGCAATGACACGTATTGATGTGCCGTCCTGGAGAAGTTGGACTACCTGTGCAACCTCTGTAGGGTCCAGGTATCGCCTCATGCTACCAGTAGTGACACTGCCTGTAGCCAAATGCAAAACTAGTGAAGAAACAGTCAGAAAAGATGAGGAGGGAAAAATGTCAGTGGCCTCCAACTGTTAAACCATTCCTGTTTTGGGGGTCATCTCATTGTTGCCCCTCTAGTACATCTGTTGTTAATTTCATTAACACCACAGCAGCTGAAACTGATTAACAACCCCCTCTGCTACTTAACTGACCAGATTAATATCCCATAAGTTTCATTGACTTTATGCTATACTCTGATTAAAAAGTGTTCCTTTAATTCTTTTGAGCAGTATATATATATATATATATATATATATATATATATATATATATATATATATATATATACATATATATATACAAACACACACGTACAAATACTGTATATATAACTTATACATGTCAGTGTTACATCCTTAAGTACTGGAATAGCCTAGTCAAAACTGCTGCTTTTCTTTGTATACTCCAGCTTGTATTTGATAAGAAAACTCAAACATGAAACAGAAGTTCAAATTAATGCTGATTATGATGTTCTTTTGGCCTCATTTAGCTGTGACCTTTGGCATAGTGCTATTGCTTGTCAAAACTGAAATTGCAGTTCAGTTTAAAATCCTCCTTTTGAATATTTGTTATTTCTTAAATGTAATCAGTATCAGGTAATAAGTAAAACAACCTTGATGAACTTTACAATTAAAAAGCAATTATAAGGAATGTAACTGGACAGTACTTGAGGTAGCAGGGCTGAGGCTTTGTTTAGTGCTGTTTCTGAAAGCTCCACTGGGGTAAGCCATTTGCACGTGTTAGTGGCCTCAGGCCTTGGAGAACCTGGCCAGGCACGAGCTGCTGTTGCTGCAGGGTATAGCCACAGTGGTAAGTTGCTAAAGGCATCAAAGAAGCAGACAACATTTAGGAATCTCTGCCCATACTTCATTTTATACAGACGTGCCCAAGGGTATATAACTGCTTCAGTCCCTTCCTAGATCAACATTTTGAGTGGTTAAACAATGCTACATGCAAATTTCCTTTGCTTAACAATAACGTACACACATTTTCAGTGGTTAAACAATAGTATTTTGGCTAACTCTGAAGAAGTATATATATGTCATTGTATGCTAATTAGAGACCTTTAATTTTCAAATCAAGTACACACAAACATTTTCTAAGGAAGCAGGCAGTTGTTTTCTCACAGTACAGTATGTTGATGAGATACCAATCAAAGCAGGTGACTCTATAGCAGTAAATATTTAAGTCCTGTAAACAAAGCGCCTTAAGCATGGGAAAGGCACTTTATGAATAAAATGTGTTATTAACATTATAATTATTATTAGCTCTCATCAGGAAACTATAACAGAAATATTCAGAAAATTCGCCTTTTCACGTATCACCCCAGTCTCAAACAAAGGGAACCTAAATGCCCCTTTCATCTATTGGCTTTTACATTTGCTATTTACACGTTTTTTTTTGCCTAAGAGCAACACATAGAAATGTCCATTTCTTTAAAACACTGATTTCTAGCCCATTACGCATGCTTTTTTTGTTGACACTACATTTGCTTAACAGACATGAGAATGGACATGTGTGTATATCACCTCTGTGATGGGCTGATATTTCTTAATGATGCTGTTGGAAGAGCATTCAGCTCCTAAGTCGCTGCATTTCTTACAGCAAGTATGAAAGAGAAGGACATGAGACACATCGTTAACATACTATAATTATTAATATACTCCAGCCAACCCTAGGTGGGGTAACAGAAAGATTTCTTGCAGTATGCTATATTTTATTACAACCTCTCTTCATGAAGAAAACTATTGTTTTGTTTCTTATCATACCTTTTTGTTTTAATGTGTGTGTGTGTTTTTACCTACAGGAAGTCACAAAAGCTGTCCAACCCCAGCTCCTCGGTAGAATAATAGCTTCTTATGATCCAACAAATGTAAAGGAGAAAGAAGAAGGATTTTACTATGCTCTTGGCTTGTGCTTACTCTTCATTGCAAGAACGTTGCTAATTCATCCGGCTATCTTTGGACTGCATCATCTCGGAATGCAAATAAGAATTGCTTTGTTTAGTTTGACATATAAAAAGGTAAGCTTTCCTTTTGTTTCCATTTTCAGCTTCTCAACTTGAAACAATACGTTAATTCTTTTGCATGCCTTGGGCATGTCTTGTTACTAGCTGTCGACTTATCTGTCTATGTTTCCACATTCCCCAGTGATCTGACTCTTATTTGCATCATTGAATCCTCCTTTAAAGAATGCCACTATTGATTTAGATGTCACATCAGCATATCAGGTGTTCATTTCTACCCAAAAGCCCACGTTTTGGGTAAAATATGGTAATTTTTGCAACAGAGGCGACTGAAGAGTACAGACTGATGATATCAGCTTTTTCAGATATACCTTCCTTTTGAAGTAAAACTACAAGTTTAATTGCTAAACAAAACAGCAGAAACGCATTACTTAATTTAAAACATATGTATGCATTAATTAACTGGGGCCCACCATTGGTTCTTAAACTCCTTGTTGGACATACTAGACAATTCAAAAAATACATTATTGTTACTAATTAACTTTAAATGTGCTATTGTTTTATCTCGTGGGTGGCACAGTGGTTAGTGCTGCTGATTCAGATTCCCATGCCTGGTCTCATTGTCTGTACGGACTTTTCACATTGCATGTCTGTGTGCGTATTCCACTGTGTATTCCAGCTTACTTGACACATCTCCAAGACATTTCTATGTCTGGCCATGTGAGTTTGATTGTGGTTAAATGCACATATGAGGCCTGGGATGTCCTGTTCCCAGAGTTGGATTCTGTCTTGTGCCCAGCGTTGTCAGGATAGGTTCCTTAACACTCCCAAAGTGATGAATTGAGTGAAGAGGGTTTAAGAATACACAGTAAGGTAATACTTTAGTATAGTACTGCAAAAATGCATTTATTATTATTTACTATTATGTAACAAGACCTTAACACACAGTTCTTTAAATGTTCATAACACTACCAAAGCATCAGTAAAGTGTTTATTCATCTCTGCAATGTATCCAACTAACAAAACTTCATTTTGGTGTGGTCTAATGTGGCTTAACTTGATAGTACATATTCAGTTAAGACCTGTGAATCCTTCATATTACTAGTAATTTTACACTCATGTCAATGTGCCACACTGCACAGAAATGAATCATCTATCTACTGATGTAACACTTTGTAAGTATTATGAAGGCCAAAAGAAGCCTTTGTTAAGGTCTTGTTACATAAAAGTAAATTTTTCAGTACCCAAACTGTTGCAGAATATAATGTTAATTCTCCATCTGTTCAGTTTGTGAACCATTTTTTGATCACAGGGTTATAAGGAGCCTGGCTCCCCACTTTCATGGTCATGTTCAACACAGGACCTAATAATGAATTGGATGCCACTGTCATTCACGCTCACACTCACTTTCAGGTAATTAAGAGGCAACAATCAATGTAACAGTAGGTCTTTGGACTGTTGGAGGAAAGCAAGTAGAATATTTTAAAAAAAGCATTCTTGCAGTCTAGTGTTCCATTTAAGGTAATAAGAAATTTCAGAAGGGTTAAAATTCCTATGGAGTGTTTCAAAATAGCCAAAGTAATTCCAGCTACCAAACAGACTCACCAACCTTGTTATGGAATTTAGATCTGTTAGAATTTGGTTTCAAACTTCACATTTTCATTCACCCATCTGAAATTCTCTTTAAAAAAGAAGCTTTCCAATCAATTTGTTTAATACTCAATTAATCCTCTATTTGAGAATAATTCAAGGCCCAAACCAAACAAGCATCTGATTGTCCAGTTTTGTAAGCCAATGCTTGTGATGTGAACACAGTAGACAAAGTAAAATAAGCTTTAAGAGGCAGGTATAGGTGGCACATTCCTCAGTCAAAAGGCATATCAAATAGATCTATCTAATGAAATAACATTTGCCAAGTGGAAATGTGTTACTTAATGATGTCAATCTTTTTGTCCTCACAGACCTTAAAACTGTCTAGCAGAGTCTTGGATCAAATTAGCACAAGCCAACTCATCAGCCTGCTGTCAAACAACCTCAACAAATTTGATGAGGTAGGCCACATTCGAAAAACAATATTTTGAACTGAACTTTGTGTCTAATTGAGGGTTGTAGCTCATCAAGAAGTACTTCATGTAAGCTTTAAGACAAATGAGACTTTCAATTTCTGAGTGCTCCCCAAGTCGTCTCATTAAAATTGATTTTTTTGTGGTGTATACCTTATGCCACATCACTTTGCTATATCATTTCAAGACTCCTGAAGGCAGCACTTAGTTTATTTTTGCTGAACCGTGCCTTTTTCTTGCTTGCCTTTCTCTACTAAAAACAGATTCCATTTTCTGCCGCTCATTAAAGCTTACTCAATTTTCTCTATCACAAATATTTAAAGAAATAAAAAGGAGAAATCCTGTAGCTTTCCTTTGAAATCAGTACTGTAATAGACAACATGGAAGGGAAAGCAGATACCAAGAAGTCAAGGAAGCAAGGTTACAGGGGAGCAAGAACTTCGGGGAACTGAGATGACTATACTAGACTGTACAGTACAACAAGTATATTAGGATCTTTTATTATCTTCCTTTCTCTGTGTGGCAAGAACATCTGAGGAGATAGATAGATAGATAGATAGATAGATAGATAGATAGATAGATAGATAGATAGATAGATAGATAGATAGATAGATAGATACTTTATTAATCCCAAGGGGAAACTGACATAATCCAGCAGCAGTATACTGATACAAAAAACAATATTAAATTAAAGAGTAATAAAAATGCATGTAAAAGCAGACAATAATTTTAAATAATGTTAGCATTTACTCCCCCGGATGGAACTGAAGAGTCGCATAGTGTGGGGGAGGAACGATCTCCTCAGTCTGTCAGTGGAGCAGGACAGTGACAAAAGTCTGTCACTGAAGCTACTCCTCTGCCTGGAGATGACACTGTTCAGTGGATGCAGTGGATTATTCATGATTGACAGGAGTTTGCTCGGCGCCCGTCGCTCTGCCACAGATGTTAAACTGTCCAACTTTACTCCTACAATAGAACCTGCCTTCTTAACAAGTTTGTCCAGGCGTGATACGTCCTTCTTCTTTATGCTGCCTCCCCAGCACACCACCGCATAGAAGAGGGCACTCGCCACAACCGTCTGGTAGAACATCTGCAGCTTCTTATTGCAGATGTTGAAGGACACCAACCTTCCAAGAAAGTATAGTCGGCTCTGACCTTTCTTACACAGAGCATCAGTATTGGCAGTCCAGTCCAATTTATCATCCAGCTGCACTCCCAGGTATTTATAGGTCTGTACCCTCTGCAAACAGTCTCTTCTGATGATCACGGGGTCCATGAGGGGCCTGGGACTCCTGAAATCCACCACCAGCTCCTTGGTTTTGCTGGTGTTCAGGTGTAAGTGGTTTGAGTCGCACAATTTAACAAATTCTTTGATTAGTTTCCTATACTCCTCCTCCTGTCCACTCCTGATGCAGCCAACGATAGCAGTGCTGTCAACGAACTTTTGCACATGGCAGGACTCTGAGTTGTATTGGAAGTCTGAAGTACATAGGCTGAACAGGACCGGAGAAAGTACAGTCCCCTGCAGCGCTCCTGTGTTGCTGACCACAATGTCAGACCTGCAGTTCCCAAGACGCACATACTGAGGTCTGTCTGTAAGATAGTCCACGATCCATGCCACCAGGTGTGAATCTACTCCCATCTCTGTCAGCTTCTCCCTAAGGAGTAGAGATTGGATGGTGTTGAAGGCGCTAGAGAAGTCCAAAAACGTAATTAATAACTGCACCACTGCTTCTGTCCAAGTGGGAGAGGGATCGGTGTAGCATATAGATGATGGCAGTCTCTGCTCCCACCTTCTCCTGGTATGTGAACTGCAGAGAGTCGAGGCGTGGCAGACCTGTGGCCTCAGGTGGTGATGCAGCAGCTGCTCCATGGTCTTCATCACATGTGACGTCAAAGCAACAGGCCAGAAGTCATTCAGCTCACTAGGACGTGATACCTTTGGGACTGGGGTGATACAAGATGTTTTTCAAAGCCTTGGGACTCTCCCCTGTTCCAGGCTCAGGTTGAAGATGCCTTGTAGAGGACTCCCCAGTTCCAACGCACAGGCCTTCAGCAGTCGTGGCGATACATGATATGTTGAAAGAGGAGGGATTTTTTAGTTGCATTCTCCTTCATTTTTCACTTTGTATGTGGCACTACTGTTTTCACTATATTGAGCACAGATTCATGAACATTTATATGTAATTCTTCCCCTTAAGTACCTTTAACCCATCTTTGGTCGTTACCATGTAATTTATGCAAACCAAGAAAATCCCTCTGTGACGGTAGTAGAACTGTCACCCGGTCCTTGGTCGGCTATGGTGAGCCGGAAGAACCAGTAGCAGCCATTATTTAACCAAATGTTATAAAGTCTAGAGTTGACTGATTAAGTACTGAAAGATAGTAACGTTAAACGAATCTTCACAAGACGCTTAATGTTAGTGCATCATTCCAGTAAGAATCAGAGTTTTAGATTTAATACATTGCCTTCACTTGCCAGCTTGGCAGAGTCCTCTTTTTTTGTGGATTTTTGTTTTTTATCTCCTACTGGAGATTATGATTCTTCCTGCAATAGATATCAGTGACTTTGTCTTTCAAAATACTTTGTGTTTTATCTGTGCTTTGGGGCATCTTGAGTGACGTCCGGCTATGAACTAAAAGCAGGCACTGACTTAAGATGGTGTATTGTGATGGCCTCTGCAATTACACTTTTCCAACAGATTCTTGGAGGCTTATCTTCTCCAGGACTATCACAAAAATTATTTTGTTATTATAGATAATAATAATTGGTAATGTGAGTGCTTATTTAAATGTGAACAGTATACTTTTAAGCTATTGAGCCTAAATGAAATAATGATGTCTATAATTTTAATATTTATTAATATTTAGCATTTTTCAGTATCCAGAAGTTGATACAGTAGATATTTAAGCTTTTCCACATTTACTTATTATGTTGTAAAATTCCCAGATACTGTATAGCAAGTCTTATTATCCATTAAAACTGTAAGCTGACAGGAGAGATTGCAGAAGTTTATTTTCTCCTGGAATGCTGTTAAGTAGAGTTTTTGTTTTCCACTCCTCTGCAGTCAACTAGGCATTTCTCATCTATAATGGTCATGGAACTTTATCTTGCCATCATTTGTTTATGCTAATCATTGAGTGTAATCAATAATAGTGTGTGTTTACCATAATTTATGTGCTTAAGTATATGAATATTTTTTACTGCAAAAAAATTTATTGAAGAACTGGACAGATCTCAGAATTCAGTTGCATCTTTTTCTCTGTATGGAGTCAGTGTATGACTGTGTCAACCTTCTTTCCTTTTCAACATGGAAATAACCTTTAACTTTTTATCCTTCTCTGTATTTACTTTTAGCAATCTCCTGCATCATGTGCATGGCTACTGATGAATTTTCACCTGTCTATTCATTCACAGTCAATCCAACTTAATCCATCAGATGAAAGTCCAGATGCAAACTCTTGTTTCTTATGGAGCAAAAATTCAACTTATAGTCTATGAAACATTATAAAATGATTCTATCAATCAAATAAGCAAGAAAAAGAGTCATTTTAATTTGGGTAGAGTCCAAGACATTATCTGAACAATATGACTGAGAAAATGAGAGTGCTAGCAGAGTGACTCCCATTAGGGTTACGTGTATATCTTTTGATGGCTCAGGAATCCAAGATTCATTTTAGAGTCCATTCTAAATATCTGTATTTTCACCATTTTATTTTGCTGTCTGTGCCAACAGTGAGATAGTCAGTTAGAAAGTAAAGTGTTGCAGAATAACTCCTTTCATGTCATAGAGGATGTTCTGAGGTTAGTGTCTCCCAACTAGTGATGCTGATCTAACGTTTTGTGAAAGAGGATCATAAGATGGTCTCTAATGAATAACATGTGTTTTGAGTTAGTAAGTGACATAGCAACACATATAAAAGGAAGGCACCTTCTCATTTATGGTTTTGGAAGCAAACAATGCATATTTTAAAATCCACCTTAGTGAGAGGATAAGTGTATGTGTGTCTGTTTATCTGTACGTCTGTCCATTTGCCATGTATCTGTCATTCCATCAAGCGGCACATTACAAACATTTATAGTAATACTATGCTTTGCATTTATCATTCCCAGAGATGGCACATCATAAACATTAACACTGCTTTCATGAATCCCACACCAAATGGAATATAACAAAAACATATGCATTTTATCTACCATTCCAACAGATGGCACATCACAAAAATGTGCAGTAATGCATTCTGAATGCCAAAAACAAACAATACTTCATGTAAAATCAGCAAAACAAAATTTAATCCAGATTACCAAACTAAGGCCACTACATAAAAGAAAAGATAAGACCAAATCCCAAATTTCAAAAAATCTAAGAATATGTCAAAAGTGGTTTAAAGATGTACAAAATTTGCAAAACCAAGAACATAAGGGATATGCAAAAAGAGAGCTGAGCAACAAACTCAAGGTCCAACAGGTTAATGTCCCGACTGAGGCCTGCTAAGCCCTTAAATAGGACTCTAGTAGCAGCCCCATTGTTTTGCTCAAGCAGAGTGATTTTTATTTTGGGCTCAGAAGATGAAGCAAAACAAAATAGAGTGCCCACTGGAGACAAAGCCAATGAGACAAACCAATCTTTCACCAAGCCAGAAATATGAGAATTCATTTGAAAACAAAAGTGCAGACACATTGTGTACATTAAATCTTATAGATTTATAAAAAACACTGATAGCCGAACAGCACATAAACGATCCATTTAAAGGGTTGCGTCAATGACGTTACTTGAGCACGCTCCCAGAGACTTCTACAAGGTTGCACCGATAATATAGCAATATTAAAAATAGCACTATGATAAGACACCACAAAATTATAGTAAACTTATTCAGGGACCGAGATAGGATGAAGTAAATGTTTTAATCAAACTCCCCAAACTCTGAAACCCCAGAATAGTCGGCAAGAAGTCCAAAAATCTCCATGGGAAAGTAAAAAAAATGTAATAAAGAATGCTAATAGATAGATAGATAGATAGATACTTTATTAATCCCAAGGGGAAATCCAGCAGCAGTATACTGATACAAAAAAAAAAAAAAATATTAAATTAAATAGTAATAAAAATGAAAAATGAAAAAAAAAAGCAGACAATAACTTTGAGTAATATTATATTCTGACTGCAAAAGGTTAAGTTTTAGAGAAGATCTTTACAGTTCAGAGCCCAAAACAGAACTGATTCTCGTTTAACAATAATAACAATACCCATTAGCTGTAAAACATTTGACACCAGGATCCCCCCTGCCACTCCACCAACAAGACTCAACAGAAAAAGGAAAAAAAAACAAGGACAGGTGATTACAAAATGATAAGCTGAGGCTGAGGCTTTAACAGGAGTAATAAAATAATTTACAAAGAAATCCAAACAAAATAAATAAAAATGGCTGCGGTGGGTTGCACGGTGGCGCAGTGGTAGCACTGCTGCCTCACAGTTAGGAGGCCAAGGTTTGCTTCCCGGGTCCTCCCTGCTTGGAGTTTGCATGTTCTCCCCGTGTCTGCGTGGGTTTCCTCCCACAGTCCAAAGACATGCGGGTTAGGTGGATTGGTGATTCTAAATTGGCCCTAGTTTGTGTGTGTCCTGCGGTGGGTTGGCACCCTGCCCAGGATTGGTTCCTGCCTTGTGCCCTGTGTTGGCTGGGATTGGCTCCAGCAGACCCCCGTGACCCTGTATTCGGATTCAGCGGGTTAGAAAATGGGTGGATGGATAAATAAAAATGGACAAAACTAAAACCAGGTATGGAGCTCTGGCAAAACCAGGACAATGCCACGCTATATGGAATTACAATGTATAAATATGCATTGGATTACTCATTTATAAGAAATACAAAATATTCTATTGAACGCAGATCCGTTAATGTTAACGTATAGCATTTTGTTAATTTGGGCCCAATTTGCTTGTCAATTAAATAATTCAGTCTTCTGGACTTCATGAAGTTCTGTTAGAGTTCCATCTCATGAAGCCAAGTCTTTTTCGAGTTTAACTGACAGTTAACTTATCTGCCTCTTAAAACATCCATATTTGCTTTGCTTTGAATGTTAAATCTTTACCGTCTCTTCAGGGTCTCACACGGTGGCATTTTGAGGAGAGACAATTACTTTCCAAATTCCAGTTACAGTATATCGGTTATTTGTCATGATGAGCTGTGCATTAAGGTCATTCTCAGTTGGGTTTCTCTCTGTAATTTTATTTTAAACCAGGGTATTGATTTTACAGCTAAAATAATTTGAAAATAATAACAGAGGAGCATTAAGCTTTCCAAAAAAATGTTATTAAAAATGCAATTGCAAAACTCTAAAAAACATTTATCAATGGCCTGCCTATTTTGTTTGGTAAGTAAGCTCCGCATTTGTTATTCTCCTGAATTAAATACCATAAGTGACAGCAGTGAAAGAAAAGCAGAAACAAGAGCCTTTCTGAATTTTTTTCTGCCATAAAATTGACTTTGTATGTTGAATGTTGAAATGCATTGACGTTGCCAGCAAGCAATTATCAGCTAGACTGCACATCGCGGAAATGTCTGCACCCTGGAGAGAAGTTTACTCTTTTTTAAATGCTCATTTGTCTTGCATAAGATCGGTTTTCTCATCCAGTTTGCACTGTATCAATTCAATTACCTCTCTTTGACATTTTTATAGTTGTTTGATGCATGGCCAGTTTTACACAACTTTTTATTTCTTTTTCTTTCTTCTTTATACCTATGGATGATTCTCTTATTTGTTGGTAACCTTTCTACAGCAATCAATTGTTATTCCCTTTTTCATTTGCCAATTGTTTTTATTATTGAAAAAAAGGAGTCTGAAATGGGGCTTTTTCATAATCTCTCTTCTCTGTGCAGGAGTTTGTTTCATTATGTAACCAGACCAGAGTATGGGTCCTTTTTGATCAAGGCTGCTTCTTTATATTCCTATTAAAATAACCACAGATTATGATTTAGACTAGTCCTGAACACATAAGTTTGACTAGTAGTCTAATAAATTAATCAATAAAAGGAAGAGTAAAAGAGAAAGGTAATGAAGAGAAATCAGAATGTACAAAATCTCATAACATGCACAATACCTAAACAATAACTAATTGAAATAGTAAAGGATAGTCCTTGAACAAATATTAGAGTGCCTAGCTTAGACATAGCTAAGCACTAAAACTGTTAACTAACTAAGCAAAATGAAAATAACTATTTTTTCCCTTTGGTTACAGATCTTATGATTTGTGATGATCTTAGTAATCGCTCTTACCTGTTTTTGTCGAATGTCCTTGAAGAAATACCTTAGTCGTTCCTTGCTATTCATTAATGTCACAACTGTATGATAGGATTCCTCATTGGTCCTATTGGTTAAGTTTTAGAGAAGATCTTTACAGTTCAGAGCCCAAAACAGAACTGATTCTCGACAGTAAAGATGGTGTTTTTATTTGCCAGAACCAGAAGTGACATCTGCTGTGGGCTGGCACCCTGCACTTTGAGCTACATTTTTTGTATGAAATTGTGCCATATAAATAAATGTTGTTGTTGTTGTTGCCCGGGGTTTGTTTCCTGCCTTGCGCCCTGTGTTATCTGGGATTGGCTCCAGCAGACCCCGTGACCCTGTAGTTAGGATATAGCAGGTTGGATAATGGATGGATGGATGGAAGCAACATCATTGGATGCACCAAAACCAGAAGTGACATCATCGGAGATTTCCCGAAAATGGTCTGCAAGGGATTGAGAAAGACAGTTAGTACACCCCACTGCCCACTGGTCGGGTGTGGACTTTCCATTATTCAGGCCCTTTAGTTGTCTCCTACTCGCACGTGTGTGACAGATGACACTGGGCTATTGTTAGTGTTGGGGCTGTTTCTTACAGTTCTCGGGAAAAGTTTATTCATATTATCTGAAAATCCCACTCTTTGTTACTATATTCCACTTTTATTATTGTAGATTTAGAAAGTTTCCCTAATTCTGTTGTATTTCGCTGCCTGGTTGAAAGAACCATGTCTGTTTCAATAAGAAGCCTCCTTCATCAAGACGTAAGACCTAACTTTATGTATTATATTCTTTTTTAAACAAACATAGATTAAAATTAACTATTATGTTACCCAACTCACTTTAGCCAGCAAAGCGATCATTCATAAGGGCCAGAGGACTTCAAGAGGCAAGAACCAAACCAATTACCTTAAACTGATATCTGATACGTTAACAAAATAGAATTAGGAAGTAAACCTGTTGGGATGTCGTAGCAAACTGCCTTTTCAAAAGCTGGTTGCAATTGTGTGTTCCATTGTTTTGCTCTGAACTTCTTTTCAAATACAATCTAATTTTTTGCTTTTACAAAATTTGTTGCTGAAGATTTTTGGCAGTTTGCCTTATCTTTTCTTATATTTTGCAGTAATTCATGTCTTTTGGTTGTCTTTGTGATTTTTCATTGTACAAATCTGCCATTAGTCAGTCTTTTCCATTATAATGTCATTACCACTGTTTGGGACCAGAGCAGTGTGACACATGAAATCATTATGACCGCACATACATTTGTGCTGTTAAACTCGCTCTTTAAGTTCAACTTTGTTCTTTATCTTTACTGTGTATGTGAAATTCTGTAAATGAAGTTGGGGAGACTGGTGAGCGTATCCAGAGGTAAAGTGGCACTCCAATCCATACACATAGTGGATCAGCTTTCAGCTTACTGGTCACCTGTCTCCATTACAGGTAATAACGGCATGTAAATCATTATGACTATAAGTAAGTCCTGAACAGACTTCATCTCCCCATAAATCTTTATATGAATATGTAATGTAAGTGAATTGTTAAAAGTATGTGTAAAGTACCACACAAATTGAACTGCTCATATAAACATCCAAGTATCTATAACTATTTTAATTTTTGACTCCTAACAGTGGCAATACAGGTGACTACAATTATCTAGCCATCTAATTTTGAACCTGCTTAATTCAATTCATGGCCGCAGGGGGATAAGTCTTATCGTGAAAGCACAAGCCTACACATACCGATATGGGGCCATGCATTTCTCTTTTTCTAGTGTCCCAAGATTAACAAGCACATTCTCTTTTCCACCATGTAGGAAGCAAATGCTCCAAGATAATGTTTATTACATTTTAATTATTGTACATTAAATTTATATTATATGAAATTCTTTATATCCTCAATGTAAAGAATTATTTGTAATGGATATACAGTTACAGTCTAGTTAGGAGTAATATATAGAATTAAAATATCAAAGTACTAATACTTTACAGGCAGCTCTAGCATTTTTTAACGATTTATCTTCCCTTTAAATACAGTAGATGTGTTTTCAAACAATTATGTTCCATGTATACTCACTAGGTTAAAATCAATAAGATAGTTTAGGTTTGTTATTTTGTTTGTCATTATAATAAAGTTCTAAACCAAACAAGAAGTGAGTTATGAGAGTGTTGACATGACAGAAACTTTGGTCTAGCTTGAAGCTGGCGTTAACCAGGAGTTCACCATCTTACTTTAATTCTCTGTTACCTACACTAGTATTGAATGATACTTCATTCTGTTTCCTTTCTCGCCTGCCTCTTCTATTATTCATAATTTTTTTTATTTTGCTTTTTTTTCTATATCACAGACATTTGATTATATCTCGGAGTTCATTATAGCTTAGGTAAATGTTGCTTACATGCTCCTTTCTCCTCTCTCTTGATATTCTTTTGGAATTTCTTTAGGAGAATCTCACTTCAACTCTCCTGATGACTTCTAGCTTCATCATTGCTTCTGACAATCCTAATTTATGATCCAATCTGTTTTATAACCATACAGGATTAATAATAGTAATAATAAAAAACAATATTTTTTGTTGTTAGATCAATTGTTGGCTTTTATATGGTATTCTGAATTCTATTTTCTTGCTCATGCATTGTTTCAAAGTGAATGTTCTTAATAAAAAAACATGTACAATATTTTCTCTAAATATTCTGAGTTACAAACCTTTATTGCATTTGGAAATTAATATAAGTTTTGTTCTCATGTGTCATGTTTCAAGCTGTTACTAGTGAGGCTTGCTTTGTTACAAGTCTGAATAATAAAATACTGTTTTACTGAGTCCCACCAAATGTTAATTTTATTGTTTAAAGACTGTCCTTTAAATACGAGTGACGTTCAAAAATTTTCCAAAAACAAATTACATCACTTTCTATATAGTCACCTTTGTTTGCAATGCAATTTTCCCAGCATCGTACCAACTTTTAATGCCCAATTACTACTCCTCCAGTCTTCACTGTTTTTAACAAAAATGTTAAAGTGTGTAAACTTTTGAACGTCCCTTGTATATATATATATATATATATATATATATATATGTATATAAATACAGTATAGTATATATATAAGAAAGAATACATGTGAAAACCACAATTTTTGGTGAACAGGAAACATATGTTGGTGACTTCGATTGATGTGTGGTTACCTTTAAATGCTATTGCTGCGACTGACACAGATGTTTGCTTTTGTTGAATTTGCAGGGATTGGCACTTGCCCATTTTGTCTGGATTGCACCACTGCAGTGCATTTTACTGATGGGGTTTATCTGGCAGCTCGTCGAGGCCTCTGCATTTTGTGGTCTGGCTGCTCTCACATTGCTTGCTATTATTCAAGCCTGTCTTGCCCAACGGATGGTGCACTACAGGTGAGAAAATCTGTCTGAGAACAAACATTTTTGCCCACCTTCAGGATCCTTTCAGGGTATTCCATCTGCCAACGCCTTATTGTAAAAGTGTTACATTTTTCATTGACTGCTACCACTAAGTTTGTTTAAGTTTTAACGACCTAAAGATGTGCTCTCATGGGTTCTTGAATGTTAATTATTTGGCATTACATAAAAAACAAATAAAAAAAAAACATTAGAAGCCCATGGACTTACCATGGAAGAGACAATACAGGTTGACAATACAGTATACATTATTCTCCACCTACCTGAAAATCATACAGAAGCATCAGTCCATCTTAGGGCACATCCATGTACACACATTTAGTCAAGATGGCCCACATTAGAGTGCTCAGTTAACCTAAAACACCATTTTTTGCCAGAGTGTTTCTTCAGAGCAATGCTATTGGAGAACCATATTAGGTTCCAGAAAGAGCCTTCATTTATTTAGATCCCTAAGAGGCTCCATACAGTAAATAACCAGATTTGACAGATTTATGAAATACCAATGTGTCATGATATTAAAGAGACTCTTGCTGCATAGAATAACACAGGCCAAGTGCAGGTTTTTCTTAATCTGTTAGTGTCCTACATGAATTAAAGCTTTCAGCTGTTTCCCTATACATTAGGAAGATCCTCAAAGCAAAAAGAACGGACTCCAAATGCAAAGAACCCATTCCAGAATGAAATGATGCTTTGTCAAGCAATAGTTCTATGAGGAGCCATACAAACCCATAAAGAACCAAACATGCCATTAAATAACCATTGTTTTTAAGAGTGTGCACTTCAACTAATACTGTAAACATCCATGTTTCTGCATGTAAATGGCACCTGTATATGTATATAGACAATCATTTGATCAGTTGTCAAGAAATAAAATAATAATTTAAGATTGATCAATTCAGCCATGCCATTATAATTAATAATCCCTAAACAGGGTTATTATTTCTGACTTGGAACTTCAATATTTGATATTAAATATCAAGATATCTTTTAAGATACATGCTAACAGATGTTCAATTACTCCAAATCGACTTCAACTTAGAATCTATTGTTAATCATTTTTTTGCTGATAGATAAATCATGGAAGGGTTTGCCCTCATTTCTCTGTTTCCACAGAATACTTCATTTTGCCTATTGTAGGTGCTTTTGAATGCAAATAAGATTATAAAGCAGTGTTTCATTTTACAAATGCACTTCTAAGTTACCCCAACATAACAAATCCACAGTGGATAGTGTTCATAAATTTCCCTCTACTATGTATTAAAAAGTATGAAATATACAAATTAAATTAAAAGATATACTGAAAAAATATATAGCTGGCGTAAATCAGCTTTTTTTTTTTTTACACATGACACTACCTTAAGAGCAACTTGTAGTTTTTTCAAAACTGGGTGAAAGGAACAAAAAAAAACAACAACAACAACATTTATTTATATAGCACATTTTCATACAAACAGTAGCTCAAAGTGCTTTACATATTAAAGAATAGAAAAATGAAAGACACAATTATAAAACAAAATAAATCAACATTAACATCGAATAAGAGTAAGGTTCAATGGCCAGGGGGGACAGAAAAAACAAAAAAACTCCAGACGACTGGAGAAAAAATAAAATCTGTAATGATTCCAGACCATGAGACAGCCCAGTCCCCTCTGGGCATTCTACCTAACATAAATGAAACAGTCCTCTTTGGATTTAGGATTCTCACGGAAGGGCTTGATGATGATGATGGTCACGTAGACTTCTTCCTTTTAATCCATCCATCATTGTTGGAGCATCATGAAGCTTAGAGTAGGTGGAGGTGGCGCAGGCCACCACCACAAAGAAACCGGAAAAAGAAACAGAAAAGAGAGTAGGGGTCAGTACCGATTTTAGAGCCACCATGAATAGTTGTTATGATGAAAAAAAGAAACAATTGTCCCAGAATTCTGAAAATGGAGAACAGAACTTAAAACTTTCAACTAGACTTGGTGTTCTGCAATTAGTCAGCTCTGTTGGGTTGAGCCGATGATTCCACGGTCTGTCATCTGCTAACATGTGGCTAGCTGAGCTGACATGACTTTGTCCATTGTGTGTTCCTCACCATTCAGAAAGAACATTGGACTCTTAGAGGCAGATGTGTTACATTAGGCAGGTAACCTCGATTGGCAGGACTGAATGGAACGCCATTTGTGCCAAAATGAGATAAATGAAAAGTATGTGAAAAAGAGCAATGATATATAAATAAGTCAATAAATTTTTAAAAACTGCAGAAATGCATATATAGTTAAAGACTGTATAAAACTGTAGGTTAAAAGAGACTCTTTAAAATAAAAATATATTTTGAAATGTGTTGGCTGGAAAAGTTCCACTGGGAAATAGAAACAGCCTTTAAAAATAAGGTAATTTAAAAATATAACCGGCCAAAGTCAAATTAAAAACACATTATTGAAACTGAATAAAATGTTGATGTAACATTTGATGCAATAACTAGTAGTATTTAGTTTTATCATATATTGTGTTCTATTTTACAAGATTTATTTATGCATTTCAGTTATAAACAAAACACATTAGCAACATTTTGCTTTGAAATTTAATATTACTTTAAGAATTACAATGAGAGACAAAGCTATGCACTGAATATAATATTAATAGGTCGATCTTGTATCTATATTTATTTGAACTTTTTCACAAGAAACTCTTAGGATAGAGAAATACATTACATAGTATAGTAAATGAACAAAATGGTAAACTAATTAAAAAAGTCCTTTTTTTGTTTTTTTGTAAAAAAGACTCACAATTCTTAAAACATGCTTCTTCAGAATGATGATGCTAGAGGACAGGGATAGGCAATGTCGCAGTGGCTGCAGGTTTTTGTTCCAACCCAATTTCTTAATGAGAAGTCAATTATTGCTAATGAAGCTCTTTATTGCTAAAGTGACATTTTCTGCTTCATTTTAGTGGTCTCGCTTGTTAAGCTCCACCACCCTCAATTGCTTATTTTATTCTTAAACAGCCACATTCAGGGTTTTTCATGGCTCCTTATTAGTAATAAGATACAAATGACAAGGAGCCAGCAGTTGTCCATCTCATTTGTTTGCATTTACAACTGTGTGGATTCAGCATGCACTGTTTGGTTTAATAAAACACTTAAGAGAAAAAAATTGACAGACTGAAAATGATCCATTTTAGACTTCAAATCATTTGGATGAAAGGAACAAAATCTACAATATAAGAACATGACATTGCAGATTAACAAACCATACAGTTAAATACAGTCTGAGGTTGACAAGAACTGGTTCCTAATTAAGCAATTGGGTTGAAATGAAACCCTGCAGCCTCTATGGTCCTGACTGACGTTGCCTATTCCTGTTATATGGGAGCCATTTTTGGTTCCTAACAGACTGATCTACATGAAAGTTTCAGAAAGAACCTTTACTTCCTTAAATCCGCAACAGGCTCCCTACAGTAAGTAACCATGACTTGATCATGACAGATCTGTGAAGTACAAATACAAGGTCTCTCACAGCATACAGTAACACAGGCTAAGTCCTGGTGTTCTCAATCTGTTAGTGTCCTGCTAGGTAGCCTAACATATATTAAAGATTTTTTTTTATTCTAAATATTAGAAAGTTTTTCAGAATACAAAGAACCCTTTCCAGAATGAAAAGGTTCTTTGTCAAGCAATAGTTCTACGAGGAACCACACAACCCAGTAAAAAACCAAAAAGTGGCGTTAAGAGCACACCCCAGCAGGGAGCTGGGCTGACTACGCTCCTGAAATGTTACATGATTATTATTATTTATAATAGTTGAGTGCATGTTTTTTTTTTTTTTTTAGTGAGAGGAGTAGGACTTTTGATATTTCCCTGCATTTGGTCACAAAATATACTTGAGTGCACACATGTAGGTCTCAGTCCTCCTTTCTAACGTGTGTGCTCTCATTACACACAGAAGATGCTCTGTTTGCAGTACCTGTTGTAGGTTGTTTCTGAAATGCTATATGCCACTCTTGTTAGTTTGATTGTTATACTGTTTTCAGTATTACAAAATTTTAAGGAGAAACAACTCTCAAAATATATTTTGCTTATTAATAGGTGACAGAGTGAGCAGCTGTAAAAATGGTTCCTACCAAGCACACTATCAGTTTCTCCTAAGCCATCACCAACTCATCCTTACTATCAGGCCAAAAGGAAAGACCAAAAATAAATACAAAATGCAAAGCTAAATATCTAGATATATCTGCCTGTGGCAACTACAGTATAAAAATAATCTGAAAGTGATTCTGATATGAGGTACTGTTTGTAATTGGTATGTCTGGATCTGAAGAGGTGGGACATGTACATGGCTGCTTCTATAACAATACTAAAATGTTTTTTGTTTCTTAATACTCTATAGATGGTATAAAATCTTTCACTTACCCTGACAACATAGCTATTAAAATGATATTAGTAAGTAAACACATCATTAGTGTTTCTGGTCTATAAATTCACTTACAATTCAGCATAATAGTGAGAGAAGTAGATTTATTTGGTGTATGACATGCATTTAATCATTTCTATTTTAGAGACAAGAGAGCCGGATATATTAACGACAGAGTTCTAATTACTTCTGAGATTATTGAAAATATCCACTCTGTGAAAGCCTATGGTTGGGAGAATGCAATGGATGAAATCATTGATAAGATCAGACAGTGAGTACTGTGTAATGACTTTCACTACTGTATCAATACTGTGGTCTTGTGTGTTAGGAGCTCACATGTAACACTTTCATTTTAAGGTTAATTCACATTTATTAAGATAAGAAATGTTTTATAATAATGATGTAATGGGACATGCAGTCATTGATTTAAAATTGCTCAATGTGTGTATTTGTAACCTTTCTGACACATTTGGAATGAAGAATACTGACTATTATGCTAAAATGTTGATTATAAAAAATTAAAAATGACTGAATTCAGTAAAGCGTTCCCTGTAACAAATACCATCTGCATTTAACAATTCATTTAATTATTTCAGAACCTTTTTCTCCAACCTCATGCTTAGGTGTGTATATCTACAGACTTTAACCGGTTTTCATGCATTTCTTTACAGTTAGGGGTATTTTGTGTATGAGCTGCTTCTGAACTTCAGATTATTTTTAACCTCATTTCATTCATAGTTCTCTGTTTCCTTTCTCCTTTTTAAGACTTTAAATGTTATATTTAACAATTATGGAATCAGATATTTCTTTTTGTTTTCAGGATTGTAAGTACTATGCATTACGTTTCTAGGCCCACTTTCTAACGGTCTCATCCAACAGCTGTACAGAATCACGCTCGGCCCTGCTGCTATTTCTCGCAGCACAAAAGTGATGTTCAATGCTGAAAAATATTATAACTAGTCGTGGAGGTGTCAACCAAGTGTTTAATATTTAGGGGGTTTGGTATGTTTGTGTTTCTTTTGAATTTCTGGCATGATAAATGAGAACTCTGACCTGTGCCTCTACTTTGTTAAATATAATGCAGCAAGCAAGTGGCAGTTGGCTTTCATTCTTATCGACAACAAAGACAAATATTGTGTTATACAGTATCTGATTTTTCCTTTTATTATTTAAATTGTTGTAAAATCATAATTGTTAAGATGTTTTCAAAATTTGAAATGCTCTCTTTATTGCTTCTTGATTGATACGAGTACGTCTTGCTTTCTGCGTCCTTATCAACTGCTACATTGGCACACACTGCCTAAAACAGAGGCAAAGGTTTAGAGTTGAGCAGGAAATACAAAACAGAATGTTTTTCTTTTAAAATTTTTAACATTTAATATTAAATTAATTTCTTCCTGCATCTTATTCTTCAACTTTTCACGCCTTGCAGCATGCTGTCCTGGTTTTGAAAGTCTAGAATAAATCCTGGCTTGGATGAACCTGGAGATGCTGTGAGAGTTTTCAGAGATACTCTGCATGTGCTCTGCATATCTAGAAGAGGCGTATGATTACATCAGCTACGGGATCTTGTTGGAAACATTTCTAGTTCCTGGGTGTGCGTTGCATGCCCTTTGATGTCTGCATTTACAAACTATATGTTTGGTCTATAGCAGAGGTTTTTGACCCTTTTTCTGCAAGTAACACCCTCAGGAATTAAAATGTTTCATTGTGCCACCATTTGTTTCTGACATAAATGATTAATTCCTGAACTCTTATTAGGTTAAACTGAAGGTGATATCAATGTTCATATGGGGATGGGAATTAACAAGGCATTACAGATTACATGTGTGTCTCTTTTCATTTTTTATATCCATCTATTTTTAATGAATATATATTATTATTGTATGAATAATAGTATAGCATTTTGAGAATAATTTTAATTCCAACATATTCTATTCTATTTTCACAAAATATTCTGAATAAAATGTATCATTAAATCAGACTTGTCAATTTAAAATTATCATTATTTTAGAATTCACAGCAAGTTGCCTTTGTTCTGTTATTTTCAAGCTGCCTCACATGTCTGATAAGACTTTACTATTTCTTATGTCTGTGAAGTAGCGGCGAGAATTTGTTATAACTGGATGCTGCATCTCATTTGCTCTGTACCATACACAGTATGTATTATATATGTTTTTTTTACATGTTTAATATGTTTTAGTTGATGTAGTAATGAACATTAATTTGATTATGATGGACATAAATGTAGTGTTTATGTAGTAGTAGGCAGCATTGTGCCAGTAAAATTCGGTGCCACCTTCATCACCCATCGCTACAATGCTTTATGATCTTAAGCCAAGCAGGAGTCATACCATGATGTGATTCAGCCAGTTAGCATGGACTCTACTATGCACTCCAGAGGTTTACAAGAACAGATGGAATAATCTGAACTGTCCTCACGCGTCTGAAGAAGTAAAGGCGCTGGTAAGCCTTTCTGACAAGAGCTGCAATGTGTTGTGCTCACTTCAGTTCATTGAGGGTTGTCATCTTAAGAAATGTAAAGCTGCTCCCCCTTCATAAGTTCTGGTGTCTCAACCATAGCTGTCAATTTGTCCATTTCCTTAAAAGACCGTAGAGGCTTAGTCTTTCCAGGACTCACCCTTTATTGGGAAACTGGTTCCATTTTGTTGTGTTTCCTATCCTAAAGTTTGTTAGGACACCTTCTCATAATGTGTAAATTATTTCTTCACTGATAACATTACACAATACTTGGTATGAGTCTCATTTTCCTTTTAATAAATTTGTCACCATTTCAGTATTCTGCTGTCCAGCATTTGGCATGTGCTCTTATATTCTATAATTAGTCATTAGTAAATGCGGTAATAAATAAGAGAATAATTAATCATTACAATTTTTCCATTTGGTGGTGCGGTGGTAGTACTGCTGGCTCGCAGTAAGGAGACCAGGGTCTGCGTTTCGAGTTTGCATATTCTTCCCATAGCTGTGCAGGTTTCCTCTGGGTGGCTTCAGTTTCCTCACATAGTCCATAGACATGCAGGTTAAGTTTCTTGGAGATGCTGAATTAACCCTAGTAGTTGTGTACATGTGTGTGAGTGTGTTTACCCTGCAATTGGATGGCTTCCTGTCCAGGGCACTGTTTCTGCCCTGTGCCTTATGCTTTCTGGGATAGACTCCAGACCCCCAGCAGCTTTATTTAGGATTAAATGGGCTTAGAAAATGGTATGGCATATTTCCAATAATCTAATAAACATTTATTGTTGCTGAATCTAAAAGAGCTGCAAAACTTTTTAATGTGACACAGTATTTTTTTCTCTCACAAATGACAGACACTGTCCATTCATTCTAGTTCAGTTAGATAATAAATTTAGTGTTCTGATTTGCAACCCTCTGCCATCTCAGTTGCTAATACCATTACATACCTCAGAGTTCCTGAGTCTGTGCTGGAGTTTTACCAATGTGGATTTCATTGCTTGTGTGTTTGCTGTTCTCTGAGAGTTTAAGGTTACGTGCTCTGAAGACGTAAATCAGTAAGGACTCTGGCAATTTAAAAGGTAGTGTAAATGTTCTGTGTGTTAACTTGCTACAGAGAAATACATAGTTTTACTTGTTTTCCCCTAAAAAAGAACAAACAAGTGAGGAAATATTAAGTGGATTCCAATGAATCATTTATATTGTATTGTCTTTTTATAATTATTACTGAGTTTTTATCATTGCTATCAGTTTTCAGTTTCCTTGATTCATTCAGCTGAAATTCAGTGGAACTCTGGTTTTAGGCCTTCACTTCCTAAGATAAGGGTTTTGTTGCTGGTATTTACATCAGCCATCTGAGGTCTGAATGAATGTGCATGTTTGCTATTAGCAAATTGTATGGGATGTAAAACTTCCTTGAGAGAAATACAAACATGGCAACATCCATCCATTTTATTGACCTGCTTATTTTTTTCAGGGTGACAACCTGCACACAATTTTAAGCCACTGGTGAGTTGTTACATTGTGGGAACGAGAAGCACATCCTGAAAGAAGCAAAAAACAATAAGCAGATACTCTGAGATAACTATAAGAACGAGTAAGGCTACACTGCTAATTATCATGTCACCGTTTAAATAATTCTGTTGCTTCATTTGTCCAAACTAAACAAAAAATACTGAGTTTTTTTTTTTTTTTACAAAAATCTTTCCATCTAAAAATGTGTACTTCAGTAATTTTAATCCTGAAATAGATCTTGGATTTTCTTTGAAGTTTCTTTAATATGTATTACATTTAAGGGTTTAAGTATTAAAATCTATTTAGTAAAAATCAAACAGAAAAGTAATTTTATTTCCAAGTGATCACATTCAGGAGTAATTTAGTTATAAATTTTAATGCCAGAGTTTTATTATTCTTTTTACCTTATACTTCAGCTTGTTGTAAAATGGCTTTGAAGCTCCTTGGCGTTCACATGGTAAGAGTTTCCAGTATGTTTCAGTTATTTATTATTAGCTTATGTAATTCTTTTGTTCTTTTCTGAAGTGAGGGTGTGCTTTCCTTCCTTTTATAAAGTCATTGCAAAGGTAAAGTAAAAGGGTTGCTCTGTTGTTTCATTCAGAAGCAGCGTTTGTGCTACAGTAGCGTTCAATACAGTATTTTAGTGGTATGGTAACACTATCGACACACAGTATGACAGAGTGCTCTTTCGTGTCTTTGTTTGAGCTTGGAGAGACTGCTCTTCTGTACTTATTCTTTCTCCCTTTTTTGCTTGTGCAATTATTTATATTCTTTATATATTCTTAACTTGCTTCTCCTGCTCCAGGTTGTGGGGAACTTGAGGCAGTTTTGATAGCAACACTTATCGACCAGCATATAACAAGACAAAAAAGCTCTTCTTATAAAGTGGCAATTCATATGAGTTAAAATATAATAAAAGAAGATAGAATTGAATTACACCCCACAAGCACAAATCTAATTTTAAAGCATGGGTAACCTTTCTCCAAAATTGATCAGGGTCCTCCTCCTTCCTGTTTTTAACTTGGAATCCCCAAAACAATTCTAAAAACATGGGATATCACCGTCATACCTTGGCAAACACACAGTCTTTAAAAATAAATGATTTATTCTTCACAAAAACTATTCTTCCACAAGAGTGAAGCTCTGTAGGGTAAAAAAAAAGGCAAAAGGAGTTGTCTGTGACACAAAAAGCAATCCAAAGCTAGACAAGTTCCAAAACGGATATTCAAAAAATGGTCAAAAATGGAGCAATACAGTCAAAAATGCAAAGAAGCCAAGAACTATGCAAAGAAACACTCGGCAGACTCCTAAGCATATTTGAATTGAACCACCAGGAACTGTGGGAGACCCTCCAGACTGATAGTGGAGGGCAAAACTTGGAGGTGATTGGCAGGTGGCTCCACCTCTTGGGAGACCACCAAGTAAACACAAGGCAAATAAAAAAGGCAGTTTATAAACAAAACAAACAATGCCCCAAACTAATAAAGTATATGAGAAATATCAAATGTCAAACATATTTCTAAGTATTAACATAAATAAAAGAAACAAACATAAACAAAGAAGACGTAAAACAAAGATGGAAGCCCCAGCCAGGTCAATCTTGAACTAAAGTTAGAGTTTCGCTCATTTTCTCATGACAATGCACAGTATATGGCAATAACCCAATATACTGTTTCTTTGAGGCCCCTGGACCATCGCCTAACCTAACCCATACCAAAACTGAAGATCACCATAACCCTGGTGCAATTGAATCTTCTGGAAGAAATTAATGCTTGTTATAATACTTTTTGTTCATTCACTAAATTGGAAAATTATTTTTAAAAACCATTAACAACTGTATTCAGTCCTGTAGGAGAGTTTGTTTGAATTAAAAATTTTCAATAAAGGGCTACAAAAATGAATATCACTGCAATCTAGATACTTCTAACTGAGCTGAAAAATGGTACAGTAGGGAAAATACCAGATCTAAAAGCAGTCATTAGAGCACCTAAATTACTTTTGAAGTCATGTGATTTGTTTTTTCTTTGAAATTATAATCTTTTTGTAATGTTTTTAGCTATACTCCTAATGCTTGGTTCATTATCCACTAAATTGCACATTACCAGCTTCTGATTTATACTTTCTCTAATCATTCTAATCATATTTAGACATATTTAACATGTTGTTGTTGTTGTTATAATATTTGTAAGCACAGTCGTTAGTATGACTGCATCACAACTCTAGGAAACTGGTTTGGAGCCCCCCGCTAGGTCACCATTTTTGTGGAATTCACTATTCCTCGCACATCATACAGATTTGAGTGCTAAGTATAATGAGTTGGTTTGAATCTAGAACTGAGCAGGTCTTGCCATGGACTGTGTAACATTTTCATATCCCATGTCACCTGTGCTGGTGAAATAACCATTCCTAAACTGAGACGTATAAAAGAAAACTTTTATATTAATCAAGGCAATGTACAGGCACGTGGATATGAGATGCCATGCAATCTACAGTAAGCATTAGTTTTAAAACAGCAGAGTAATTTCACTATTTGACAGTTTCCTTTGTGTCTGGTCTCAGATACACCAGATTAGCAGGTGTTGTATCTATGCACTGCAGTTATAATAAGACGAACAATAAAAGACGCATGACAACATGAGTCTGTGTGCAAGTGAGGGGAAAAACAGCAGAAGAGGTAACGGCACACATTGTTCCATCTGGTATCTGCGAGCACATCATCCCAGTTTACATGTTAGTGAGGCTTCAACAAGTGCAATTAGGAAATGGCTGGGAAACGCCGTGAGTGAAGATGCCACTGAGTCACAAATACTTTGGCATTGTTGAAATTTTGGGACAGGAATGCAGAGGTAATTAATCAGTGACTGAACAAATACATTGCTGTCTTCAGCCACGGCTGCATATATCTTAGGAAAAGAAAGTTGGAAAGTCCCATATTCCACAACCAGATCGAGCAGGGCTTTTTACCAATCCTGGGGGAATTCTGGAAAATGTGAAAAAGAGGACAGGAGTGACTGCGATCAGTGATTATGAATGCCTTTGAGCTGCTGTGCTATCATGTGCAATTTTGTGCCTTAGGAAATACTCAGTACCCCATCTTCATATAAAATTATCTGGGGGATCACAAACAGCAATAAAGAATTCAAGACAATGAGTAAAAGTGTACAGTCTTGTTATCCAAGTATTCTCATCTCTTATTTTGTTTTATTGATCAGGCCAATATTCTGAGGAGCTCAATGTATGTTTTTGTAGGGTAAAAATTGAAAACTTATACGTTAAGTAACTATGCAGATCTGTGCTTTCTTCTTATTATGCAGTAATTGAGACACATATTGTATTTTTTTTTTTGTATCTTTACAACAGGGCTGAGTTGAAGCTCACAAGGAAATCTGCTTATTGCAGATATTTCAACAGCTCTGCATTCTTCTTCTCCGCATTCGTTGTGGTCTTTGTGTCTGTATTACCCTATGCCCTGAGTAATGGAATAGCACTACGTCAGATATTTACAACAATCTCATACAGTATGGTCCTCCGAATGACTGTCACAAGACAGTTCCCAGGGTCTGTGCAAACATGGTTTGATTCTCTGGGAGTTATCAAGAAGATAGAGGTATTATTCTGAATGCCTTCCTATGATATTAGAAACATGGTATCCCATGACATTAGGTTTTCTTTATTACTGGCTGCAAATTGTAAAATGTGTCCAGGTGTTAACTCTGCTGTACTTTCTTCAGTTTTAATGTCAGAATGCCCTGAATTTAGATTATAGGTTACAGCTAATTTAATAATCACTGTACTGTGCTTCAATAATGAGATTGTCTTTCAACTGTGACATAGTACCTTGAAATATTGAGTGTACTGCATTGTACCTGGAGTCAGCCGGAGATTTATGGTTTTACTAGAAAACATTAGCACTAGTATATTTATTAGCATTTGTAGCATTTGGTTTGTGTTGCCTCTACTTAGTCTGAAGCTGTCAAAGTATCCTGGATAGAACAAATAGCATACTGTGTCTGTTTTAATTAAATTGAAAAAATGAAGATATACATGTATATTCACTTGTTTGTAAAAACTATGCACTATAACACATGCATGCACATATTTCCACAAACATAAGTACGTTATAATTGTTTACCATAAACAGTGGGGACACAGTTGTCTTCCTGCGACCAAAAGAACAGATAGAAAAAATAAATTACTAAGGTTTGCCAAAGGAAGGTGAATCCATTTGCAAGGACACACAAAAATGAAAGGTTTAAAGAAAATGGCAAAAAAGTAACCAATAAATCACATAGTGTTAAGTGATTATAATGACACTGAAATTAAAGCTCCTTTTATTCTTTAGTTATTGCAAAATTTGACACCATTGTAGTTGTGTTAATCCAAACACTGCTAAGCTTTTTCATTTGCTGCTTCCTCACCATGGAAGCATCTGCAGACCTCACTTAACATTCATTTTTAATTAGTTTGGTTTGTTTTGCACAAGTTCAAAATGATAAACACATTCACAATGTGATATACTGTACTTAGAATAAAGTAAAAAGCAATATCCAATATAACTGAAGTCATCATTCAGAATAAGCATTGAAATTTACAGCTGTAGAAAAAAAAGTATTTAATTAGGTTCTTTTAATACTCAATAGAGCAATACTGCGCAGTATGTAAATAAAAATGAAAACTGCACTACAAATTAAAATAGGCACCTAAAACTACTTTTTTTATGGAATATTCTACTCCTGAATACAACCAAAGGAGTTTGCAGTAGTGAGACATGTCTACTTTTAAATCCTCCTTTGGAAGAGGGCCATTATTTTCAGACAATTACTTAACTTTCCATATTAGTAAAGAAAGAATTGATATGCGGCAGTAAATCTGTCAACCAAAAGATGAGCAGTCGTGTTTAGAGCAAGCAGGCTCATGGAGCCAAAATCTGAAAAAAGGCCCAAAAAAGATGCCAAATTGTTCAGCAGAACTGTAATTAGTATAGTCCAAATTTCAAAAAGGCACAAAAAAATAAATTAGTAAATCAAATTAAATGTGGATGCACATGTGGAAAACTGCTGCATATCACAGTGTCATGAAACAGTTGTTTTAGTAGTGCTGTGACTGTGTAAATAGCGCATTGCATTTGGATTACTTTTTTGAAGTAACAGAACCTATAAAACCATGTAATGCACTCTATAAACTGCACAAAATGTATATTCCAATAATGTTATTATGGAAATACTGGTTTTTATAGTAGTTTCAAATATTTCATTTTTATAGTGGTTTTAAAAGCTTACTTTAGAATTTGGATATTAGCGCTGCTCTATATAGTATATAACACTGAGCTAGCAGCTGAAGAAGTGTGTATGTGTTCTGATGTACTGAATGGTAACACAAGTACACATTTCTTGCAGGACTTCCTGAAAAAAGATGAGTATAATGTATTAGAGTACAACCTTACCACAACAGAAATTGAGATGAAAAATGTAACAGCGTCATGGGATGAGGTTTGTATATGATATCTCTATTTTTAAAGTTAAATTGAATCTATTTCCCTTAATTGCATTACATTAAAAGCAAGGACTACACAGTATACAAGTAGGGAAATGTCAATGTGAAATATTTTATCTTGTAGTTGTATTATGATTTCTTTCAGGACAGTGAATAGATAATAATCAACATGAAACTAAACTGTATTTGTACAGTTTCGTACAGAGACTTGTTTTTAAGTAAGAGCAGCAGAAATGTAATGAGATGGCTAACTTTAACATTCTGTATATTGAAACTAAGTAATGACTGTTGTTCTCTAGACGAACCCACTTCAAATGGGGCTCATGCTTACAAGAAGCAGGAACAAAGGACTAAGTCTGTCTTTTTTAATGTTTTGGACAGAAGGGGGCGCTCCAGCTCCCCAAGCAACCAACCCAAATAGGCTCAAGACGCAATTTAAAATCCAAAGACTCCTTATTGTGGGAAACCTTTACCCAAGTGTTTCCCACCACAAGCCACAAGTAATTACAAGTACAATAAACAGCACAAAGCAGCAATTCTTTGTCTCTTCTCTGCCTTCTCTTGGTCGTTGCCTCCACCACGTCTCCCCACCAGTTTCATGCGCCTCCTCTTGATTCTGGCTTGTCCATCTGAGGGAGGCAGCTCCTTATTTTTTAGCCCACACGTTTTCTGTAAGCACTTCCAGGTGAATCAGAAATCCCATAATGTTGGCCTCCTCAGTCATTGCAGCACCACTTGGTGGCCCCTACCGAACTCAGCCAGGTTGGGTTAAAGAACTCCTTGTCCCTTGCTGTTCTGTGGCAATCCAAGGTGCCACCTCATTGCAGGGGGGCTGCCATCTAGAGCTCCAGGGGAGGTAATGCCATTTGCATGCTCTCTCTCCTGGTCCTTCTATCTTCTGGTGTCCTAACCTGGTAGAGGCCCTGGCTTTCCACTACAGTGTATTAACTAATACAGTAATAGTAACTACATGTAATTCCTGCATGAAGTTTTTAATTGTAACAGTCTATAAGAATGATTTTCTAACAATTAGCAGCTAGGAATATTTCTCCTTGTGTAACATAAGGCTTCCTGTTTTCCCCTGATGCGATTGCTAAAGTAATGGCTGGACCCTCCAAATAGGCTTAGGAGTTTGTACCTGATGCTGCTGGCTCAATGTGACTCTTTACTGGATTATGTGGACAAGGAATGAAACTCAATTATTTGTTTATTTGGTAAATTAGAAATACTGCTTTTAGAAGCACTTTCTAATGAAATGTGGGGAAACTTGAAATATGTTCCGATATATTTCCCAATTTCATCATTCTTTTAGGCAATTGGAGAGTTGTTTGAAAAGGCGAAGAAAGAAAACACCAAAAATGACCTTCTGAATGGAGATGCAAACCTTTCCTTCATCAATTATTCCCTCTATGTAACACCAGTCTTAAAAAATATTAACTTGGTTTTAGAAAAGGGAAAAATGCTGGCTGTGGCAGGATCTACTGGTTCAGGCAAGGTAAGCATGCATCTCCTCTTTCACAGCCTTTTAATAGCAAATTGGGTTTGACGGTTTCCCTGTGGACTGTTTATGCTTGCGTTAAAGTAAGTTACCTTTTAGCTTGTCTGCACGTGTAGTCAGACCCTTAATCTACCTTTGGCACAAATTCCAATTGATGCAGTGGAGAATGCAGTGTTCCTTAATGTGATGCATTTGTGTGAAATGTACCTTATCAAGTTTCCAACTATGTCCCCATTGCAGAATTTCTTTTAAATTAATCACTGGAATTCACCACACTAGTCCCCTTCGTAATTTTAAATACTCCCATCACCTCTTAATCTCACCAAGGCTCATACCTCTTAGATCTAGAATAGCCTAGTAGCTCTTCTGTGAACGTCTGTTGCACTGCTATGTCTTTTTTGTAATATGGAGACCTAAACTGAACACAGTACTCCAGGCGATGCTTTAGTAGTCAGTTACAGTATATAACTTACACATAATCTCCCTTGACTTGTACTCCACACAACGTGATATACAACCTAACAGCCTTCTTGATCTCTTCTGTGCACTGTCTTGATGTAGATACTGATTAGTCCATTATGACTCCTAAATTTCTTTAATAAGATCTTCTCATTTTGGCTGCTACTATTTAGGGGTCGCCACAGTAGATGATCCATCTCCATCTATCACTGACCTTTACATCATTTTCTGCCACTTGACTACCTTCATGTCCTCCCTCTCCACATCCACAAACCTCCTCTTTCACCTTCCTCTTTTCCTCATGTTCCATCCTGAACATTCTTTTCCCAATGTACCCCTCATCTCTCCCCTGCACTTGCCCAAACCATCTCAACCTAGCAGCTTTCCCTTAGTCACCAAACCATCGTACAAGAGTTGTCCCTCTAAATATACTCATTTCTAATCCTGTCAACTCTCATTACTCTAAGCAAAAATCATAGCATCTTCAACTGAGCCACTTCCAGCTCTGACTCCTGTCTTTCCGTCAGTGACATCATCTCCAAACCATACAACATAGCTGGTCTCACTGCCATTTTATAAACCTTCCCTTTTACTCTTGAAGATAGTCTTCTATCACAAATCACTCCTGTCACTCTTCTCCACCCAGTCCACCCTGCCTTCACTCTCTTTCTGCCACACTCTCCATTGCTTTGGACTATTAAGTGTTTAAATGTGTCTACCTTCACCACCTCTGCTCCTTGCAGTCACACCCTTCCACCACCTTTCCTCTCATTCATGCACATGTACTCTGTCTTAATCCTACAGACTCTCATTCCCCTTCTAGGCAGTGTGTACCTCCACCTC
Source organism: Polypterus senegalus (assembly GCF_016835505.1). Lineage (NCBI taxonomy): Eukaryota > Metazoa > Chordata > Cladistia > Polypteriformes > Polypteridae > Polypterus > Polypterus senegalus. The sequence continues at coordinate 88,561,785 of NC_053161.1, forward strand.
TACAGGTTTACCTCAACATGATGTCTGCTCTCACTACAGATCACAATGTCATCTGCAAACATCATGGTCCACAAAGACTCCTGTCTGACGTCATCTATAAACCTGTCATTCATCTTTGCAAACAGGAAAGGGCTCAGAGCCAATCCTTGATGCAAGCCCACTCTTACCTTGAACCAAGCTGTCTTTCCAACCGCAAACCTCACTGCAGTGATAATGTCCTCATGCATATCCTGCACCACCCTCACATACTTTTCTGAGACTCCTTCCTCATACAGTACCATAACTCCTCTCTTGGCACCCTGCCATATGCTTTGTCTGAGTCCACAAATATGCAATGCAATTCCTTCTGACCTTCTTTGTACTTCTCCATCAGCACTCTTAAGGCAAACATTGCATCTGTAGTACTCTTTCCTGGAATGAAACTCTATGGCTGCTCACAAATCCCTGCCTCTTCTCCCAGCTCTTTTGTAAGCTGTACTTTCCAATTTCACACCTCCTACTGTGTTTTCAAATTTTACATTTATACTTCCTACTTGCAATGCCTTATATTTACGTACAATCATTTTCATCTGTCACAAATCTGCCCAAGACTGTATGTTGTCCCAGTCCCTTAGTAAAAGTTTGCTGCTTCTGCATTATCTGCTCATCTACCTAGTATCATCTGCAGAATTAACCAGTAAAGCAGTTTGTAGTTTATATTTTTATCTAGCTCAGGTATGTCAAATTCAGTTTTAATGAGGGCTAAAAATAACACTTTATTTACCCATTGTGGGCCACACTATACCAACAAACAGATCTTTACAAACAAGACACTTAGGTACCTCTCTCTTTATCCCAACTGTATATCCTGCCTTATGGGTTAGGAAAGCTACCAGCAGCCATGTGACCAAATCAGCAATGAGTGAAAAAAGGAAATCACTGCATAAAGTCAAGAGAGAGCAGCAATCTGGACAAAGGCACAACTTGTATCTAAACATTAACATGTGTCACAATCAGAAGACACTTGAACACATTTAAAACTTGTATGTAAGCAAGCTAGTGATGGACTGCACACGTGATATTCAGGGTTGGCTAGACACAGATAGTGATAGGATCTAACAGGAGGAGAACTACAAGTCTCTTGTATAACAACCAAGTCAGCAGAATGTACAAAAAAAAAAATCGTGTAATGCACAGGCTTTGGAAGGGTGTCCAGTCTTGACACATGTGCAGCTTTAAAAAGTGAGAGGAGTGGCAGCAGAGGCGTGTGTGAAGTTGAGCTACCATCTGCATGAGACCATCAGATCTTTGGAATCATGCTAAAACACTTTACTTTATTATAGCAGCGCAGCATTTCACTTTTTTCAGTATTTTTTGTTGGGTCAATATGAACAGTATCAGCAAGTTTCCATTCTAACTAGAGGTTAGTAAATATATTTGTGAATACTCTTCAGTTAATCTGCCTTTGCTCCAAATGTAAAAAAGTATATGTAAGCATTTATACTATGTGTCAGTCATTACAAATTGGCTTAGGGTAGTGTTCATTATATTTAATTAAGATTATTTACTTTGAAGAGCCTGTAAATTAATCCATTGTGTTCCCCTCTATTGTGATCAAGAAGCAGGCCTTTTTCCACAAATTCATATTATAGATTGTTGAATTCACTTTTTTCAATAAATCACTGTAATCTAGTATGGTTCAACCATATATGAGATACTGTAGTTCCTGGGAACAGAGACTTCCATTGTCTGTATTTTGGAACTGTTGATCTTTAACAGGAGCTATTCATTTTTTTTTATTTGTAGGTTAGAGTTAATTAAATTATTGTGCTGTTCTCACAGTCCTTGATAAGCATATTACTAATGTTTGCTTGTAAATGCTCAGTTGTTGTTACTTATTAACCAAACAGTATAACATGTCCTGTTATGGAAAGTGATTGATTATACTGTAAAGAAAAACACAGTTTCCTTCATTTGGAACTCAATGAACTCCTTTATTATTTTTTTAAGTTTATCCTGATTTAAAAAGTGGATTTTTTTTTTTTTTGCAAAATAGGGCCTACTTATTTCTGACTTAAAGATTGATGAATATTTAAATCTGTGTTTCGGAAGCAATCACTGGTGAGAATTATTTAAAATAAAGTTGCTAGTCTCGAGATAACTTTAAAGTTTTCAGATCCCATAAATTGACATTGATGGTCATTTTGAAGTCCATGAACACTTTTATTTGTGGGAAATTCTATCTATCTATCTATCTATCTATCTATCTATCTATCTATCTATCTATCTATCTATCTATCTATCTATCTATCTGTCTGTCTGTCTGTCTGTCTATCTATCTATCTATCTATCTATCTATCTATCTGTCTGTCTGTCTGTCTGTCTATCTATCTATCTATCTATCTATCTATCTATCTATCTGTCTGTCTGTCTGTCTGTCTGTCTGTCTGTCTTTCTTTCTTTACAAAAAACTAAAAAAACCATTTCATTACAATTAAATCTGGGGTCAGTTTTAGGCTTGATCATTATTTTCATATTCCCTCTGTGTCTGCATTGTTTTTCTTTATCAGAGTACTGCAGTTTCCTAATGCTTTGAAAAATACTGATTATGTAAACTGAACTAACATTAGTTTTGCATATGGGTTTGAGTGCACAACAACAACATCAACATTTATTTCTATAGCACATTTCATACAAAGAATGTATCTCCAAGTGCTTTACAAGATGGGAAAGGAAAAAACAATAACAAGAAAAGAAAAATTAAAAACAGGTAGGAAGAATAATGAAAATGATTATATGCCAAAAATACCCAGATAAGAATAAATTAGTATGTATTTACCTAACACAGATCTGAAATTGAGTCCTTATTTAGATTTTAAGTCTCTAAAGATTCATTTTTAAGTCTCTAAAGACAAAGGTATGATCAGATGATCTGGGATTACAGGAAAAAAAAAAACTCCAGACCAAATTTGCAGGATTTCCAAGGCCAAACTACCACCCAGCTCTCACTGTCATTCTACAGTTCCTGACTGTGTCGCCATTAACAGGATACTCTTGTGGCGCTCTTTAATCTTCTCAGCATATCTGGTACCTGCAGAATACTTAAGCAAGGGGACAGTGGCATATAGCACCATAACAGAGTACTGTAAAAAAAGGGAAACAAAATAGTGATTAGTGACCAGATGTAGTGGTCCGGTCCCACTAAGATTCACACCGCCGAAGAGACAGTAATTTATTTATTTTTTTAGTGGAGATTCCAAGGACACACCCAGCCTTGGCCCGACCCGCACACACTCACAAACAGAAACAAAATGCCACTGGAAATAAAACAGAAAATAAAGAATGTATTAATAATAAATGAAAACAACGACCCACCCCAATTCCCTTTACGACGATGTACAATCAACACGAAAACAAACAACAACAATAACCACACACAATAAAGTCCACGTAAAAACGGCAACTGATGTAATTTAAAGATGAAGGTAAATATTCCAGAGATCTGCATGTTGAAGGGGAATGTAAAGATAGTCCTACTAGTAGTTCCTGAAATGGAGAAGACGGGTGGATGGTTCAGGAGCGCTCCTTTCTTCACAGGATGGCCACATACAGCCCTCACGTAATAGGCAGACAGTAGACGATCCAGACCCCGACCCAGAAACGATCCAAGACAAAATGAGAAAACACAGATATCACAATGGAAGGTAGACAGACAGGAACTTTCGACACGAAACACAAAATACTTCTCTACTTTTTCGGTAACACTAGCCCCCCTTTTAAATGCCCCTTTTAACCCTTCACCCTGGGCAGATGACCAATCAGAGCCACTGCAGGGACTGCTGGGAGTTGAAATTTCAACCACCGCTACACAGCCTATAAAACAGCAAATCCAGAATAAAATTAATGAAAATAACCAATTTCCTCATCCCCTCTGTCTGAAGTACTTATATTGGTGATGCTAGTAATTTACGTGAAAGCCAGATTAAAGAAGAATTCTTTAGTAGATTTCAACTGTACTTATCTCCAGTGGTAAAGTATTCCAGACTTTTGGTGCATAGACACAGAAAGCCACCTCACCAGTTTTTTTATGCTTCATGCTCAGGATGCTACAAATGTAAGGGGACAAGCAGCTATAGAACGTTTAAAATATAGAAAGGTGATAGATTGTTTTGAGCCTTATATATAATTAAAGGTGTTTTAAAATTCAAACCTAAACGAAACAGGCAGCTAGTGTAATGATGCTAAGACTGGTATGGCATGCTAAGATTTTATCTCAAGTTTTGTTCCTGGTTTGAGCATAATACTGCTGCGATAAGCTCTGGTTCATCACTAGCCTTTCAAAAAAGACACAGGTTCATAAAAGAAATAAATGATCCCTGAAGGTTTAGTTGAATTAGTAAATTGACATGACCTTACATTTTTCTTACCCTATCAGGAGTTGATTTGATATTTTCCAGCAGTGCTAGGCTAAATACAGCATGATGTTGATAATTCTCTAAAAATATGAATCCAAAATTAAATGAGAATGACAATAAAATAAAATAATATCACCCATCCTCAATTGTAGTTACTTAACAATATAATTGTTAAAGTGAAAGTTACTGATGCCAGTTTCAGCTGTCGTTAATGTACCGTTAATGTGTTCTGCTCATTACAACCAGATTGAAAAGACTTCTGATTGATGCACCAATTTTTGCATTCCTCTTTGAGTCTCTTGTCCGCAGTGCTAAGTCAAAGCCCAACATTATACTCAACTGAAGGATGTTATTTCAAAGAGATTTAGGGAAACAAACACATCAAAGATAGAAACCTGATTATATGGAAAGGGTGAAGATAAGCTTTTTAAACAAAGTTTTTGACAAGGCCCATTTTTGCTGAGAGAATACATTTCAGTCCCCGTTATTAAACATTGCTACAGGTTCATGGCATTAATCAAGCGGTTGATGTTTTTACCCTTACAGGAACAGATTGGAATTCAATTTGTTGGCCTGAAGCCTGCAGAATTCTTCGAAATAGGGCGTCACTATCAGTAAATAAGTGATTATATACTGTAGGGCAGTTGGCATCCATTGAAAAAGTGCGCAGCAATAGATTACTAATCAAGCTATGCTGTACATGACATTAGAAAAGTGCTCCATTGTCTTCTATTAATGTTCTCTACTTGTTAACTTTTTATTTTCGTGTTATCACTCCTTGTGGTCTTTGTCTCTTGGATTCCTGCTCAATAAAATTAATTTTTGACTGCTGTTGTTTTTCCTTCACCTTTCTTAACCTTACCTTTTCCTGACCACACTTCATAGAAGAGTAGCATAATTCAAATGTTTCAGTAAATACTGTATATTATATGTTCCTTTTCTCTAAGTAAATTAAAGGTAATGATTTCAATAAATATTACAACTTATAACAAGGCATACTTATTTTCTAATTATTGTATAATTTTCTTTTATCTGGAAAATCAGATCACTGCAGATATCTTTACCTAAATGTAGGTGACCAGCCAAAGGATTTGGCTAAGCATCTAAGCCTATTACACATTAAAAGCCAAAGTTCAAACATTCTGCACAGATTTTGCTTACCGTGCTGTGAAATGTCTGGGCTCTAGAAAGGCCAACCTATAGTCACTGCTTTTTTCATGACGAAATGGCTGGGGATAAGTAGAAATGTAAAATTCTTTGGATTTGTGAAGAAAATTAAATCTCAAAAAATCAAAAAGAAAATCTGTTCTAAGTCCTTCTCTGAGAACCCTAACACAATGAGGACTGGCTGAGGTCATTTATTTTAGGTAGAATGCCTAGAGGGGGCCGGGTGGTCTCATGGCCTAGAAACCCCTGCAGATTTTATTTTTTTCTCCAGCCATCTGGAGTTGTTTTTGTTTTTTCTGGCCATCGGACCTTACTTTTATTCTATGTTAGTGTTCTCTGATTTTACTGTAATTCTTACTTTGTCTCTTTTCTCTTTCTTCATCATGTAAATCACTTTGAGAGACATTATTTGTATGAAAATGTGTTATATAAATAAAAGTTGTTGTTGAAAATGGTGACTATCTGATAGGAGGCTGCCAGAAAAATTAATACAATTGACAAATGTAGTTTCCCAACATTGCTTTTCTACTTGCAGAACACTAGATGGATGAACAATGTCATTATTGTATAGGGAATTTATTTAATGCTTGGCATTTCTAGTAATGTTTATTTCATCAAAAAATAATTCTAAGGTGAGAGATCTGCTGCATCATTCATATAAATTACCCTGCAAAATCCTTCAATGCTGTACATTTGTATCCTTTATACACATTAAACATGGGAAATATTCCATGTTAGACATTACACAAGATCTTCTAATTACGGCCTCAATTGCTTACATCAGCTCAAAGTGAAACCACACCAATTATGAAAGCTGCATGTGCCTAAAAGTGTTTAATATAATGTCAGAGTGATGTATTCTTAATCTATAAGCATAGCTGAAACACTTGACTCATTTCTACTCATGATGGACAAAATATTGAGGCACCTTCCCTACACAGGGTGATAGTCCTGGTTGTAGAAGTGCAACATATCACCTTGCAATGTAAGAAAGTAGGTACAAAAGACAATATCCATCCATCCTGCTATATCCTAACTGCAGGGTCACGGGGGTCTGCTGGAGCCAATCCCAGCCAACACAGGGTGCAAGGCAGGAAACAAACCCTGGGCAGGATGCCAGCCCACCACAGGGTGCACACACACACACACACACACCAGGGACAGTTTAGGATCGCCAATGCACCTAACCTGCATGTCTTTGGACTGTGGGAGGAAACCCACGCAGACACGGGGAGAACATGCAAACTCCACGCAGGGAGGACCTGGGAAGCAAACCTGGGTCTCCTAACTGCGAGGCAGCAGCACTACCCACTGCGTCACTGACCTTTCAATCTAATTCACCCACACAGTATTTCTGTTACAAGTGACTCTAGCTAGATTTTAGTATGAGTTCACATAACTGACATTACTTGGGAACGAAGTGAAGATTGTTGTCCACTGGGTAAAGTTGGCACAAAACCTAATGCTGTTCATTCACAAAATTATTTGAAATGGATTAACTAACACCTGGCGTATTATTTTGTAAGATATCTGAAAGCACTTAGTGGTTAAGAGAATGTGGATTGATTAATAGATATTCATATTATTTAATAACTGTTTTATGTAACACAGCTGTGCTTTGATTGTGATCAAATGATTTGATAACCACTTTGTATTTTACCGATTACTGTTCCGTAGAGCTCCATGTTGATGATGATCATGGGTGAACTTCAACCGTCAAAAGGCGATATCAAACACAGTGGGCGGATTTCATACTCACCCCAGATAGCTTGGATCATGCCAGGGACTATAAAAGACAATATTTTATTTGGTCTTTCTTATGATGAATATCGCTACAGCAGTGTCATCAAGGCCTGTCAGCTTGAAGAGGTAACATTTTGTACCACATAGACAGACTAGTCATCCTTACCAAACAACAGAGCGGCCGAGCTAAAAACTTTTTAACACTAGTCATACAGTATGTGTCAAAGATAAAATAATAGGTTCTGTATGCTTTGTATAACATATGTTCCTTTCACACAAGTTTACTCAAACGTAATGTCATCCATTAACACATATTCTGAACTTGCTTAATCGTATTTAGTGGGTCTGTGAAATTTTACATGTAATAAGTCAAGAAGAAGCCTAAATGGGATGCCATTCTGTAAATATATGTAGTGGCGGGTATGAGCCAACTTGCAGCAAACACATGCTTGTGAACACCCAAGTGCATGGACCAGCACTCAAGGAGGCAACAACCAACTGGGGAAATCCTGTGTGTAAAATGCTGAAGATCGAGGTGCTCCATCGATGAAGTGGACCTGAATAAGTGATAAATCACAAAGAGCAAAGTATTAGCAAATTGCAGGATCAAGCAGAAGACTATAACAGGAAAAGAAAAATCCAAAATCAAAGCCAAAATGTAAAAATACTATACACTAGTAAAAATGCCCAGAAATCATTACACAAAGCGTGGAGGCCTAATTGGGATAAACATGAAAAGCAGAATACTCAAGAAAGGAACAGCCATGGTCAAATGATACATGAATGTATGAGGGTGAATCCTCAGCCCATTCGTGACATATACATACTGTATAAAACTGTATATGGACCTGGATATCATCCCATTGATAAAAGAATTCAGTGGTAAAAAAATTGAATAATAAATGTATGTACCTCGTATATTGTAGCAGAAGTCCTCCCCAAACCCAGCAAAAAAGCAGAAGAAATGAAATGCACAAAAAAGACTGAATTTACTATAAAATAAAGCACACAAGGAGAAGTACTAATAACAAGGAATAAAACAATAAACTTGACTAACGGATTATTGTTCCTGATGTCTGAACTCTAAAATACACCTTAAAGCGACGTCTGAACCATCCTCACCTACTCTGGACTCTCTTCCTGCTATTGTCAATGCTGATGCTCCTGACTCCAAGCTTAGAAGTTCTCTTGTCAGAAGCAACTTTTAAACCCTAACCCTTTTCTGGTTCCACAAGAATTTCTTTGTGTCAGGGGTTGGTTTTCGAGTTGGGCCAGGGATACCAGGCTAGTTCACCTACTGGCACCTTGTGTTCCTGTGACATAATGTAATATAGACCTTAAAGAGAAAGCCCTCTTACAATACATTTACTGTATATTTTGTGAAGTTGTGCAAAGCGGAACAAAGGTTCTAAGGAGCAAAGAGATCATCAGATTGACACAGAAAAGCTTAAGTTGCCATTTGAAAACATCTTTAAAGAGAAAGAGCAAGAGGGGATACTGCATGCACTTCTGTGGTGAGAGAGGGGAGCTTGGAGAATGAAGCACTCCCATAAGAACAAAAAGCAGAAGCATCACTGCAGAAAATAGTAAAATGTCTCCTGGGTAGATATGTATTACAGTATTTCCTCTCGGGATGCTAAAGTGCTGGTGACCCAGCAGGTGCCAATAATGGCTGACCCTTTGTTTAGTGAACGAGGCAGGAAGGACACAAAGTGTGAGTAGGGGAGCAGAACACCTCCCGCCTTAAACAACGCCAGCATAGGCCTCACCATTTTTTTCCTGAAACATTTATTAGCAAGTGATAAGTTAGGAACCATTAATCTAATAGGTGGTAGCACACAAACCTGTATGGAAAGGATTTGGGCCTTCATGCCTCTTTAACGAGGGCAGTGTGAAGGTTGTCTGAGACATCCCACCATTTAAAAGCAACTGACGTTTCAGGAATGCAGGAACACCAAGAACCACAAAAGGCACATCTAGCCTGTCTGAAGTCTATGTAGCAAAACAAGAGCTGCACCAGTCCTAGAAGAGGCTCTCAGAGTTGGCGGGAGATGACTGCAGCAAGACATTTAGAATCACCTTGTAACAGAATTTTCTGAGTCTAGAGTCTTGAAGGAAGATTAGTTGACGGTTCCTCTGGAAATTGAAAAAGTCAAGATTGTGAGAGTGATGAGAGGTGAGAAAGGGACTGTGTGTGTTATCTCTCCCTTGTGTGCTTTAGTCAATAAACATACAATTTCTGTATATCTTTTCTCTCCTTGGTGTTATTCTAGATGTGGAGGGAGACAAAATAAAGAGACTTTCCAGTGTAAAGTATTAGATAATTAGAAGGCCCACAAAGAAAGAGTACAGAGGCTTCACGCTTATAAATTATATAAACAAGGGCTAGATGCTGAAAGACTTTCTATGTTTTGCTTCTGACCTATAGTACAATTGGTGTGCTACTAGATGACAGTATCACACTGGATTTAGACAGGAGACTCAAAGAAGAGTTCATGGAAAAACTGAAAGCTTAGGTTATGCATGAGAGAACTAGCATTGCTTTGAAACATACTTGTGTCATGGACAATTACAAGTAAAGACAAGAGGCAAAGTAAAACACCAATCAGTTACCCCCTGAAATAAATACAGTGGAGAACCTGACACCACTTCAGGTATGGGCATGGATGGGACGGGGCAGTTTACCATATGTGCTTTTGGCACTAGAGTCTTTAGTAAATCGTTTTTTTAAAGTATATCAAATATTGTAACGCCATAGTTTTAATTCACCCTCTCAGGTTGCTGCATTTAAAGCGGAGAATCTGAAGAGCACAGAGTGAGGGAAGGTTTGCACACTTTCTTTCATTGCTTATAAGCGACTGGACTTCTCTAGTTTATTTTCCTCGTGCCCTTGTTTAGATGCTAGAGGATTCAAAAGTTTATTCAATTCTGAAATGCTTTCTAAAATTGGGAAGGCAGAATGTTTGCTTGCCTCATTAGCCGTAAGCAGGGAGCTGAGCAGTTAATGCTTTGGAGGGCTCAGTATATTTGACAGATGACATTAGATTTTATATCACTCGGTCCATTCTCAATTGCATGCAGATACTGAATACCTTTATTATTGTAAATGCCTTTAAGGTTGCCAACTTTTTAGATGTTTGTTTGCATTTAGAAAGTTTTGCAGCCATACTGTTATTTTTTACTTTTGTTGCAATTGAAGACATAGCAGCAACAATGTAGATTTTTATATGAAGCATGGCATTGGAGAAGCGTTTTTGTAAAGCTCTGTCTAATACAGGAAAAAGAATGCATTGCTTGATTTTCTTTTTATTTCAAGATTAGTAACTAGCCTTAGTCATATTTAATATTTTCTATATAGAGCTGTAATATTATTTTATTTATGCACCTGATAGAGTAATAGGGTGGTTGATGGTCTGTCTGAGTTAACTGACCTTTCATTTTTAAGGGTAACATTAAGATTAATGCAGAATTCCAAGAGTATGCATGAAAATAAACAAAGAATAAAACAATGATGGAAGTCTATCCATTATTGTGTTACAAAAAGCTTTTACTGCATGTCAGGTTACAGAAATGATTAACAATAGTTGACCAAGTGACTTTGATCTGAATAAAATCTCTACTCTCCAATAACTCCTTCTAAATTGTTGCAAACGGCAGAGCTTTTTTTGTTCCCCAGGATTTTGCTCTGCTTCCAGACAAAGATAAGACTGCCTTAGGAGAAGGAGGAGTGACCCTCAGTGGTGGGCAGCGGGCAAGGATTTCATTAGCCAGGTACTGTAGACTTTTCTTTTTTTTGTCTTGTGGAAAAAGTGTGGGAAGTTGGAACATTTTGTACAAACAATAAACTAGATATAGTTACTGGCAGCTGAATAGTATTTTTCAAATATTCAGTGGGCTTTGAAAGTGTTATGCTCCGTCAGGTTAACTCTTATTAGATTTTTTTTTTTTTTTTAATAACATCCATCAACAGCAAAGCTGGAAAGTGTCCTGTACTGTATGACATACACAGTAATGTAAGCCTCTTAATGGAGAATTTGAAGTTGAAAATTCAAAACGTTAATTGTAGAAGTCAGATTTTTCCGTTATAAGTTTCATGTGTCCGCACATACTCAGATTAGATCATTTCAGTGTTTGCATTTAACCTACAGTAACTCAGAAGGAGTGTGCCAGTGCCTTGTCCCATGTGGATTGCCATTCTTCTCTAAGTCTAACCTGCACATTTAAAGGGATATTGTAGGAAATCAGAGTGCCTGGGGATGACATTGAAATAATATTCATACTCGACACAGACAGCAGACAATTTGAACTGTAAGGCAGCTGCACTAATGTGTTTACCTACATATCAACCCATGGAAGCATTTCTATTTATATCTGATAAGAATAATGACTTCACTTTTTGCACAAGTGTTCTTACGGTCCTTCTTTCATTTATTCTGTAGTTTAAAGGTTTTCCTCCAAATTTTCATATGGTATTCCACTGACAGTTTTGTTGTCACAGCAAAATGATGTTCTGTTGCTGGCTGTCACTCAAAGTATCAACAAGTACATATTTTATAACAACAACATTTATTTGTATAGTACATTTTCATAAAAACAATGTAGCTCAAAGTGTTTTACAAGATGGCAAAGGAAAAGTTACAAGAAAACAAAAACAAACAGGATTAGGCAATGATATTAAAGAAAAGTAACAAAGAAAAAAACAAATGAATCTAGACAATCTTAAAAACAGAATAAAATATCAAGTAGAACAGTAGTGTCCTTATATACAATGTCGTGAGATGAAAGTCTGGTGATAAGGTCAGATGGCCAGGAGGACAGAAAAAACTAAACTGCAGTTAGGTTGGAGGAAAAACAAAATCTTCACAGGTTCCAGGGCCAAAAGACCACCCAGCACCCATTGGACATTCTACATACAGTACATAAATGTTCTTAAGTCATTCCTCTTTGTTTCCAGGCTTCATATGAAAGGATTCGATGAACTCGGCCTCGTGGACAGCTGGGGCACCCGCCATTCAATGCATAAACACAGGAAGCTGCATGGTGATGGTGCCTTGATCAGGTGATGAGATGAGAACCAGAAAAGACAGCAGAGAATAGTACAGATTAGTAAAGGTAGCAGATCCATGAAGAACATGACAATTCTATGCTTACATAGTCCATTAGGAGTACAAATAAAAAATAGCTATGAAAAAGCCAAATTAAAATAAAGAATCTTTAGCAGTTTTTTTTCTTTAGTATTCAACAGTATTAGCCTGGCAAATTTCTATTGGTAAAGTATTCCAGATTTTAGGTGCATAACAGCAAATGGCCGCGTCACCACTTCTTTTAAGCTTGGCTCTTAGAGTTGTAAGCAGATCACCATTAGAAGATCTGAGGTTGCAACTTGAAGTGTAGGGGGACAAGGCCTTCCAAAATATACGACGGAGCAAGATTATTTAACACTTTATACACCATGTGTAGTATTTGAAAGCCAATTCTGAATGACACAGATATCCAATGTAACAACGTTAAAACTGGTGAGATGTTCTTAGATGTTCTTTTTCCAGTTAAGATTCAGTTAATTGTAACCGCTTGAAGTCTTTCTGAGGGAGTCCTGTTAGGAGTGCATTACAGTAATCTAGTCAACTAAAAACAATATCATACATACTCGCCCTTAAACATCAATCATAAAATCAGACTCCGACTTGTACACCCGTTCAAAAATACGACACTTATTATTATTATTATTTTTTTACCATGTGGTCACATAGGCCCAATGCCTAGAAAAAAAAGGTATTGTGCTCCGTGGTTACTCTCTCAGGTGAGTGTTAGCATATCATAATCTCTTGGACCAATAGTGAGTTTTCCGCATTTGACTTATACGACCAACATTATCAAATTCATGATAAAATCAAGCCCTGGCTTAAACTTAAACGTGAGTATATATGGTAATTCCACATACTGTACACATATTTTTTAAAAAAATGGAAAATATGTTTGACCTAAACTTCTGTTAGATATCCATATTTAATAATAACTTTAAAACCAGGAGGCCATGTTTGTTTTTCTCATTTTTATATAGTTGAAAAAGCCATTACACAACATAGTATTTAATTCAGTCCAGTTAACTCCTATTTAGCTCTCTTAACAATAGAATAGAATAATATAGGAGAACTCCAAACAAATAGAACATTTTTGCAAGTATTACCAATAATAACTAGAAGACACAAACACAGATATATATATATATATATATATATATATATATATATATATATATATATATATATATATATATATATATATATATGCAGTGTATATATAAAAACAAACATAAGCTTGATGAAAAGAGGCCATTCAGCCCAACACCAATACCTTGACTGTAACTATTCACCTGAATTGCAATGTAGCATAACACCGGGATTTAAAATTCTCAGAGTGTGAACTCTGTTACTTGGTAATTTATTCCATTTATGTTACAAGACAAGTAAGTATCAACGGATTATTATGAGTGGCAAAAATAATCCAGGAGATATTATTGTTAAACAAAGATTTCACCAAGATAGGCAAGGAGGTTCACAACCATAAAAGAATCAAAGGACCAAAATGTGAATCAAAAGTCAAAAGCAAATAAGTCAAAACCCTGGCACTAGGGCCTACGTGGAAGTCAAGCTAACTGCACTAGAGAGAATTTCGAGATGTCATGTGTCCCCCGAGGGATAATGCATATTGTAAACACTGCCATGTTTGTAGCGTCACTTCTGTGACTTCATCAGTGTGATGATCACGGTCACATGACACATCCAAAATACATCACATATACAAAAGAAATTAATTGAGAGATGAACAAAATTATCCTTTGACCAATCAAATCCAAAAAAAAATAAATCTCCAAAATAGAGTCCAGATGGTAAAAAAAAAAAAAACCTAAGTACACGTATAAAACATGTTAAATATTATACTGTACAACACATTTCTATGTGAGCTGGAAAAAATGACATTCAACTAGCAGTGTAAAAATAGCCGCTTGGTCATTTTGCTTTTTAATCTCTGCTTGCTTAACGTGAACAGATTCAGCTCCTTCAATTGTTCCTTATATCTCATAACCCACAGTCTTTGGGATTTTTCTATAGTTCATATTTTTTTATGATATAAGACCAAACTGCATGAAATATTTCCTATACCTCCGCCTTGACCTGTACTCAGTAATAGCGTGCTATGTAACCAAACCTCCTAGTAGACTTCTTAATCTCCTCTGTAAACTGTCTGAATGTTAGCAATGACTTTTTCGCTACAACTTTTAAATCCTTCACATAGGGTGTACCTTCAGGTTTCACGTCATTTGTTGTATTAATATATGGATAACTTCATCTTCTATATATCGGCCCACGTTTGAAATCTGTCCCTGTCCATTTGTTTTGATTTTACTCAGCCATTCCACCTAGTTTATGGTGCTTTTCCACTGCATAGTACGGCACGACACGGTTCAGTTCAGCTCACTTTTGGGGGGTTTTCCACTGGGAACAGTACCTGGTACCTGGTCCTTTTTTTAGTACCACCTCAGCCAAGGTTCCAAGCACGCCGAACCATTACCAAAACGTAACGTGTAAACTCTGCTGGTCACTGATTGGCTGGAGAAAATCGTCATTACTGCATCACTGAACTTGCGACACGAGACACAACAGACCCGCTAGATTTTTAGCACAGCCAGCGAAGGTTCGGACGCACCTTTAACCAAAAATGGCTGTTTCGTGGTCTATTGAGGAAGTACAGACGTTCCTCTCGTTGGTAGCTGAGGAGCGGATCCAGCGAGAGCTGGATGGGGCGACGCGGAATGAAAAAGTTTTTCAGGAGGTCGGCGCAACTATAACGACACGTGAATAATCCCGCCCACTCTAAAGTGGTACTAAACTGCAGTCGAAACGCAAACTGAGCCGAACCAAGGTGCGCTGTACTGAACCGTGCTGTGCCGTAATATGCGGTGGAAAAGCGCCATTAGTGTTATGTGTAGACTTAACCAGGTCTATCCCAACCCGGTATATCCCAACTACAGAGCCACAGGGGTCTGCCGGAGCCAATCCCAGCCAACACAGGGCACAAGGCAGGAAACAAACCCCGGGCAGCATACTGTATATTATTATATAAATTATTTGTATGGATTAAGTCCTAGAGAGACACCATTTTTCATAATACCTAATTTGATAAAACTTCCTTGCACCCTAAATGTTGCCTTGTGTATTTCCAATAAGCAGTGCCTTGCTTTTAGTTTATCACTAAGCTATTATGAGGCACCTCATTCAGAACCTCGCCTGAAGTTAGATAATGTGAAGAAGCAAAGTCACACAGTATAAACTTTTGGGGTTTCCGCCCCAGTTTACTGAAACATAAATTGAGTACTGTCTCCACAATACAAGGCAAATGGTCACATCAGACAAAGTATAAAGCAAACGGGGGAACATTTATACAGAGGGACAGGAAATTGAATCAGGGATGCTGGGAAAACTGAGATGCATGCTGGGATAACGATGTCATCATCTTGTGACTGGAGGGAAGATGGGAACCCGGAAGTATGGCTTCTCTCTGTTTACCCTGGGCTTTCTTACGGCAGCAAGTCCTCGCTCTGGCTGATGAGATAAGAAGAGGAAGGTTAGTGCACCACCTCTGTCCCTTGGCATGGGTTGTTGCGATGTGGTCTGAGTCCTTAAACTGCTCCCCATGCGCTTGTGCATCACATGACCCCCCCCTCTAGCCCAGACCTACCAGATCGGGTGGCCCGAACTGAGAGGTCGTGAGCCCGTGAGAGTGCATCCGCGTTGGCCTGAAGGTTACCCGGACGATAAGTGAAGGTGAACTTGTACGGCTGCAGGCCCAAAAACCACCTGGTAACCCGAGGATTCGACTCCTTATGAAGGGCCATCCACTGGAGGACGGCATGGTCCGTCACCAGGGTGAATTCCCGACCCAGCAGGTAGTACCGCAAGTGAGTTACCGCCCACTTGATCACCAGGGCTTCCCGTTCCACCGCCGCATACCTCGTCTCCCGGTCTAACAGTTTCCGGTTTAGGTACATCACGGGGTGTTCGACACTGTCGATACTTTGGTTCAACATGGCACTGAGGCCAGTGTCCAAAGCATCGGTCTAGAGGAGAAAAGGAAGGGAGGTGCCGAAGTGAGGGCCTGTTTTAAGTCACTGAATGCTTGTTCCGTGGCTTCATTCCACACCACATGAAAAGGGGCCTTTTCTTTGTCAAACATATCAAGGGTGCTGCCCTTTCAGAGAAGCGAGGTACAAACCGGCGGTAATAACTTGCTAACCCCAAGAATGCCTGCACCTTTTCTTGAATATCGGATGGGGCCATTCTAAGATGACTTTTATTTTTGAGCACTGTGGTTTCACCATCCCCACTCCTATCAGGTAGCCCATATATTTGGCCTCGGTCAACCCAAAGAAGCACTTCCGGGGTTGATGCATAGGCCGGCTTTCGCTAGTGTCAGGAGGATGGCATAAACCTGTAATACATGCTCCTTCCAGGTGCTGGAAAAAATGACGACGTCATCGAGGTAGGTGGCACAATAGGACTGGTGGGGCCTTAGCACTCTATCTACCAGACGCTGGAAACTTGCCCCGTGCAGCCCGAATGGGAGACCCTTGTATTGCCAGTGTCCACTAGGAGTAATGAAAGCGGTTTTCTCTTTAGCGGATGCCGTTAAGGGAATTTGCCAGTACCCTTTGGTCATGTCAAGTGTACTCAAATACCGGGCTGTTCCCAATTTCTGCTCCCCATGCGCAAATGTATGACAATAAGCAATATCATACAGTATGTGCTGCCTTAATGGAATGCTGTATTTGCTTCATTATGGCCTGGTAGTGAATTAACATTATGACATTTTTGCATATTAATGAAATACAGTCTAAACACAATTGACACCATCACATCTCACATGTACAACTTTTTCTCTGCCCATCCATCCAATATGTGGTTTGCCAGTTACTATCTCTTCCAAGAACACTTGGCCTCTAGCCATAACCGCTTTCTTGTGCATTATTCACCATTAAATATCTTGGCACTGCCCTTGATTTGCCTTGTAACGCACTGGATTGCCTTCCATGGCATGCCACAGCCATTACAACAATCACACTTCTGCTGTTTGTCTCTTGCAACATCTGAACATTTCTGTTGTATGGCATCTTCACTTCTATGGTAGGCCTCCTTTCTTGTGCCCTGTGATAGCTGGGATTGGCTCGAGTAGACCCCTGCGGCCCTATTCAGAACTAAGGAAGTTAAAAAATGACTGACTGACCTGACACTTTGTCTCATTATTTGAATAAGTTTCAAACCATTACTGGACACCTATTCTCATTGGGTCTTTCAGGTCCACTAGTGTTTAATTTTTGAGCTGATCTTCTATTATTTTTTTCTGTAAAGGTATTCTGTTGTGGAGTTTATGCCTCTGCCATTTCACATGTATATCGATCATCTGTTGTTTCTGCTTTCTGAAATCTGCTGTATTAGTCTCATTTCTCCAAATTTGTTTAGAAACTTTGTCATCAGCTCCTGAAGTCTGCTTTAATTTTGAGAGGCAGTTTAACACAGTGAATGATTTTCCTTTACGTTGCTTATATATGTAATCTTTTTTTTTTTTTACCTTGTAAAGCATCTTAAGAGGATACTCTCAGTGGAAGTGCAATCACCATTTTTCTTAACCAAAAAGAAGAAGCTAATAAAACAGCTACATGTTTGGTTGTTAGAAGAAAGTGGAGATAAAGATCATTTTTAGTCTGTAAAGCTAATAACATGTTGGAGAATAAAATTTTCTGTGCAAAAACTGACATGTTTTGCAATGTATGCCTAATATTACAGTACCTTTTATTATTGCACACAGGAGGCAAAAAGCGACTATATTTGGTATTAACTTACTGTATGCAGAGTAAACTCAATCAGCTTTATCTCATTCATGTTTTATGGACTCTTGGATTAAGCTGCAACAATTGCTTCTTTAACCCATATGTGCTCAATGTTTACATATACAGAATATGAATATGGCTGTCTCTGCTCGCCGGCCTGTACCTTCCACAACTGCTTGCACAAAAGCTGTTCTCTGTTCTTTCCTTCCGTGTGGCTAATTAAATATAAAAAAAAAACCTCGGACTTTGATTAGTCTGACACAATGTGCTTTTTCAGTGAGACATAACTACTTACAAAGCCTACCCAGAGTTTAGTCAGGCTCTGGGTTATATTAGGCAAGTCTGGAGCACTAAAGGAGCAGCAGTTTTATACATGGGTGTCGTGAATGTTTTAATTTATTTTTTGAAAGGAGCACACACAGCATTTTATAGTTTCTCTTTTTCTATTCTGTTTGCAGAGCAGTATACAAAGATGCTGATCTTTATTTAATAGATTCTCCTTTTAGCCACTTGGATATTGTAACAGAGAAGGAAATCTTTGAAAGGTAAGTCAAGGTGCATTATCTAACTGTTCGCAAAGAAGTATTTTTTTTTGCTTTTATATCATTTTGTTGTAGCAAATGTTACCCTGTCAAATGAAAGATAAAGCATATCTATATGGTATTGGGAGAATCCTGAATCAAAGTAGTTTTGAAAGCTTATATAAATTCAGTTATTAGAATGAAATCTTTTTGAAAAAATAGCGACAACTGGAGCATCACTATTGAAGCTTGTAGTTCTTTTTGATGAAAACATAACATCACATCTGGGATTTGAGTCGAGAGACGCAGACTGCGACCATCCATCCATGACTTGAGGTGCTGTTTTTGAGTGCAAAGAATCTGGATGTGGATATTTAAATTGCTTCTTTAATTCACCTTAATTTTATAAAAGACAATTCTTAGTGGCCCTGCAGTGGGCTGGTGCCCTGCTCTGTGTTGGATGGGATTGGATCCAGCAGACCCCCGTGACCCTGTAGTTAGGATATAGCAGGTTGGGTAATGGATGGCTGGCTGGGCAATTCTTAGTGGCCAGGTTTATAGCCCTGCATGAAACTTGCCATTTTTATAAATTATAATTCAAAAGCAATACTAATAAAACACAAGACATTATGCAACAGATTGAGCCATTTCTCTTCTGAACCTGTTTAACCAGCATAGGGTAATGACGAACAAAAACGTAATCCAAAGTCAGCAATCAACAGTCCATCACACAGCACACCAATCACAAACAATCCATCGCAAAGCACATGCAAACTCTTGAAGCTATTTTAGGGTTACTAGTCAACCTTCCTGCATCTCATCGGGACGTAGGAGGAAACCAGAGTACCTGGAGGAGCCAAGCATTACCAGAAGGAAAATAGACACATACCAGCTAGAAAGGAAACTGGGGTTCTCGTTCGGCGAAGTGTCAATGAGGTCTGTTTGACCGCTGTGTCTTCAATTAATCTTGAATACATTTGTTTACAAAGTAAGGAAAGATTCTCAATAATTTATAAGGAAGCTTTATTGTGAACTCTTAGGTTAAAGTTCATGTTTATTGTTATGTGCATATTACAATTCAATTACAGGTCTTCTACAGGCTTGATGGTTTAAACCCAACCACAGACAATGACGAGAACATAAGACGCTACTGCAGCATATTCTATATACCAGGTGTATTTAACTGACAAGTATACATTTGCTGGTTTGCATGTGGTGCGCATGTTAGTGGTTTCTTCTATATTACTGTTTACTTAAATGCATGAGGAAGAAAAGTGACCACATTGGATGTCCAAGAGCTTTAATAATGAAGTTTGTATAGCAGTGTGTGTTATTTAAGTCCTAGACTTTGGGGAACTGCTTTCCAGTAATATTCTGTGCTGACTGTCAGTCTCTGTATTGCCTTGCAGCCCTGGGCTAGGTAGCTACCATACTAGGATGTTATGTTGCCATTGTGTTTCAGTACCACTGTACTTCTGTAGAATTTTGGTGAACATACATGTGGACATTATCTGTGTTGGTGAATCTTCTTGAATATAGCTAAGATATTTAGTGTCCACTTTGGATTATCAGAAATTTTAAGTGCTGACCTTCTGCCCAACGTCGTCTCTGATTTGAACGGGAGTGCGGTCCATCTCTTTCTTCCGAAGTCGGTGACCAGTTGTTTGGTTTTTCTTATATTAAGTGAGATTGTTGTGCTGCCCCACAGTGTCAGAAGCCTCTTCTCTGTCTAAGCCTTCTCATAATTGTTTATGAGCAGGTCTAAGATGGTGGTGTTGTCAGCAAACTGAATGCTGAAGTTGGAGCGACGTATGACAAGCCATACACTCAAAGGTGAATGAACGAGGAGTGGAGTGAGGGTGTTTTAACTGTGCAGGTGTGCCAGCTTCGTAGGAAATGCAAGTGGCATAGCAATTATCAGTCTAAGATAATAATAGCAAATAATAGATAGTAAAACCAACAGATTAATTGGAAAACATCACAGCCCAACACAAATATTTAAATATGTATACTTTAGCCTATTGTTGATTGAAAACAACCCTTTAAAATCAGTAACAGAAGGACAAACTGAGAGTTCAACTACAATTCTGTTGTTTTCACGTCAGAGGATTCCTACACTTTTTATTTCCTTTTATGCTTTCTTCTAAGATTGTGATTTATTATTATGGTGAGGGTGCAGACTTATAAATACCTGGGAGTGCAGCTGGATGACAAATTGGACTGGACTGCCAATACTGATGCTCTATGTAAGAAAGGTCAGAGCAGACTATACTTTCTGAGAAGGTTGGCATCCTTCAACATCTGCAGTAAGATGCTGCAGATGTTCTACCAGACGGTTGTGGCGAGTGCCCTCTTCTACATGGTGGTGTGCTGGGGTGGCAGCATAAAGATGAAAGACGCCTCACGCCTGGACAAACTTGTTAAGAAGGCAGGCTCTATTGTAGGATTAAAGTTGGACAGTTTAACATCTGTGGCAGAGCGACGGGCACTAAGCAAACTCCTGTCAATCATGAAGAATCCACTGCATTCACTGAACAGGATCATCTCCAGGCAGAGGAGTAGCTTCAGTGACAGACTTTTGTCACTGTCTTGCTCCACTGACAGACTGAGGAGATCGTTCCTCCCCCACACTATGCGACTCTTCAATTCCACCAGTGGGGGGTAAACATTATACAAGTCATTGTCTGTTTTACCTGCATTTTTATTACTCTTTAATTTAAAATTGTTTTTTGTATCAGTATACTGCTGCTGGAATATGTGAATTTCCCCTTGGGAGTAATGAAGTATCTATCTATCTATCTATCTATCTATCTATCTATCTATCTATCTATCTATCTATCTATCTATCTATCTATCTATCTATCTATCTATCTATCTATCTATCTATCTATCTATCTATCTAAACTCTTCTCTATGTTAATTAGATGCACCGTATAATTCTTTTCATTAAAAAAGCTACATCAGTATGTTTTTCTTACAGATGCTTATGCAAACTAATGGCACATAAGACCCGCATCCTAGTGACTTCAAAACTTGAGCATCTGAAAAAGGCAGACAAGGTTTTGCTGCTACACAATGGCATCTGCTACTTCTATGGAACGTATTCAGAACTGCAGAATCAGAAGCCTGATTTTATTGCAAAGCTGACAGGTCTAGAGATATACGACAATTATAGTGACGACCGAAGAAACTCCATCTTGACAGAAACGTTGCGGCGGTGCTCAGTGGACAGTGAAACAGGGGGTCTGCATATTGAGTCAACGAGGCATTCATTTAAACAAACAGCCACGGAAATTATTGAAAAGAGAAAATCATCGGCAGTCATGAACTCCCTAAGCTCTGGTAGAAAGATTTCCATCGTGCTGAATGGGACGGAGGACGTGTTCAGTGAAACTGGAGAGAGAAAGCTTTCATTTGTTCCAGATTCTGAGCAAGGAGAAGGTCTTCTGCCACGCAGTAACATAATCAGCAGCGGGCCAAGCTTCCCAGGCCAACGGAGGCAGTCAGTATTGGCATTTATGACTGGTGTTCAAAATCAGGGTTTACGCAACAGACGCAATACTACCTTTCGCAAAATGTCTGTGGCACCTCCTTCTGCATTTTCAACCGAACTGGACATTTATGCCAGGCGCTTATCAAAAGACAGTATTTTTGATGTCAGTGAGGAAATCAGTGAAGATGATCTAAGGGTATGTGAAG
Source organism: Polypterus senegalus (assembly GCF_016835505.1). Lineage (NCBI taxonomy): Eukaryota > Metazoa > Chordata > Cladistia > Polypteriformes > Polypteridae > Polypterus > Polypterus senegalus. The sequence continues at coordinate 88,584,194 of NC_053161.1, forward strand.
CTCAATGTTACATTACTCAAGTTTTTTTTTTTGCAGTATGTTTAAATTGTACTGCAGGCTTAAAAATAAATAGATGCACATCTCAGATGATATTCTGTATTTTGAGTAAGCAAAATGACAGTAATCACCATTTCAAGATCAATTAATGTATTTGTGAACTACTGGCCCTTTGAGAATTTTAAATGCAAATTGGGAGATAGTAAGCTTGTTGTCTGACCTTCCATAGATGAGCTTCAGTCCTTCGTAAAAAAATTTCATCCAAATAGTTATTAATTTAGAGCATAGAAAATTATAATTTTCCCTCCATCCATTCATTTCTCGACATGCTTAATCCACTTTCTGTTGTGAAAACCCAAAAGCACATTGACAGCATGAAGCACAGTATGCTTATGAAAGTGTTCAGTTCATTAATGATACATTTATTCGTACAGGATCATCTCAGAATAATGAAGTAACCTAACATACATCTTTAGTATGCAAGTAAAAATTTGGAAGAACCTCTACAAAAACCCTCACAGACATGGAGATAACGTGGAATTTCTCTCAGATAGTTACTGAGTCAAAGTTTAGAGGTAGTACTCTGGAGATGTAAGAGAAAAATGCCAGCCACTACACCACCATTCCGTCCTGATTATCTGGTACTAGTTGTCCCCAGCGGCTCCGCCTGCGTAGTAGTGAAAAAGGACAAACGTTAAAAATCAATGTCAAGAGGGCCTCTTGATATGCAATATTTTTGGTTTTGCTATCGGGGCGAGAATGTAGATGTGATCTCTTTTTTCCCAAAAAGTTGGCAAGTTATCTCTGGCCAAGCAGAAGGTAGGTACGTTCCAACGTCAAACATTGCCACTGTATCTGATTGTGTTCAGCTCTGACTAGAGAGCGTCCCTGCCTGGTGAGAAGAGCACGTGGCCATGCTGTCTCTGTCAATGAGCAGGTATCGTCTAAAACACACGTAGCTGTGATATCCCTCTCTCTCTCAAAAACATCAAACGTAACTCTTTAACAATCTCTAGATGATAATGTCTGCTGAACAACCAGGTGCTGCTAGCTAAGCGGAAGCAAGGTACGCTCTAACATGTGGTGAGAGGTAGAGTGACTCAAATGGAGGCTGGCGAGTGAATGACGAAGGTCCCCGCCTCCCCCTCCCCTCGGCCCACTGTCTTTCTCTCAGATTCACGCAAATAAATTGGTACCACAACTGAACTATAATACTTAGCATGATGACAGAAGTCATAAAATCAACTGGAAAATTCAAGCAAATTATAGAAAAAAACCTGATCTAAATCTGTTAAGTAGTTCTCTTATGAAAAGCGGACAGACATACAGACAGACGTTGGATTTTATATATAGAGAGATGATATAGGAGGAGGAGGAGGTTAGGACCACGCACTGATATAGCGCATTGCCACACCCACCACGTGACAAACCAACTCAGGATCCCAGATTAGGACCCAAGTGCAGCCATGCAGTGGGTGACACCTCAGCACCACACTAGTTCAGATGGAGTGGAACACAGGGAGGTTTTTTATGGTGGCTCGAGTGCCAATTCTGCCACCAACCCCCCGGTTTGTATGATATAGAAACCATAATATACAACAATTGGCAATATTGGAATATTTGTTTCAAATGTTACAATATTTTTCCAAAGTTCAGAATTCCTAGGGTTGCTACTTACTAGAGGCAACATTAGGAACAGTGGGTGCTAATTGGAACTGTATGACAGTGAAAATGGGATTACCTTGATAGCCACTTACTGTAAATGCAGCCTCCAGCCAAAAGTACATTCAAGTACAGAAGTCAATTCATGTGGAAGTGCAACTTGTCCTCATTCTGAAGTAAGAAACAGTAACTATGTGTAAGAAAAAAAAAATCTATTCAACGGAGACATTCATTCCATTTAATAATAAAAGGTAATTTGTTGCTCTGGAGAAGAAACAAAGAATATTAACTTTGAAAGTATTTTTGAAAATATCTGTGGGCAGCATAGCACGCTTGTACTATGCAGTTGCACGTGGGGGCTACAAAGGTCTGTAAAGCCTTATGAATTTACAGTTGTCTTTGAAGGGCTAATCCACGTGTAATAAGACTTGCATTCCCTTAAGTGGTCAGGGAAGGTAGAGTGCTAGTTTTTTCATGCAAAATCATGGATTTGTGTGTGTTCCACACTTGTATTATAGCAGTTGTAGGTCAGGTCAGGTTAGGTTGGGGGCATACACTGGTACTGCACATTGCCCCACCTACCACATGACAAAACAGTTTGGATCCCTGTTGGCAACCCCCCAGGCAGACACGCGGTCCAGTCCCACCCTACAGAAATGACCTTCTATCTGCCACAGCCAGGTGTTACATGGGTGTCCCCTTGGTGTTCAGCCAGCAACAATGAGGATCCTATAAGTTGGATCACCCTCGGGGAGACGCACCACATGGCCGTAGTGCCGTAACTGACGCTCCCTCATAATGTAGGTAATGTGCCTCATTCGGGACTCCATGAGCAACCTCTCATTCAACACAAAGTCAAACCAGCAGTGTTAAATGTTTGGAATTAAAACTAATGGAGATAACCATTCTTTTCTTAAACCTTCATAATTCTATATTCCTCCACCATTCCTAATTTGTATCTTTGATTTAATAAGTAGTCAACTTTTTATATTTTGTCAAAAGTATTTATCCTTCTTTTGGATATTGAAGAAAATACAAGCCCCAGTTTCCTTCTGTTTAAAAACTGTATGTTACTTTTTTGTTTTGTTTCCCTAAAAGTGTGTAAAAAGGCCACCAAACAACCAGCACCAAGAAATTCTGATTGCATCAAGTTGTTTGTGTATTTTGCTCGTACTACCAAAATTTAGTGACTATAAATGAAACGTTGAATTTTATTAGTATTTATTATTATTTATTAGTATTTGTCTTCTGCTTTCCATTTTAAGTATTATTTTCACATTTCCAGAGTACAGTGAAGTTTTTATTTGTATTTCTAACTAAGCAGCAATACATCACCATTACTATGATCAGCAAGTATTACTAATGAAACGTGATATCAAAGATTGCCATAAGTGGCCTTTCTTTATTAAAGAAATTATATTTCTTAATTTGGTAATCAATGAGTTTTTTTTTTTTAAATTGGCAGAACAGATTTCCTCAAAGAACAGCTGCATATGAATGATAATTTTAGGTTTCAAGCATACAAGAGTTATAACTAACTTATTTTAAGGATGTGCATAAGGGTGCCCTGCAATTGACTGCCTGCCTGCCTGTCCTGGAGTTGCCACTCATTACTTTCCGTTTTTTTTTTCCACTTTTCTTTCTGTTCTTGTTACTTACTCTGCACGGGTTCAGTGTTGAATACAGATTCACTCTTGTTTTAACTACAACATCAGATGCCATGCATCATAGTATTCTTTAATAGAAGCAGATTGTTCTCTGGCCCCTTACAGATTTACAAATGCAGTAGTGCAATACAGATCAGAGTCATTTTAACATTTGCATATTTTCACAAGTATTGGTGTAATTTTGATTAATTTAAGATCTAGTTCCTCCCACATCCCAGAGACATAAGCATTAGATGACTTTAAACTTGGCTGGTGTTACTGAAGGTGCACTAGTCCTTCACAGCTGGTTCTTGTCTTGGACTCGATGCTGCCAGGAGTGACTCCAGCCTACTGTCAACCAGTAGTGCCATAAAAGGGTCAGTAATTTGACTTTTGGATGGATGGATTTACTGGGTATTATGACCCACTATATATCTTGTTATACCTACTGTAGCATAAAGTATCATTTGCCATGATTATCATTAATTTATAAAGCACTGAACAGTGAACATAGATATAGATTAACTTGGTTTTACTGCATTATATGCTACTTTAATTTGCTATTAGTTTAAATGTCTTTCTTGTTCCTTATTTTAGATAAAGTAAATAGGTTATTTATCATTCACTTTAATCAATACTTAAAGTGTAACCTATTTTTCCCTTTCTTCTAGGAATGCTTTATTGATGATAATGAACACTTCAGTGAAACGACCACTTGGAGTACATATCTGCGATACTTGACTATCAATAAAACTGTCATTTTTGTTCTGATCTTTATTCTGTTTGTATTTGCCATTGAGGTAAGACCCAACATCCCATCTAAAAATCTACTTTAAAAATAGCATGTTCATTTATTTTTAATGCTCATTTTGAGATCTTGTATTTCCTAAATCTAGAAAACAGTCATCTACAGTATTTAAATAAGGATCCCTCAAAATCTGTTCCCATTCTGTTAAAGGACTTCTCTACAATTTAGGAGATAGGAGTGATATTTTCCTTGATAGAAAATAAAATCATAAGTGATCACTGTAGCTTGATATGACAATGTACAATATGAAGATTAAATACCACATAGAAAGCTGAAAAGTCTTCATAGTATTAGCATGAATGAAGAATGCAGATGTCTGTAGATGAAATATCAGTATCTCAATACAGTTAAAATTACACTCTCATGATAAAACACACAAGAAAAAAAATTCAAATGTACTATTTGTTTTGGTAGAGTAATATTTTACTCTACTTTCCCCTTTTGTATTATTAATATGTAGCCTTTGTCAGAATGCCTCAAATCTCACAGACTTAGCACTGTTTATAAGTTACTACATAACTTCTCTCCACCTTCCCTTCTACATCTATAACCTCAGGCAATTAGGTTTAGTAAAAGACAAGCAGGAGTTAAGTTACAATTTAAATAATGTATTATTGATAATATTCATAAATAATGACAATATGCAAAGTGCATTTGAATACTGGCAACCATACAACCTGATAAATGGTGATGTGTAGTTTCCGGAAGCACACAGACTTGTTAGTTACTTAAAATGTCTCTAGTTAAGTCATCATTTGTGGTCAGCTTTCTTCAGAACAGGCCGCATGCCTGTCTCAATATGGCAGCCAAGCTGTGCTCTTCATTGTGTTGTCCTTTTCAGTTCATGGTGTAAGATGGTCTTTCATCAGTTTGGTCAGAGAGAGAGAGGGAGAGGTAAAGCAAGCAAATTTATAGGTTTTCTGTCCATCCTCTAGAGCCAATAGGGTGTTGTGGCACTTAAAGGCTTTTGATACAAGACAGTTCCAAACAGTGATACTTCAGACCAATGGGAGGATGAATATCTTCACACCTGCCCTCCAAACCATGTGTTAAGGTAAAGCTTGGTAGTTAGGCAGCCTGGCTTTCCTGTCGGGGTTGACTGAGAGACTTAAGCAGAGAAAGATTGGCCAAACTTGTTTGAGGCACTTATTCCTAAAAGGGGGAAAGGGGTTCTTAAACCATCAAATGAATTGCTATTATTATCAATAATGTAACACTAATATTACATTGCTTTGACTAAGTTACAAATAAAGACATACAAAATATTTATCAACTTATATGCAAAATTTCATATCACAACACTATTAAATAAATATATTAAGTAAAAATGAAGGAAATGGGATATTAAAGAAACCTGGAAATTAACGGGAGGCACCATGCACTCCAATCTCATCTGGAAGTTTTCATGATGTCAAGCTAATGTTCAATATGCACTGGAAAGCTGGACATTGACCCCAATGAGAATTTTGAGTAGAGGGAAGGTATGAAAAATGTTTTTAATTCTTAAAGATACGACTATATGACTTAACAAAGCAGAGATTCCTGAAGAAAATGAGTTATAGCTCCATTGCAAGATGTTACTTCTGATACCCGTTCCTCCATTTGTTCCTAGAGAATTTACAGTCTTCATTCTTTAGCATACGTTTTTAGGCTGTGCACCCCTTACCAAGGGCCAACATAAGTGTAAAGATGTTTCTGCACCCTAGCACTTCTCCACTCAGGCCACTTTTGAACAAGACCTTTCCCTTTTGTATTCCTCCAGGGTTATCCATCAAGCTGCTTTCTCACTGGTTTGAAATGGTGTGGGCCTCAACCATGACTGAAAACACATCTTTTGATATTTTATTAAATCCATTGCCTTTGTAGGTCATTCGATCCATGGGATTAAGAAGGTGGCAGGACTCAAACTTGATTGGAAATGCCTTAAAACTTCCAAACAGTGATGACAGATGATAATTCTTTCAGCATTTTAGTACCAGGGTTAAAATAGTTTGACGCAAAGCCAACAAATGAAAGACTTTGATATGAACTAAACTGGTTCTCCATTGTGATTATAAGTAATTCTAAAATACATGTATAGAAATCCAAGAATTCAACAATAAATCTTAAAAGAAAGGAAAGAGACTTTTATAAATGCCCTGAGAATGTTTCGTAGTTAATTAAAGGAATCACAAAAACATTTTTATGCTAATTATGATTTTTCTTGATTTAGGTGGCTGGATCCTTTGTAGGAATATATCTTCTTAGGTAAGAAAAATGTGTGAATTGTGAAAACAGTACGTAAGAATGTCATCACTTAGATTATAACACTAAATTGAATATGAGAATAAAGATGAAATATTACAGTGACAAAAGATAATGAATGTATTAATTAAGTGTCTTACCAAGCCCATAAAAGTAACTTTACTTGGAGTTGATGAATACTTTTCATTTTGTGCTCAACTTTGTGTTATAACCCATGGTAGACCACCCAGAGGTTATTTTCCCCAGGGACTCTGCTGACTGGACTTTCTGTTTCCTCTCTGTCATTGTCCACTGGCAAAATCTCAAGAATAATGTGAATGGATTTCTAGTATATTGTTAGAATCATTTATGTTAATCAATTTGAAACTGCCTTGTTTTACATTGAGTTTAACCAAACCTGTATTTCCATTTATAATTTTTTATTATTTCTAGTTCATCTGTAGACTTGTTAAATGACTCTGAGCCTTTAATCAGGAAGGGGTACTATAGAAACATAAAAGTAATCTAATTTGTAAACCTTTATTAAAAACTTAAATGAAAAATTACAGATAAAATATTATTTATATTTTGTTATTTTTTTGTATCTGTATTTGCATTTTTGTATTATTTTACTGTTACTAAGATCACAAATATACTGTATTGGTATTATGGTTTGGTATTAAAATATTATCATGAAAGGCACAAATCCAAACAATTGCTATAAACTGTCAACAAATACAAAGTTAGCTCAGGAAGTTTCTTATGAGACGTTGCATCTTGGGTTCCATACATTCGGGGTCTGCACATCATTTGTCCAGATGTCATGACCGTTGACTTCACCAGTATGGAGTGGCCGGGATCGCCACATAGACTAAAATCTCTCAGTCCTCGCCCTCATTAGAAGCAGAATTTGCTTTGTGAGAGTGCGGCAGAACTCTAGCTGTTGAAACAGTTGACCTAAATGTGAAATTTTTGAGGAAAATAAAATATGTCATTACAGTTTGGATATGGCATAGGCGACAAGTTGGAATTCTTGCACTGGTTGCTCCCTCCAGTTGTCTTTTTATCGTGCAAGTTCATTGTTAATAAAGAGTTTGGCAAACCTCAGTCCCAAATAAAAATCACAACATATACCTATGAATAATGTACAAGGAATGCTGCTTTAATAAAGTGATATTTTATACAAGACGGGACAAAGGTAAGGTGTGTATTGACATATGTACAGAGTACGGTCAAATTCTTATTTACTGTACAAGTGCTAATCAAAATGGTATGTTGTTATTTGCCAATAAAGTGTAAAGTAAATCTAAATTAAATGGTTTAAAGAAAATTATAAAACCTAAAATGATAGTCTAAAACATATTCAATATAAAAAGCAAAATGTAAAAGTTTTTACTTTAATTAATATTTGTAGCATTCTTAATTTTGTAGTTTTGCTTGTTGTCAACATTTTGGGAATTCATCCCTTTCTCAATTTTGCACGACCCTAACTGTTTTTTTTTTCTTCCATTTTCTAGCAGCTACATCGAAAAAGGAAATTTGTCTTCTTTACAATTTCCAGTAAATGTTACTAAATCCAGTGCATTCTACATATTTTATATATATGTTGGCACTGCCGAAAGTCTTCTTGCATTGGGATTCTTCAGAGGACTTCCTTTGGTTCACACGCTTATAACGGCATCAAAGATTTTACACAAGAAAATGTTTCACTCAGTTCTACATGCTCCAATGGCCATCATAAACACAATGAAAACAGGTAGGTTTTATTTATTACTCTCTTAACAATAAGAAGCAAAATTTAAACAAACATTCCTTCAAAGTGGTAGAAAAGCTGTTATGTAGTAACATCTAAAAGACTGAGTAGTTTTTGCTCAAATTGACAACTCATCCCACTGTTTGAGAACTGCACATTATATGACATGTACCATTAATTTTCTTTATGACAAAGTCTTAGCCAAACTTGTGTATGTAAGAATCCAGCATGAAAAATTAAATAGTTCCAGAATGATAGGAAAAATGAGTTAACCCATAATAACCTATTGCAATGTCTCTTTTCCTTTTGACTAAGGGGGGCCGATTGAAATGGTTTAAATTTGTAACTTTCATTGAAGACTTCATTTTTGTAACTGTGTGTATTTTATTTGAGATATAACACACCAGACATGACATACTCTCTTTAAAAGGCGCTATATAGGTGCCTGACCCGACACAGACTTACACCGGAGGCACATATAAAAACTACAGAAAGTTTCATTTTTTTTCACCTGTGGGGCACGTCTTCCCCGTGACCCGCACAGGCACAACACAGTCCCAAAACACCACCACACAATTCCTTTCTTCCACCACCACCACCACTCCTCCTTCAAGCTTCGTCCTCCTCCTCCCGACTCCCAACAGCCATTGAGTGGTGGTTGCTGGGCCCTTTTATAGTCCACCCGGAAGTGCTCCAGGTGGTTGATTGCCGCGTTCTGGCTGCACTTCTGGGTGTGGTGAATATGCTGCCCATACGGGCTCAGGAGTCCCAGCTTTAGCACCCCCTGGCGGTGCCTGCATTACCCAACAGGGATGTGCCCAACTCCAATTCCCATGGAGCCCAGCGGGAAACCGAGGCACTGCTCCAACACAGGAGGGTGGCCATCTAGCGTCCAGTGGGAGGTATTGCACAGTCCATGGCTGTTCTCCCTGAGCATATAACAAAGTGGACCCATGCCATCCGCCACACTATGCTTATTGCATTCTATCACTCAAGTAATCACTCAAGTAAATGGAATCTTACACATATATTAATAAAGGTTGTGGTCTAATTTTTAAACAAAGCCAACTGGGCATATTTTAATTTTATATTTGCATCTTAGAATAGTACATACTATAGTATGCTATACTATACCTGCGGTGTTGATTGTGCCTCAAAAGAGATGGCTCTGAATTATGGAAATGGGTTGTTTTTCAAACATCCAGCTGAGTGTGTACAGTAGTTTTAGTACAGAAACCACATATGCGTAGTAGTCAGAAGAATTAAAGCGACCTTCCATTTCTCCTTTTGTGCTCAGAATAGACATAACTTTAAACAATCAATCCACTCCCTGAAATCTGTTAATCCAACATTTTCGGTGGCAATATCAGGAGTGTAAAGACAAAACCAATATGGCACAGGGTGGCTTAGTTGGAGGACCTACCCACACACTCACACACACACATACTGCGCAGTTTAGTATCACAAATCAACTTAATCTTCATATTTTTGGGATGTGGGAGGATAAACAGAATATCTGGAGAAGAGCTCACTTGGACACAGGGAGAATTTGGTTGGTAAAACAACCACATTACCATCATTTTAAACACACTTTAAAAGAGCTGCACACTGCCTTAGAAATTGCTGAGGATTATACTTACTGAGAGCAAGTTTCACAGCTGCAACCACGGCCAGTGCCACCATTAAGGCAAATTAGGCATTCGTCTAGGGTGCAGATCATAAAGGGGGGCACTCAGCCACACAAGTTTGCTATTGAACAGTCAGTTGGCACACTAATAAGCTTGGCCTAGGGCACAAACTAACCTAGCACAGGCACTGGCTGCAAAATAGTGATAAACAAAGCTTCATACCCAATTCTCCACTATCACAAAATCACACTTAATTTCTTCTTAGCTTTGGGAAGAGGAACACACTCTTCCCCTCAGACTTCCTTGTGCTTCACGCTGCTTTAGATCATTTTTGACCCAAACCACTTAGTCACCAGCCCACACACTCTGGCATCGTCTTGTGTGCTAGTTCTGTAACAAAAAACATGCTTACCCTAAAGTAATTTTTATCTCACAGCATGTTAGTAAATAATTCCCATACAGAAGTGAATGTTAACACAGGAGGTGAGGAGAAGGATCATCAAAAATACAAACCTTTTTACTTAGTCGTGACTTTACAAAGCAAAGCCAAGTGGCGCCTTCACTGACCAGCTACCCTGCGTGCCCAACTCTTGGAGCAGCACAGGCTTTGTCACTTTTGAGAATGGCTAAATGAAGGGAAACACAGCCTTGTTACAGTAAGATGATCATTTACTGAAGGATTTGTATTTGAAGTATCTATGAGGGTGTAAAACACTGAGACTACTTAAAATTAATTTAAAATACAACTGCAGTGGTATCATACAATACTATTGTCAGATTTCCTTGATGCTGATGATGTAGCACTTGATTTTACTAAAATAATTAGTTCATTAATAGTCTTTTTGGTGTTTGATTTTCTCTTAGGTCGAATTTTAAATAGGTTCACAAAAGACATCGCTCAGATTGATGACATGCTGCCACTTACTATTTTTGATTTTGTACAGGTAGGACATTTATTCATTACAAATTTCTTAACTTTTTATTTGGAGAATTAAGAAAGCAGTAACCAAAATCAATACAGCAAAAGTTTTGCTTTGTTTTATTGACATAAATTAAAGCAATAATGTGTTGGTCTTTAAGGAAATGTCAGCTTTGCCTTATCATTGCATAAGATAAACAAAATATAGAAATAGTTTTACGCTTTGACTGGGTTACAGTAGTGTGCATTTGTGACAATGCTAGTTAAAGAATGGATGCTTGTTTGTGAAACTTAATAAAGTTTTAAAACGGTTAACAATATTGTTAATTCCTGTATCCTGGAGGGGTTTTGGAGGGGCCAGTAGGAGGTGCAACCCTGTGGTCTGTATGAGGATCCCAATGCCCCAGTGCATCAATGGCGACACTGTGCTGTACAAATTGGCAACATCATTTAGATGAGACAAAAAACCTAGGACCTCAGATTGCTGGGCATCTTTGGAAAAGAGTAGAGTGTTTCCTGATGTCCTGGCTACATTGTCCACCACGGCCTGGTCATTCTGGCCTCCTAATCATCCCCCTGTCTCTATTTGGCTAACTCTCTCTCTCAAACCTTCACCACTTAATAGCTAATGTGTGGTCCTCATACTGGCACAAAAATGGCTGCCGTCGCATCATCCGGATGGCGGCTGCACACTGATGGTCGTTGAAGTGGCTCCCCACTGTCTATGTAAAGCGTTTTAAATAGGTTAGACAAGCGCTGCATAAACGTAATTAGTTATTGAGTTATGTTCAAAATATGTACTTTATTTAAAGCAATATTCACATCAGATGTTTATTCATTTGTGCAAGAAATAATCAGTAAACAACTTCAAAGACTTAAATAATTCAGATGAACTTACATAACAGAAAAAAAATTCTATTTCTTGGAAAGAGAGGAATTCTAGACTACTATTTATGGGTATTGGCTAGCTAGTCTGAGTTGCAGTATGGGCTTAGTCTGTTATGAAAGGAGTGTGCAGCTACAATACCTGCACATTATTCCACCTCTTTGGTTTATCATTACTGGCAGCACTGGTGTTGAAAAGGGGGCAGAGTGGCCTGACAGCAGCAGAAAAATATAAAATGAAAAAGTTTTCAGTTATTTTGGCTATGCTCTGATCTCATATTGGCTACAGTGCTCACCTATTTATTGAGTACATGAGTCATCCTAAATCCTCAATATCTGACAACTTTTCTGAGGTACTATCATACTGGTTGGGACACCATTGATGAGCTGTACTGTATCATAACAACCCTGACTACATTTCTAGCTTAGAATTTCATTTTTCTCAATTTAAGGAATCTTATACTTCCTGCTTTGGTACAATGGGGAAGATAGGATGTGTATTCCCTACAACTAGGGTAAAAATTAATAAATATATAGCAGTCCCTCATCAGTACTGTCCTTAACCTTAACGTGATGAGGCCCATGTTTGACTGCCTACTCACTACTGTCTTCATTAGAACATTAGAACAATCTAGTTAGGAACAGGCCATTCAGCCCAACAAAGCTCGCCAGTCCTATCCACTTGCTTCCTCCAAGAAAACATCAAGTCGAGTTTTGAAAGTCCCTAACGTCTTACTGTCTACCACACTACTTGGTAACTTATTCCAAGTGTCTATCGTTCTTTGTGTAAAGAAAAACTTCCTAATGTTTGTGCGAAATTTACCCTTAACAAGTTTCCAACTGTGTCCCCGTGTTCTTGATGAGCTCATTTTAAAATACAAGTCTCGATCCACTGTACTAATTCCCTTCATAATTTTAAACACTTCAATCATGTCACCTCTTAATCTTCTTTTGCTTAAACTGTAAAGGCCCAGCTCTTTTAATCTTTCCTCATAATTCAACCCCTGTAGACCTGGAATCAGCCTAGTCGCTCTTCTCTGGACCTTTTCTAGTGCTGCTATGTCCTTTTGTAGCCTGGAGACCAAAACTGCACACAGTACTCAAGATGAGGCCTCACCAGTGCATTATAAAGGTTGAGCATAACCTCCTTGGACTTGTACTCCACAGATCGTGCTATATAACCTAACATTCTGTTAGCCTTCTTAATGGCTTCTGAACACTGTTGTTCTGATAAATCCTTCTCATAAGGTGTACTCTCAATTTTCCGATAACCCATTGTGTATTCAAACCTAATATTTTTACTTCCTACATATAATGCTTTACTTTTTACATTAAATTTCATCTGCCACACATCTGTCCAAGCCTGTATGCTATCCAAGTCCTTCTGTAATGATATAACGGATTCCAAATTATTTGCTAATCCACCTATCTTGGTATCATCTGCAAACTTAACCAGCTTGTTACTTCTATTCCTATCTAAATCATTTATATATATTAAAAATAACAGCGGCCCTAGCACTGACCCCTGTGGAACAACACTCATAACATCGGCCAGTTCTGATGAGGTTCCTCGCACCATCACCCTCTTCTTCCTGTGTTTGAGCCAATTCTGCACCCATCTAAAAACATCACCCTGAACTCCCACTTCTTTTAACTTGATGCCCAACCTCTCATGTGGCACCTTATCAAATGCTTTCTGAAAGTCCAGATAAATAATATCATAAGCTCCACTTTGATCGTATCCTTTTGTTGCCTCCTCATAGAATTCCAACATGTTAGTAAAACACGACCTCCCTCTTCTGAACCCATGCTGACTGTTCAGAATACAGTGAACCCTCGTTTATCGCTGTTAATCCGTTCCAGACTCTACCGTGATAAATGAATATTCGCGAAGATGGATTCTTTATTTATAAATCAAATATTTTCGCAGTTAGAGTATAGAAAACCTGTTTACGACCTTCTAAATACGTTTTTTAACATTATTAGAGCCCTCTAGATATGAAACAACACCCTTTAGTCACCATTACACTCGTATTACTCAATATATTAGACAAAATATCATATTACTAGGCGCACTCGCCTTTTAAGGCGACCGACTTTTATCTTCAATTATTGTGCGCTCCATGTGTACATCAGGCATGTAAGTGTAGAGAATGAGAACATCAAAGTGTCCATTCATAACATCTTTTTTTTTTTATCCCCTCAAGTGCCTGTCCAAAATCGTACAATGTCAGCCCGAATCTGTACCACTAAAGACGGAGTTTCATGCACTAAATAAGCTATAGATGAGAATAAGCAAGCACCATCTCCCCTGATATTTACTACGCGGTGAGGCATTTGTACTCCATCAACATTAATTATTTCCAGAGACATAATTTTTTCTATTTTTCCAGCGCATCGCGCACAAAAGCAAGGGAACGATGAGAGCACCAGAACTCTGCTCACATCGCGCTCGTACCTCAAGCCGCAAGTAGTAAGTCTGTAATAAGCGGAATACCACTACGTTTTGCACTCATGGGACAGAAGGACAATCCCGAATGCTTTTCTATAGTAGATTATTGTACTGTACATTTAATTGCACACAACCACTAACCTATGAAGGCACGACCTCAGTAGGAGAGTCTTCAGAGGTGGTGCAGTATCTTCAGCAGGTGCGTTGTTGTCGTCTTCTGCTAAAGAAGTACTAGGAGTAGGCAGTGGGTGTCTGGGTGCGCGGCTGAAGAACATCTTGATAGGCAGTTGCTGGCGCTGTCTTTTCACATGTGTGAGGAGGCTTTTGTAGGGTATTGCCATCTTTAATCATATACAAGAGTTTCACCTTCTTCTGGATAGTAAGCATCTTCCTCCGGCGCTTAGTTTTATTCTCAGAAGGCTTAGAAAAAGCAGCACGTTTAGGAGCCATCGTAGGGCTTAGATAAAAATTCTCAGAAAGCGCATGCGTAGTGACATAAGCGTGTATGAGAAAAAAATCGCGATAGAGTGAAGCCGCGAAAGTCAAAGCGCGATATAGCGAGGGATTACTGCAACTCCTGTCCTTGCCATGTGTTGCTCAATTTTATCCTTAATAATTCCTTCCATTAATTTTCCTGTGATGCTTGTTAAGCTTACTGGCCTATAGTTGCTTGGATCTGCCCTGTCACCCTTTTTATATAATGGGATGATATTTGCCATTTTCCAGTCCTTTGGAATCTCTCCAGTGCACAGTGACTTCCTAAAAATATGTGTCAAGGGTTTATATATGTACTCACTAGCCTCCTTAAGAACACGAGGATAAATATTATCTGGGCCTGGTGATTTGTTTGATTTCATCTTATTTAATCTAAGCAGCACTTCTCCCTCTAATTTCCAAATCCCTCAGTACCTCCTTAGTAGTCGTGTTTATTCACTTGCTCACTTGTGAAGTGCTCAGAGAAATGCGAGTTTAGAGCATCTCCAATTTCACTGTCCACATATATTAATTCTCCTTTCCTATTCTTGGTATTCTTCCCCAAATGAAACCACTGCTGATGGAGAATACACACATAACTGAACTAGACTGGGCTGTGAGGGAGTGGCACTCACAACAGTGCTAATGTGCTGGGGCAGTAAAAAAGAGAAAATTTCACAAAATGTATAACTAGAGCTAAACAGGTTAAGGGTTATTTTGTTTTGCAGTATTTGGTCTAGTTCATGTCATTTAATGTTAATTACAACAGAAGGTTTATTATTTTGGAGAAAAACTAATAGTTCACGTTTTTCTAAATGTAGTTAGACACATTATGTTGGTTCATTTGGTTCTTATCAATAAAAAAATATGAGATTGTTGTATTAATCACCTAACTGGATGTTTGTGTTTCTTTTAAGCTGACCATTATTGTGTTGGGAGCCATTTTGGTGGTGGCCTCATTAAAGCCCTATATCTTTCTGGCAGCGACTCCTGTAATTATTGCTTTTGTCATCTTGAGGTCGTATTTTCTGCGCACTTCACAACAGCTAAAGCAGCTTGAAAGTGAAGGTAAGAAATGATCAGACTGCGTATTTCTGTCAGACTGCAGTGTGTGATTGTGTTTCTCACTGAAGTGCTATCTCGTCTTTCTTCGTCATCCCACAGCCCGCAGTCCTATTTTTACCCATCTCATCACTTCCTTAAAGGGTCTCTGGACTATCCGTGCATTCAGCAGGCAATCATATTTTGAAGCCCTTTTCCACAAAGCAATAAATGTGCACACCGCCAACTGGTTCCTATACCTTTCCACCTTACGATGGTTCCAGATGAGGATCGACATAGTATTTGTGCTCTTCTTTGTTGCTGTTGCCTTTATTTCAATTGGAACAAATGGTAAGACTGTTATCTCATTTTGTCAAATATCGTTTGTTACAGTACAGTTACAGTTATCCACAAAGTACAACACATTTAGAAGTATCTTGTATTTTATTTTGATTTATTTTCAGTTGCTTGTTTAGGTTTGCAGAAGCATCAGATATTTAGATATTTAATTCAACAGAATTCTTTTTCTCAGTGCTTCATATAATCTGCTTTTCTAATGGTTTCTCCCATAGGTGAGGATGGTGGAGACGTTGGAATAATTATAACGCTTGCAATGAATATCATGGGTACTTTACAGTGGGCTGTGAACTCCAGTATAGATGTGGATAGTCTGGTAAGGAAAATGCATACTTGCAATGTTCCTTAGCAATATGAAATTGTTTTAATTGGACACAGTGGGCACTGAAAAGTATCTTTATTTTAAATTAGCATACCATGGAAACTCAGAGTTTAACTGGAGCAGCGTAGCTCATAATTATCATTGGATAATATCTTCAGATTGGGTTACCATACATTAATGTCATAAAGCGAAAATTTTATTTAAAAAAAAAGGAAATATTGCAATAATGAAAAAATAATAAATAAGACTGTATACAAGAATTCTCTTCATACCATAAGCTGACTGGTATATATGCGTGTTATTACAGATGCGCTCGGTGAGCCGGGTATTCAAGTTTATTGACCTGCCTTCAGAAGATTCTAATGCTGGGAAAAAGCAGAAAGACTTGGTCATCAAGAACACGCATACCAAGGACTGGCCATCTGGAGGCCAAATGACAGTCAACAACCTGACTGCCAAGTACAAGGAGGGTGAACGAGCTATCCTTGAAAACCTCTGCTTTTCAGTAAACAAAGGTCAAAAGGTAAATGGCACGTTTGAAATGTGCAACCTGTTAACTAGCTGACTAAATTAAAGCGTGAGCATCTAAAACAATCGTTATTTAAACAAGGAGAACATGCAAAGTTCATACTGATAGTAGCCAGAGAGAATGAAACACAGCTTCTTGATGGCGGCAGAGTTTACAACCGAGTCAGTGTGCCATCTTATATATAAACGTCTACGCGTGGAAGTGTGTGTGTCTGTCCGGCCCGGAAGTGAGAGGTGGAGTCGGGGTAAGGGCTCCGCCATCGAGGAAACAGAAAACTCGCTTAGCTGCTAATAACACAAGCGAGGCCAACACGTCGGCAAAACGAAACACGATGAAGGAAGACAAAGTCGCTTAGCTGCTAACATCGGCAAAATGGCATTCGTTTTACTTTTCCTCCCACCACTACTGCACAAGTGATAGGAGCACGTCAGTAAAACAAATCCTCCTAGGAGTGAGACACCCAGAGTAGTTCCTTTCAATTACCTGACATCTCTACATTTCAGTTTTTTTTCTGACGATTTCAATAGTTTCTAAGACCCCAGGCTTTTTATACAGCTAGTCTTGTATAATATTTTTTTCGCTTTCATTTCCTTTGTATTTGTTTCTTTCTCAGGATGGTGACATCATAATTTTATTCTTCCTTCTCTCTTTTTGTATCTAAATGCATTTTAACTCCGTATAGTCCGATGTATGTGTTGTGGAGCGTGACCCGGACACAGACAGGCAGACATCGTATTCAGCACCACCACACGTTTATCTACAAGTCTACTATTTACAATGGTGCACACAACCCACAAACTCCCCCAAAGTCCAGGCCTGTCTATCCGATGCCTCCTCTTTGTCTCTGACCGCCTCCACTCCTCTCCTCCGAGCTCCATCCTCTTCCAGGCGACTCCAGCCATCGAATGGAGGGAGGCGGCCCCTTTTATTCCCACCCGGACGTGCTCCAGGTGCCTCTCGATAACCTTTCGCTGGCCCTCCCAGGTGTGGTGGAAGTGCCGGCTATGCACCTGGAAGCACTCCGGGTGTCCCTGGTCTTCTTCCCCCCAGCACTTCTGAGTGTGGTGGAAGTGCTGAGGGCCAGGGCTCCTCAGGCATTGGGGCGCCCCCTGGAGGTGACCACGGGCCCCTATTGGGTTGAGCTTCCAAGCTCTGTTCCCGTGGTCCCCAAAGCCGCCAGGGAAGTTGCCCGCACGTGGTATGGGGGAGGCGTAAGCCCTCCTTCGGTCCTCTGGGGCGTCCCGGCTGGGTACCACCCCCCAGCCACCTGTGACAGTGTATAACTTTTAGTTACTAGTCATTTATCCGTAATACAATTATGATTATAAATTATTATCCTATGTATATTATTATAATTATATTATATTACTTGCTGTGTTGCCTATCGAAGATGGGTTAAAATCTAAATAATCAACGTAGACCTCGGTGTTAACGTTTGCATTGCACCATCTATTGGAATTTCTATTGTAATGCATGCAGTCATAAAATGCATTGTATGTGTTATTTCAATAGATGCCGTATCATCAACATTTGTAATAATTAAATGCATTAGTACAAACGGTTGTAATGCCCCACCTGTTGGAATGTTGAGTGCAATGAATATGTCTCTGTTATATGCCAATTGGTACGGGGTTTGAAAAGCAGTATTAATGTTTGTGATTTGTATTACTACAAATACGCAGACACAGATCTCAGCATTCCAGCCTAATCCGTTGGGCACTTTACACTAATCTCAGTGGGTTTCTTAGATATTAAAGGATCTGTTTATGTTTTGTGTCGGGTTTTGTTTGATTCATTCCATACTCACTACACATGACCTCATCCAGTCCTTTTTGTTAGACATTTTATGAAGCAAAATGTATCTGGTGTAATTCAGATTTCCAGTAAAGAAAAGATTTGTGCAAATTGAATAGCTTAACAAAACTATCGAGGCACACACCCTTCAAATATAATCTCTTTTTTAATGTGACAAGCACTTTTAAAAAAGGCAAAAAACCACGATGTTGACTTTAAATTTGAAGATGCCAATGAGATCAATAGCTCAGGCTATTTTTGTAATTTTAAAAATTATATTTATTGGATATACAAAGTGGGGTCAGAAAGTTCACAAATAATCTTACTGGCAGGAAATGTGTAGTGTTTGATTAATGTCAGTAGGTTTGGTTTGTTTGGTTTTTTTTTTTCTTGTTCTTTTTAATTTCAGTACAACTTTTCCATTACGGTACATCAGGAGGAAGTTTTGAAACATGGAAATGCACAATGTCCTAATCACTCCACTCCCATGCTTTTCAGTGACTTATCACAACTTGACCATAGATGGTTCCTGAAAGTTAAACAAGACATGAAAGTTCAAGACCACAAATTGTCTGAAGGCCTTTCTAAAAAAAGGAATTATCAGGAATAATTGTGAAGCAAATGTGTACAATATATGCTGTAAGGCAGTAATGTTGTAATTGTATATTAATCCTAAAGTATTCGCCAAATATTACAATCTCACCATCTGCCTGTTTAAAGTTGACATAAGCAAGTATTGGAGAAAATTGCAGGGTGTTTGAGTCTGAACGTGGCTGTAATCACATCCATAGAGTGATGCCACGCTCTACCCATGATTCTACAGGGCATCTGCTTTTATGTCCACATCCTGAAGAGATGCAGATTGGGTTCTTTGGGACTGATGGAGTGTAGCGAGTGTGGCTTTGTACGTGACTGTGCCCTGTAGTGAACTGGTGGCGTTAGCAGAGTTTGGTTTGCTGCTGGGATAGTTTCTGGTTCTCAACAGCGTGTTTAGAAAATGAATACCTGGAGGAGACAAATGTACTGTGTAGCTTCAGCCTTCAACTCATTTGCACAACGTTAAAGATCTTTCACACGTTTAACGTTCACTACAATTCTGGATATTTGGTTAAAGAATTTCAGTTGTGGAATTTCTCAGCAAATTTGACTATAGAGTTTTCTTTGGCGCCAAGTCTTTTTGTACTGCTATCGCTCCCTTGAACCCTCAGACTTGACTCCAGACACCAGGTAAAAGTTCAAATGTTGACTTTATTATTACACAACAGTGCACAAAGCACCCTCCTCTCCACAATACTCATTAATTAATTCACAATACTACAATAAACCAATCCTCCACTCCCAGACGCGTTGCCACCCTTCCACCCAGCTCAGCTCGTCATCTGGGAGTTCCCACAGTCCTCTTATAGTCCTTGACCCGGAAGTGTTTCGCCCTCTCTGTCTATGTGACTAGGAAAACTTCCAGGTCAGATAAAAATCCTTTTTCTTCACCCCGGAAGTACGTCATTCCTCTTGTCCATGTAACTCGGACGTACTTCCGGGGCGTGGGGAAAATAATCTTTGCTCCTCCCTGCAGCTCCATCTAGCGGCCCCTGTGGTATCCAGCAGGGCTGTGGATGAAAACTCCATTGTCCATAATTCCCTGCTGGTATTCAGGGCACTTCCATGCCGCAGGGAGGGCTCCATCTGGCGGCCTGGGGGTATTGGCTGGGATGACTGGCCGGCCATAGAACACAACTGTTATGTTATATTTCTGAGGTGGCAGTGACAGACTGGCTGGCCCTCTAACATTGTGAAAAGGATTACTTGTATTCTGTTTGGTGTGTTATATTTGCCTCATTTTTGACTCCCATCCTACTTGGAAGGGGGTCTCCTTCTGAATTGTCCTTCCCAAGATTTCTTCCATTTTTTTTTCCCTTACAAAGATTTTTTTTCTTGTTGTCTTAAGAGAGTCAAGGCTAGGGGGCTGTCAAAAAACAGGGCCTGTTAAAGCCCATTGAGGCATTTGTTGTGTGATTTTGGGCAAGGAATGAATTACTGGTCTTGTTGGCTCCAGCAGACCCCCGTGACCCTGTAGTTAGGATATAGTAGGTTGGATAATGGATGGATGGAAGTTTCTGTCTGCGGTGGGCTGGTGCCCTGCCCGGGGTTTGTTTCCTGCCTTGCGCCCTGTGTTGGCTGGGATTGGCTCCAGCAGACCCCCCTAACCCTGTAGTTAGGATGTATTGGGTTGAATTATGGATGGATGGATGTTTCTGTTTGGATGTGTCACTTTGTTCTTACTTCCCACAATCACATTTGATTAATTGTAATCTTTAAATGGCCAAGCATGAGTGTATGCGTGAAAGTGGCCGTCCGCTTACAGGACGCAATCCTCTCAGTACGGGATAAACATGGCAGAGGGCTCACAAAATGGATGGATGTAATCAAGTATACATTTAATATCTTACTCTTGGTTGCAGTAGACATTTTTAGTAAAAACTGCAGGTTTTCCTCACAAACTCTTGTTGAAAGTTTTAAATGATTAATTTCAGGTTTGTTTCTTTTGTAAAGCTGGGGAAAAGCTGCAATCCATAATAACAAAAATGGTTTTGAAATGTCATTATGAATATCCTTTTCATTTCTAAGCCCGTTTTGGCCATTCCTGCACATAATATGTACTTTGACCAATTCAAGCACTGGTTGTTATGTTATTGGTTGCTATTTTTAAAGAGAACGGATCAGAACTTTGTATTTCTTTTCCCACGCTTTGCCTTACTGACTCTTTTGCATAACTGTATCTTGCAATTGTGTTCTACAGGGAGCAAATACTTTATCCCTATTGTCACTTTTGAATAAACTTTGTTCTTTTAAGACTTAATTGCGTAATGCAAGTTTAAACTTTTCATAACTGAAACCTGACTTACTGCAGATGAAATGGCATGCAAACATGGAGCCAGTATTCTATTGAGAAAGACAAGACTTGTAACAGGGAAGGGAAAATTTGTTGTGGAACAAACGCAGTCTTGATACAGTCTTAATTATTGGCTGATTTCTACCTTTAAGAAACCTTTTACCATTAGAAGTTCCTTTCTTTGTCACAGACGTACCTAGACGTCTGTGTTTGTTGTGTGATAGCAGAACTCCCCCAGGCATCTGTCCAACTCAGAACAATAGCCATGAGGCAGCAAGTTTATCAAAAGAATGGTGTTTTTACTGACTGTAACACGTGCCAGAGAAATGATTATAAAAAGAATGATAAGGAAAAACCCAGTGCCCTGCTGGGCCGGGCTGTACTGTCCAGGGAGTCTTACGTGTGGTTTCCTCCAAGTCTTCTCTCTCTAGAACACAACGCACTGACCCTCACCCTCCACCTCCTCTCCCTATTGCCCTCACTCTCTTTCTTTGTCTAGTGGTTGTGTGTATGTACTGTATATATACGTGTACGTATATGTCAAAAGTCAATATGTGTATGTATGTATGTTGCAGCGTCACATCCGAACAGCTGGAGCGATTTTTCATGAAACTTGGTACACATGTTTCTCAATGGTCGACTAAAAATATTGTAGGGTGAAATTAGCCTTAACACACCCCCTTCTGGGTATTGGTGATCTTACGGTCTTGTATGCATGTTATCATTCAGTTGACACTCTGAACGACCACCAGAGGGCGAACTGGAGGTGACTACCAGCATTCTTTGTTTGACCACCACCACGCCCCTGTTGCTTTTGAAATGAAATCGAGTTATACGCTTGCAAGTGTGTGCGTCTGTCCGGCCCGGAAGTGAGACGCAGAGTCGGGGTGAGGGCTCCAGCTCTAAGGATACGCAAGTGATGCCAGCACACGGGCAAAAGGAAACCTTCTAAGAAAGACAGTCGCTTAGCTGCTAATGCACAAACGATGTGAGCACGTCGGCAACACAAATCCTCATAACAGAGAGAAGCCCAGAGTCGTTCTGACGATTTCAGTGCTTTCTAGGATCCCGTGCTGGCTTACACAGTTTGCAAGACATTTGTGAGTCTTTATTGTTTGTTAATTTATTTTTATTTTTAAAGTTGTGGTTTTTTTTGAGTATGTTTTTCTCAAACAATTAAACAAAATGTACTTTCCTCCTGGGCAACGCTGGGTATTTCAGCTAGTGTATATATATATATATATATATATATATATATATATATATATACAGTGTATAATTTATATGTATATGTGTACTCTCTATATATAAAATCCTAAGCCTAAACATGCAATGGAAATGCAACAATCACATTTTTAATGTCCCATTTTTTATCACACTTTAAATCGGGCTTATTTTAAAACCTACATATATATGTTTGCTATCATTCTTTTCAGAATTTATTGAACTTTAATGTGATGTTAGATTTTCAGATTCTTATTTCGGTTTTAAATTATAAACTAAAAAATATCAAGAACTCGAGTCCCACGAGATGAGACTTTGCCAAAAGATTTTATCCATGCCCGGGGCCGGAAATAGAAGACAATGAGTAGGACAGCTGCTGTACAGGCTTTTAAACGTTCAAAGTGCTGCGTGAGATGCAGATCATGTGGTACAGCAGCAGCAACAGCAAGCCAGCAGCTGATTGAGCAACAAAAACTGTATTTGTTTCCCATTGT
Source organism: Polypterus senegalus (assembly GCF_016835505.1). Taxonomy (NCBI): domain Eukaryota; kingdom Metazoa; phylum Chordata; class Cladistia; order Polypteriformes; family Polypteridae; genus Polypterus; species Polypterus senegalus. The sequence goes on from NC_053161.1 coordinate 88,607,292, forward strand.
ATCACCATTTAAGAGGGGGTTTCAGAGAAGCAACCGCGTCTCCTTGGGGTGCGTTCAGCTCCCCTCTTCACAACGTGAGCGGCAGAGACGTGAACTGGCTGGCGAGCGAAGTGACCAGGGGGGAACCCCCAAGTGTGTGTGTATATATATATATATATATATATAATATATATACGAGGTGAGACAAAAAAATAAAAGGATTGGTAAAAAAATATTTATTGATGAACTACAGCATTCTAAACATTGTCACCACCTCCTGATATCTGCACTGTTCCATAAGTATCTTCCATTGATTGAAACAGTGCTGGACTTCTTGCTTGAGACTCTTCAACAGGCTTGCCATTTCTGTGTTAACTTCATCCATTGAAGAAAAGTGTGTTCCCTTCAGGTCACTTTTGATATTAGAGAACAAGTAAAAATTATAGGGAGCTAAATCGGGCAAATAGGGAGGATGATCGAGGACAGGAGTGTTTCTGTCAGTCAAAAACTGCTTTACGGAAAAAGAAAATTCGCAAGAAATTTGATGATGATTCGCTGTTTGATTTTTTCACTCGACATTATAGCGGCAACTTGTGTAGTGATTGTTGTGCAAATACTGACTGGCTATTCACAGGATATACCCGCCGGTCTGAGGTTTGAGAGGGCGTGTAGAAGGGGATATAGTTCTATGATTCATGTCCAGCCGACCTCCAGACAGTTTTCCAGGAAAGCCCGAGGCCCAGTCCGGTTATTTTTGTGTCTCACCTCGTATATATAGTGTATATACGTATATGCTACTACCAGTCAAAAGTTTTGGAATACCCCTGTTTTTCTAGGTTTATTTGAAACTAGCAGAATACCCGCGCTTCGCAGCGGAGAAGTAGTGTGTTAAAGAAGTAATGAAAAAGAAAAGGAAACATTTTAATAATAATGTAACATGATTGACATTGTCATGAGTGTTGCTGGCATATATATACATATACATATCTACATATACACACACACACATATACATACACCTAGATATATACATATAGATATATATATATATATCTATCTATATAATCTATATATCTATATCTATCTATCTTTGTATATATCTGTCTATCTATCTATATATCTATCTATATGTATATATCCATCTATCTATATATGTATATCTATATCTATATCTATATATATATCCTTTGGGGTGCAAGCAGCTGTTGCTGGGGGTGCCAGAATCCATTGAGGAAGAAAAATGAAAAACATTATTTGTACAAAATCTTAATTTATTTATCCATTCCTAAATAATTAAATGGGCAGGCTATTTCGTATCAGTGCAATACGCTGCTTGTTAAAACGGATGACTCCCGCTCTTACGTGCAAGTCTGCATGGATATTATAAACTATCGTATCTGTTCAAGTTCTATTTAAATTTTAAATACGATGTATAAGTAATTTTTATTTGGTCGACAGAAATGTTTAATAGGAATGAAAGTTAAATTTAGTCATCATTGCATAAATTTTTCTTCACCATAGAAATTTTAAGACTAAATTCAACTTCCATTCCTACCAAAGATATTTCTGGCGACTAAATAGAACCTACTTATATCCAAATTCGAGCTATTGAGCTGTCGCCTGCCTGCCTGAATAAGTCACCCTCGCCGCTCTTACTTTTTACCGCTCATTTAATCATGGCTAGTCGCGGAAAAATTATAACATGGAAAGAGGATTACACTGAGTATGGCTTTACCAAAACAATTATTGATGGCGAATAAAGTATCCATTATTCATAAAGCTTCAATTGGTGATCTGTTTTTCTGTGTTAACCTCATATTTTTTCATACTTCTTCTCAAACCAAGGGGGTGCGAGGGTAAATTGAATCGGGAAGTGCTGATATATATATATATATATTGAATATACTGAAATAGTTTTACTGTCAAATAATGCAAACAGACGCGGCACGTGCTTCGCCCTAATTCTGGGCTCATCAGGCAGTATACACTCACTGCACCCACTCTTGCGAATCGAACCTAAGACGTCAGTGCTAAAGGTGAAGCCTCTCATGTTGCGCTATGGTGTGTGGTTCGTTTATTTGACAGTATGTAGATCGGGGTGTGTGTGTGTATATATATATATATTACTTTTGAGAATGCAACGTACAGTTTTGTCCAGGAGGAAAGCAATGTTGCCTCCAATCAATGGCAACCTTTTTGTAGGATGTGTCCCTGAGACTTATTAATTGTCATCGCAAAGAAGAGCCTTATTGGAAATTTGAGGCATTTCAATTGAAATGGGAGATCAGGGGGTATAACGGTGATGCCAGGAATACATTCAGAGTGTGGCGCTCTGCTGTTTTTTTGTGTAGCTGCCTTCACAAAGCTTCTCCGCTGCTTTATAAACGAACGCCATATAAGGCCATCACCTTGTCAATTGTGTAATGCGTTTTTTGAACAGGTTTGATGCATGGAAGTGATCACTCGTACTGCGTTCAGTAAGTTCACGTGAGCTGCTCTCTTGCGTGATGTTGCGATGTCCACGGCTTAATTTAATGTTAAGTAAGACCCGGTAAGATGAGGTGGATTTTGAACACAATCTGGGGGTTTCTTCTGGACCAAGTCATGTTGAGAAGTGTTTGATAAACCAGAGATACTAGAATCAGCTAGTGAACCCAGGGGAAACTACAAACACTACAAATGCCAGCTTCCAGGTTGCCCATGTCAGCCTGTGTGTCACCCTCATGTATTACATAATCAAAAAAAGAAAAATAACCGGTGGTATCACAAGTATTCTTTATTATTATCCAAGAAGAGTAACATAATACACAACTTACTGAAGAGCTGGCACCACCTCCGCAGCTCTCTAAAAGTGGATATTGGATGCCTGCTTATAAGAACTTGCTCCTGCAAGATGATATGTGGACCATCCTTTCAGGATGTGGTTTAATTTTCTGTTCTTTTCTTTTCTTGTTTGAAAGCTGGGCATTTTAGGGAGAACAGGTTCAGGAAAGAGCACTTTGCTGTCTGCTCTTTTACGACTTGTGTCCACCGAAGGTGACATAACAATCGACGGAGTCTCATGGAATGACGTATCTCTACACGAGTGGAGGAAAGCTTTTGCAGTTATTCCTCAGGTAAGATGATACTCTCACTTAAACACTTTGTATATTGAAAAATATATTATCAAGAGTTGTGAAGTCTAATCTACATGCTCATCTGTGACGTGCTTTATTGCCACAATTTATCATGATTTACAGTTTATCCAGAACTGTTATGCTGTACATTTTCTTTTTTCATTTTAATGCAAACGTTTCTGCTCACAAGTTTAAGTTCATTCTATGATACTCGTTTTTAACTTAACACATTGGAATGAATCAAGTTCTACTTACAGCAGCTGACAGAGTGACGTAAAATGTAAAATGAAAAATACATATCTAGTTACTATATTTTTTAGCACACAGACAAAACTTTGAAAACATATAGGGAATGGCAATTTTATTACCAATATCTGCCTTTTAAACATAACTGATTGCTAAATCAGCGAGAGTATCAAATGTGTAGTCAGTTCTATTTAAAGAAGGTAAACATATGACAGTGTGTGTGTGTGTGTGTGTGTGTGTACAGTACTGGACAGTACAGAAAATGGAAGTGGCTTTGAACCCAGGGAATTGCTGTCAGACTGTGGATAAGAATCAACAGTCCTTCTCGGCTTTTCATTTATGACAGGGTCTGTAAAGAATGGGTCATCACCCATAAAGGGCATCCCTGTAGTTGCTAAAAGATTGTTAAAATAATTTTAACAGCAAATTTAAGTGTAACTTGTGCAGAGTGGCTGCAGCCTGCCAACACGTGCGCTAAAAGAGGCATTTCAGAATGTATCACTCGTAATACTTTGTCACATATCAAGTTATCAGAGCTTTTGAGTGGAATTCCACTATGGAAACATCGGAAGCAGCAGAGGACTGCATCATCACTTCATCTGATGGATCCCATTTCTTGCAGATGCATGGTGATGGGAGGACCAGTATGCAGAAAAAAAGCACAAGTCACCCTACAGGAATAACTGTTTCATTGTAAGGTGAAATCCATGTGGAGCAGGCTACCTGTACCAGATTATTTGTACCTTAATAATACTAGGGTGTTGTACCGTGTTAGCCATTATGAATGTAGAGAAAAGCCAAGCAAAATGACGCCTTTTAATGGCTAACTAAAAAGATTACAATATGCAAGCTTTCCAGGCAACTCAGGCCCCTTCTTCAGGCTTTTTTGTACCTTAATAAGTAAGTGTCCCCGTATATTTAGGCTGCTGCCAGGGGAACTGAAAGTCAAACTTGCAAAGTTGTTCTTAATAACCTGGAAAAAAATTAAACCACGTTAAATCAGAGTAACAAAGGTGTGAATTAAAAATCAGCGGATATCAACAAACCTGCTTAAACAGGATCTGACTGCCAAATTGCTTTGTATAGAACAGTAGAAGTAAGTTGAATAGCAAGTGTGGTGTTTTAAACACAAATTATCCAAAATGATATTTAAAATCTCAAGGTGGGCAGTCAATTACCTGCTGTGCATGCATCAGTGACTTGTGTCTCTTTGTAGTTTGTTATCAAGACCGAACAAAATACAGCATAAAAATACAAGTTAAATGATTTTTTTCTTTCTAGTCAAAATAGAAACCTAGAGTTAAAATGTATGACAAGGAATATTTTACAATATAAAAATAAAATAAATAATAAAAAAAAATCTTTTATTTATTGTAGTGTATTTCATAGCACTCTACAGTATGTCACAAAATGTTTTAAAAAGAAATCTTCAGTATTATATTGTGACACATGACTGTAAGTATCATTTAAATTCATTTTTTAAATTATTTCCCAGTTCTTCTCACATTCTTTTCATAATGTTCAGGCAGCAGTACAACATATTTGTATGGGGATGTCAATAGGCTCTGAGAGATGTTTCTCTCTTTATAGGGTGGTCCAGATCTAATTATGCAATTTTCATTACGCTATAACTTCATATAAACTTTATAAAATCACCTGAAAAATCCCAGACGACAACCAACGACATGAAGAATCGTCTTTGCGCCGGACTGGAATCGTCCCCGCAAAAATCAAAGTCACCCAGACAATCTGGATCTGCATAATTAGATCTTGACCACCCTGTATGTTTTCTCATTTATCTTGAAATTTATGGATGAGTTTTACTTTATACAGCTTGATACCACTGTCATGTGCGTCTTCTAGTTGGCTGCTAATCCTCAAATAAAACTGGATGTTGGTCCTACATTGCTGGACGTCTGTCATGTTTGTCGGTGTATCTCTGACTTCTTGGATGACAGAGCACCAAACAGAGATGATTTAACACTGATAGTTCAGGAGTGCACTCAGTTCTGCATGTGGTATAATGTATAAAGGTATAAAATCGGAAGATCTGAAGTCCCAAAATTACCAAGCCAATACGGAAATCAAAATCAAAGTGGAAAAAACACTAGCTAGTGTGACTACTAGTGATGAGCGAGCATACTCGGCCGAACGTATTCGGCTCGAGCATCGCTATGCTCGGAGCATGGCGCTATTCGAACGAGCACCACATGTGCTCGTACGCCATGCTCGAGTCTCCACCCCACACGTTTCGCGGGTTGGAGACATCCAATCAAAGGGCAGGTAAGTACTGCCCTCACTGTAATGCCAATAACCATGTCAGGTGCTGGCATTACAGTGATAGGCTGGCCGGAACATGTCATCGGGTGCTAAACAGCAGGCACTCACATATAATGTTTTAGAGCATCAGCTCACCCGCAGGCACTCCCATATCATATTTTAGAGCAGTGAAAGGCAACTTTTTTCGAGTTGCGGCGCACTAAGTCCAAAAATTTTCTTTCGCGGCGCACCTGAGGAACTGCCCATAAATAAAGTCGTGACGACACAATCTATGGACAATCGCCAATAAAAACAGTTAATTTTACAAGTTTGAAAGAGATTTTATTATTAAAGGAATCAAAGGATAAATCTTAAATTTAATTAATTTGAACGTTGAGATTGTTTTTCAGCACATGTGAGATGGATGCGAGGATCAGTTTTCGAAAGACAGACGCGCATTTCTTTGTCGATCATTTGAAGTCTCTCGCGTTTCTTAGACTTCATTTCCGTAAGTGTTCCGTTATCTGTTTTTCCAACATAAATTTTTTTTTTAACATTATCTTTTTAATCAACCAAAAATTCAAAAACACTAGCAATTTTAAATATTTTACTAAAGTTTTCGTGAAACTAGAAATTTCCACGGCCATTGCCTGACAATGTTTTAGAGCGTTAGCTCACCTGCAGGCACTGGCATATAATGTTTTAGAGCGTCATTTTTCCTGTAAAATAGATTTTTTGGGGGGTTTTGGGCGTGTTTTTGTCAGTCTGTAAAAGTGGCATACAACTCGGACAAACTGGTTCCCAGCAGAGACTTGGGAGTCCAAGATACATCCAGACATCGTCCCATGCTGTTCCCGGTGGTGTTTCTGTCACTTTCTGACCTTTTCCAATGGACCAGGCACCCTCCCCTCTTCAGAGCAGGGGGTGCCTGGTTGTCTCCCATTGACTTACAATATACTCGGGTGCACACGAACATCGCGATGTGTTTGGACCGAACACTTTGGTTCTCGCTCATCACTAGTGACTACCATTTGTGTATCACAAATGAAGTAACTGAATGTACTAAGAGTAGTAAGGACTAATGGTGAATCGGCGACAGGCTCATGGATGCCCAGGGCTCATTGATGCATTCGGGGAGAGAAGGCTAGCCTGTCTGGTCCAATACCAGAGAAGAGCTCCTGTAGCACAAATTGCTGAAAAACGTAAGGTGTCAGAACACAGAGTGCATTGCAGCTTGCTGGCCAGAGTGTCCATGCTGACCCCTGTCTACCACTGAAAGTGCCTTTAATAGGCGTCAGAACTGGACCATGGAGCAATGAAAGAATGTGACATGGTTTCATGAACCACATTTGCTTTTAGATCATGCAGATGGCCGGGTGTGTGTTTGTCATTTACCTGGGGAAGAGTTGGCAGCCAGATGCATTATGGGAAAAAGGCAAGCCAGCAGAGGCAGTGTGATGCTCTAGGAAATGTTCTGCTGGGAGGGAAACCTTGGATCCTGGCATTCATGTGGATGTTACTTTGACACATATTATCTACCTAAAGATTTTTGCAGACCATGTACATGGCAGCAGTATTCCATGATGGAAGTGGGCTCTTTCAGGAAGATAATGCACCCTATCACACTGTAAAGATTGTTCTGGAATAATTTGAGGAACATGACAAAGAGTTCAAGGTGTTGACTTGGCCTCCAAATTCCCCAGATCTCAATCTGATCAAGTGACTGTGGAATTTGCTGGAAAAACAAATCTGATGCATGGAGGCCAAAACCTCACAACTTACAGGACTTAGATCAGCTGCTAATGTTTTGATGTGCAAGATACCACAGGACACCTTCAACAGACTTGCCTTGATGGGTCAGAGCTGTTTCATTGGTACAAGGGAGACCTACACATTATTAGGCAAGTGCATTTAAGGGTGTGGTTGATCGGTGCAAAATTTTAAACACATTTTAATGTGACTCTTCCAAAAACATGGGGCACAATTTCTGCTGTATGAAATGATTTTACATTTAATAGAAATGGTTATATTATGCACTTTTAATATCATAATAATATATAGTGTCATGGATGGCCAGTAGCCCTGCCCGGGCCAGGACACTAATAATATGGAAGGACAGTGGAAGAGAGCGTGGTCAGGGCATTATCTTCCCCAGGGTGCTAGAAGGCAGATTTCGCTGCAGCCCTGTTGAGTTCCATGAAGGGCTGCCGGGGGAGCTGCAGAATCTGCAGAGCCCTACTTTGGGCTTTCACCACACCTGGGAGTCATTGTAGACCTCACTAATGATGCTTAAAAGGAGCCACCTGCCTTCACTCCGGGAGCCTGAAGAAGGAGGAGGAGGAGGAAGAAAAAAAGGAAAGTACTGTTCTGTATTGTATGGTGCTGCTTGTGGGAACAGTTTGGGAAGTGTAAATAAATGTGTGGCGTGCTGAAACTGTCTGTCTGTGTTGGGTTTGGTTGGCTGGTGCCTACAGGGGGTAGGCCACAACAGATCCCCTTTTCCTATTCTACAATTGTGCCCATACTTACTAAATGGACTTTTCTCTAGTTTCCAATAAGTGATACTGAAATTCTGATTAATTTCATGTCACCATAAATAGTCAAGTGTCAAATGTTCAGTATGTAGGTGTAGGCCATTCTCTATTCATGTTCCAAACAGGAAACCTTATGTGCTCTCTTTGAGGTTTTGATAAATCGAAGACTAACATGTTTATAAAAGGAAATAATTAAAATGAAACTGAAGGAAAACATACAAGTCTATATCGAATAAAATAGTTTTTGCTTTTCATTTACTTTCCCAGTGTTTGTGATGAGTTCATTTGTAATCTTATTCCACCTATTGAATGAGTTCTTAACTTACCGAATACCTTCCTACGTTGCATTTTGAGTTGCCTTCTCTAATTTCGTTTTTGATGTTGTTGGGTAAAACCTGACCATACAGTAGGTATTGTAATAATGAAGAGACTGCTGTGAGAATTTCTTGTTGATTTTACACTAGTCCTATATTAAATTCCCAATTCAAGAGCCTAACACACGGTTTAAAACAATCATTGTTCATATTTTATACCTTGAATATTTTTTCTTGGATTGCTAAATGAGGATTAATGAAACACATGATAATCAATAAAATGATCTTGTTATGAATTTTCCAGAAAGTATTCATATTCTCCGGGACATTCCGCATAAATCTGGACCCTCAAGGCAAATGGAGTGATGCTGAACTGTGGAGGGCTACAGAAGAAGTAAGTTTTGTGCATAGTGTGTGCCTTACTAACAACTGACCTTCTCTAAAAATCCTGCTAGTAAGCAGCAGCAATTACCAAAAACAAAATGACTTGTGTTTAGCAAATAACTGAGTTAGTCATGCAAAATAAATCTCATGTGATTTATTTACAGATTTATGTGCACCCCGCATTCTCTTACAGTGCTTTCTTTAGCTGCCACGACACAGTGATCTGTCATTTGTTGTTGTAAATATTAGGTTTTAACTTGTGTAAATAGATCTTATCGTGTCACCTATGAAGGATTAAGGAAGTTACAACCTTTCCTAACTCACTATGTTTATTTTAAAAGATCGCTCCAAGTACAGTGTACCTTCATACATTTAGGAAGTCTTGCTATTTTCATTCTCCAATGCCAAGGTCTCGTATGCTTGGATTCGTCCCACTCTCACTTTCCATTTAAGTGCATTACACCCAACACTCATCCTTCACCTTCAGAGCGGGTTTCCCGGAGTGCAGCTTCAAATATCTCTTTAAGTCAACATGCAACTGATAATGAGGGTCATCCAGCTAAGTTGCTTGCCAGTAAACATCTCCCTACCAAGTTTGGTTCCAGAAGTTGGTCCTGGTGTCTGTTTCCTAGGTGGGGTCTTTGATTTAATCAAGACTATCATGAGGTTCATTAATGGATTTTTCTTTGTCTGACCAACAGAGTAACCCTATATTGACTTGCACATGAGCAGACAACATACTTCTGTTCTAGAATTGCCTCATTCGAGATGCCCCAGGCAGGTATGGGGATATTTAAACCCCCTGGCTTAGAGATGTTCAGTAGGAGTTTATTCCATTTACCCCAAAAGAGTTTCAGAGAGCAAATGTTGGACTGTTGTTTCTGTTAACGCTATCAAAAAACTATTCACAGTACTCTGGCCCCCTGTTTATTTGCACACGGCCTCAGATTTAATGGAGCTGGGTCCATGTTGCCTATTTTGAGAGATCTGATTGTTTAAGACCTACAAATGGCTCAAATATAGTAAGTCTGGTGGTCCGTAATGTAAGTTGAGGACTTGGCTGGCATGACTACAAAGTCTCCTTAAGTCAATAGCAGTTTTGACCTACAGTTGGGAGGTGAGTTGGAGTGAGGAAGAGGCTGGGGCCGTATATACAAACACAAGTGATAGGCTTTGGTGGTATTGTGGAGGTTCAATATTTGTTACAAAAGATTCAGAGAGGCAACATAGCTTTATCTTTTTGTGTTTATTTTTCACTACTGATATTCTTATATTTATCTATCCCTTCTCTTGTAGGTTTAATTATCAATGCATTTAGTATTTCTTTATATGTTTGTCCTCTTTGCTGTCATTTTTCTTATGAAGTTTTACCAAACGTTCCTTACTAAAGTAATTTGTAAGGTTGAAACACAGTTTGAAATTAGCAATGAAGCGCATTTACTGTACATAACATGAATTTAGGACTACAAAAAACCCACTCAGTAGTATTTACTGACCGAGATAAACATGACGGATAACTAACTGAGCCACTCTCAAGCTAATAATACCAGACTTGCCTGAAAACAACGTAGGGGGTGCATAGAGCCACCTGCCCCACCACTAAAAAATAATTCAGCTTCAGGAACAGATGCAGCACAAATGCTATGTTTGCTGAAGAAGAATGACCTCTCTTTAATTCAGTGGTCTCAAACTCTGGTCCTGGAGGGCCGCAGTGGCTGCAGGCTTTCATTTTAACCCTTTTCTTGATTAGTGACCTGTTTTTGCTGCTAATTAACGTCTTTTGAATTAATTGTAATTGACTTACACTTGAAGACTCAGCCCCCTTAACTGTTTGTTTATGCCTAATTAGCTGCCAAACAATAGTGAGATACAAAATGAGCCAAAACAGGACCAGCAAACTGTGTCCGTCACACAATATCTGAAAATAAAGATAGAAGAAGGTCTCAGGAATGTCAATCTGCTCAGGTACACAAACGTTTTAACAGCGCTCTTAGAAAAGAGAAAACCAACAATTTCAGAAATGTCTGCTACTGCACAATGAGAGCAGCAACAAGCCACAGAATTAAAGAACGGGTTTAATTAACAACAGAGCCTAATTAAACAACTGCTAAGGAGTTGAAGGCCCTCACTTTGTTGGCTCACTCACATGACATGTCATTACTGTTAGGGTGCCATTTAAGGAATAAATGAAGCAATTCAGAGGAATGATCAGAGGAACAAATCTTAAAAGGAAAAGGAGTTGGTTAGCAGCAAAAACCGGTCACTGATTACAGTTAGAATGAAAACCTGAAGCCACTGCAGCCCTCTAGGACTAGAGTTTGAGACCACTGCTTTAATTCATTGAATACCCTCAAAGAAAGACTAAGGCAACCCTGCTGATTTGGTTTTGGTTCTATTACTTCAGACCTGAACATTGAAAAATAATTAGAGCACTGACTCCTTGAGACGCGTCTGCCTGCCAAACTGCACCGTGCTCTACTTAGCTGGTCATGACGTCACATCCCCACATTAACAGCAGTGGGCTGCATGTGCAGTGCAGTATATTTACCCCCCTGTCTGCGTCTTTTGCAAGAAAACAGCTGTCTGCTTAGACAGACTAGAGAATCAAAACCTAAACATGCCTCATTTCTATAAAGGGAAACAGTACAATTGTAAACATCTGACTAAACAGAGAAGGTATGTCAAGAAAGTTTGCAGTGGACAAATATTAGGTTTCACGAAGGTGGGTTGTTTATTTTACAAAATACTGCTATAAACGCTTAGCAGTGCTGCTGAACTTTCCCATGTAAAGCTGGCGAGCTTATAAATATCAACCAACCATCCATTATCCAACCCGCTGTATCCTAACTACAGGGTCACGGGGGTCTGCTGGAGCCAATCCCAGCCAACACAGGGTGCAAGGCAGGAAACAAACCCCACCGCAGGGCACACACACCCACACACCAAGCACAAACTAGGGACAATTTAGAGTCGCCAATGCACCTAACCTGCATGTCTTTGGACTGTGGGAGGAAACCCACACAGAAACGGGGAGAACATGCAAACTCCTTGCAGGGATGACCCGGGAAGTGAACCCAGGTCTCCCAATTCTGAGGCAGCAGTGCTACCGCCACTGTGCCGCCCCTGTAAATATCAAGTGCCATCCAATCTGTAGGGCATGGTGCTCAAATAAGAGGAATTTGCTGTGGTTGAGGAGAGTACAGAGTAAGGAGGAAGGTGGTAGTTTTGTAAAGTCATAGATTACTGAACAAATCTGGCTTTTGAATGAATATTAGCTGCGGTCACTATTAGATTACATACAGTACATACATTCCTAAACTAACTGTAGTTGATGGGGTAGAATTATTATTTTGCTTATTTATTTTCTTTTGTCTTATAGGATTTATTGTTTAAACATCTCAATGCAATCCTTTTAGCTTCATGCCCTTTGACTTTGATTCTGGCATTAGTTTAAAGAAGGAAGTCAATCAATATACTGTATACTGTATAATCAAGCTGCGTCATATTATGCAATTGAAAATAAAGAGCACAATATAAAGTATAAAACACAGTACCACATACTTTTATGTTTTTATGAGACTAGCATCAGAAAAAAGGGTGATAACATTAATGTTTTTTGAGGTAAAGATCATGTTAATATGTCACTTATTTGCATGATAACTTAAGTGTATTCGTAATGCCAATAAAGCTCCCGTAAGGGGCGATCAGCTTGCATCATTTTCCTTCTGTGTAACTGATGAGAATGATTTTAAATGCTTTCTGTAACACATCAATTTTACATGACGCCGACAAGAATTAGTTTGCCATGCAGGTGCTGAAATACGTAACGCTGTAGTAAGAAAGGACAACATTGTCTGTGTTTACATACTCGAATGAAGAAATCAAAATTTGTACTATTCACAAAAGGTGAATGTATTGGATAATGTTCTGAATAAGTAAGCCTTTTTTTTCTTTGCAATAAATAAGAGAAATAGCACCTGGGGTTATATGACATTACCTGGTGTCATCCACAAACACAGTCTAACCTTATGAACAAGGAAGACGTTTTTCAGTTCTGCTTGGTCAGAAACTTACCATTGGTGGTTGGCGTAAGAAATGGCAGATGGGATATTAATAACTGGTTTAGTGTTTTTAGGAGGGGCCTTTCCTCTCTGGTGTTGATCAACACTGATGGGCCTATTTAACAGAACTTTTTTTAATACGGATGGATAACTGTCTGGATAAGCAGATTCCCTATTTTTATGGTTTTAATAACATAAGATTTTGCAAAGTGTTCATTCAGCTCTTTAATGCATGATACCTGGCGTGTGCACAGCTATGGTCATGAGCTCAGGGTAGTGACTGAAAAATTAGGTTACTGCTTGGGGTTTCTGGGCTCATACTCAGGAAAACAGGAAGACTTCAGAGTAGAAAAGTGGCTGTTTGGACTGAGAGAGGCCAGTGGAGGTGGGTACTCACAATACCCACAAATCCCTCACTTGGGAGGTGTAACACTGGCACTGGCATGCTAAGAGATGCAGAACACACTGGTGAGATTGTTTCTTGCTATGACAGCATCTGGGTGTTTCTAAGAAGTGCCAGAAGAGGTTAGAACATTAGAACACTCTAGACGAAAACAGGCCATTCAGCCCAACAAAACGTGCCAGTCCTATTCACTTATTTCTTCCAAAAAACATCAAGTCGAGTTTTGAAAGTCCCTAACGTCTTACTGTCTACCACACTACTTGGTAGCTTATTCCAAGTGTCTATCGTTCTTTGTGTAAAGAAAAACTTCCTAATGTTTGTGCAAAATTTACCCTTAACAAGTTTCCAACTGTGTCCCCGTGTTCTAAATGAAGTCCTTTTAAAATACAAGTCTCGATCCACTGTACTAATTTCCTTCAGAATTTTAAACACTTCAATCATGTCACCTCTTAATCTTCTTTTGTTTAAACTGTAAAGGCTCAGCTCTTTTAATCTTTCCTCATAATTCAACCCCTGTAGCCCTGGAATCAGCCTAGTCGCTCTTCTCTGGACCTTTTCTAGTGCTGCTATGTCCTTTTTGTAGCCTGGAGACCAAAACTGCACACAGTACTCAAGATGAGGCCTCACCAGTGCATTATAAAGGTTGAGTATAACCTCCTTGGACTTGTACTCCACAGATCATGTTATATATCCTAACATTCTGTTAGCCTTCTTAATGGCTTCTGAACACTGTCGGGAAGTCGATAGCTTAGAGTCCACAATGACTCCTAAATCCTTCTCATAAGGTGTACTCTCAATTTTTTGACCGCCCATTGTGTATTCAAACCTAACATTTTTACTTCCTAAGGTTGCTGAGAATAGGTAGGCCCGGTCAAACCAGCTCAGTATGCTGCTACCATTACTCTAGCCAGACACATAACAAAAATTATGATAATGATATTCAATTGATTCCAGTGAGAAAATGCAGGGCCATTCATAGTATTTGCCCCCTTTCTGTTTTCCTCTATAACTGAAATGTTTGGATGGGGGTCAGGCCTTCAACAAAAATCTAATATTAGAACAAGGTTTTGTTAACATGTTTAATTTACCTAATGAATCAAGTTATTGTTTTGTCTTGGTAGAGTTTTATTATTACTCTACTTTCCCTTTTTGTATTCTTTATTGTGTAGCCTTTGTCAGAATGCCTCAAATTTCACAGACTTACCACTGTTTATAAGCTATTGTAGTCTATAACTTCTCCCCATCTTCCCTTCTACATCTATAACCTTAGGTAATTAGGTGTAGTAAAAGACAAGCCGGAGTTAAGTTACAATTTAAACAATGTATTATTGGTAATAATCATAAAATAATAACAATATGCAAAGACATTTGAATATTGGCAACCATACAACCTGATAAATGTTGATGTGTAGTTTCAGGCGGCACACAGGCTTGTTAGTTGATACCTAACTAGAGACATTTTTGGTCAGCTTTTGGTCATGACTGTCTCAATTTGGCTGCTGAGCTGTTCTCTTCATTGTGTTGTCCTTTTCAGTTCATGGTGTGTGAGCTGCTCCTTCATGATGACAATGTAAGGGAGAGCAGGAGGGGTAAAGCAAGCAAATTTATAGATCTCTGTCCAAACCCTACAGCCAATAGGGCCTCATGGTACTTAATGGCTTTTGAGTTAAAACCAAACAGGCAACTTTAGACCAATAGAATTCTGGTGCGACACACTGGTCTCACACCTGCCCCCAATACCATGTGTTAAGGTGAAGTAGATTGACTTTCCCGTTGAGGTTGACTGAGAGAGTCCAGCAGAGAATCACTTGCCAAACCGGTTTGAGGCCCTTCTCCCGACCCTGTCATAAAATTAAAGACTCAGTCCTAAAGACTGATGTTCTTATCAATAATGTAACACTAATATTACATTGCTGTGTCTAAGTTACAAATAAAGACATACAACATATTTATCAACTTGTATCCAAAATTTCATACCACAACATTTATTAAATATCGACTAACACTGTGTGGGGAAAACAATTGCCCCCATACACTTAATAAGTCTTTGTACCCCCTTTTAGTTGCAATGACTGCGAATAAATGTCACATCACTATGAAGGAATTTAGCCCATTCTTTATTAAATTTAGAAACATTGATTAAATCTAAAAAGCACCCATTTACTCTTATACTTTATTTAGATTTGTTCCCAAAAAGGTTGTCCCAGGATGCATCACGTGTTAATTGCTGCATTGCTTGTTTTCATATAATGCTAACATGGATTTCAGTGGCCCTATGGCAAAGCTGACAGCAACATGATATCACTGTGTGCATTGAAAATGTTTTATGGAATTTTAAAAATAAATAAAGATTTGTGATTTGTTTTAGGTTGGTTTGAAATCTGTTATTGAACAGTTCCCTGGCAAACTGGACTTTGTCCTGGACGATGGAGGCTATGTGCTTAGCAGTGGCCATAAACAGCTCTTATGCTTGGCTCGGTCATTTCTGAGGGAAGCCAAGATCCTGCTTCTGGATGAACCCAGCGCTCACTTGGATCCAATGTAAGTTCTGCTGTTGCCTAGAAGTTACCACATCTGCTTTAGAGGTGTCTCTGAGCGTACAGAAAACCAAAACCCAAACATGTGAGCCATGTCATACAAGAACGAAGACAAAATAATCTAATAGTAATCTGTAATAACCTGATCAAAGTCCAGTGCAGCCTCCTGTGATGTTTGAATGAAAGCACAAATCACCAGTGGGGGGCGCTAGGTGGCCTGAAACCCTGTATGAAAATGTGCTCCAGAAAAACAATGTTGTTGTAGTGGGACAGACTAGTCTCATTTAGTGCAGAATCACAACAGAGAGAATGGTTTTACGAGGGGGAGTCAAGCTAAAGTTAGAAAATGGTATTTATTAGAAAATGGAACGAACCTTAACAAAACTGATCATGTCATTTCTCAATGTAGTCTCCACCCTTCTCAATGCACTTGCGCCACTTGCCTGGAAGTGTCTGGATTCCAGCAGAATAAAAGGTTTTGTCATGTCCTCGTAATCACTCGTGCACCACTTTCTTCACGTCATCATCTGTCTTGATTCGACGACCACCCAAATATTTTCTTAGCAGCCCAAAAATGTGGAAATTACATGGTGCCAAATCTGGGGTATAAGGTGGATGTGGCAGTACCTCAAACTTCAGTTTCTCCACACAAGTCTTGGTGTTCTTAGCAGTGTGTATACTGGCATTGTCTTCAGTAGTCCCTGCTGCTTGGATCGAATAGCAGGCTTCACGTTGGTTTTCCAGCAAGTCACAGTAACTTAACTAGTGACTGTAGTACCCCTCAGTATGTAGTGTTCAACAATAACTCAGTGCCCGAGTGGTTTGTGAGGACAAGACAAAACCTTTTATTCTGCTTGAATCTAGACACTTCCAGGCAGGTGAGAAGGGTGGAGACTACATTGAGAAATGACATGATCAGTTTTGTTAAGGTTTGTTCCATTTTCTAATAAATCCCATTTTCTAATTTTAGCTTGTCTCCGCCTCGTAACACCATGACCTGTTTTAGCATTAGAATATGCTTGTTTGTAAAACTAACAGCAGTGGTCCCAAGGAAAGAGCTACCCTGAAGAATTCCTAAGCAGACCATGGGGAATGCGTATTTTTGCTAGCCAGTATTTTTCATTTCCATTTCAATTTAAAACTTCATTAACCTTGAACATGATTAGTGTAGTGCTTTTTCAGTCTTTATAGTTTTCTGTTTTTTTTTTTTTTACCTTTTTGTGAATTTTACTGAAAAAATAAACAATAAATGATATAATTGAAAAGCAGTATATAAATACATTCTTGAAGTGCACTGGGATATCAGCCACTGCAAGGAGACCCTGAAGCAGATTAAAGTCTCCTTAGAGGTTTTATACTTCATAGCCAGCACCCAGGAATTGTCCCACAACAGCACTAAAATCTGTTTTTGTGAAATAGAAGTCTTGTCTTCCATTTGTTGTCACTTTGGCTCTCACAGTACAAAGAGTCGACTTACAAGGCCATGGGGTGGCAGAGTCGATCCCAGCAGACACTAATAAGGCTGAACCTCGGACAAGGGCAACAGACCATCACAGGAGACACTTAGCCACAGAACAACACTCACTCATGTCCAAGCAATATAAAGTCACAACCTAATGTGCCCGTCTGTGGGAAAGACACTGGAATTACCAGTGAAAATGTGCGGAGCCATGAGGAGATCGTTTTAGGCTGGTGAGTGAAGGTGCCTGTGATATTTAAATTCAGTCCATAAATATTCAATTTAACTTATAATATTATTTGTGACTTTGTATGTGAACACTATACGTATCAGATTAGACTAATATATATTATTTGATTTTGATATACTTTATTAGGAATTAATAAAGAACGCAGGGTCAGCCATTGTACAGCACTCCTGGATCAATTTTCAGGTTAAGGGTCTTGCTCAAAGGTCCAACAGAGTAGGATCTCTTCTGGCAGGAACGGGACTCGAACCAACAACTTTCCAGATACGCAGACACAACCTTAGCCACCAAGTCACCACTGTGCCCAATCTAATACAGTATATAGAGTTGTCTAATCTGGAATGGGCTAAAGGCAGTTGTGGATCATGCTGCCACAGCCATCAATGCCACTAATCATTGCCGTTTGGCAAGGAAAATTGTCTCATTTGTCAAAGTTGGCCAAAAGGCCCACTCTAATCCTAGAACAAGGACAGGCTTCTGACTGGCAGCTAAGTGTGGTCTTGGGCAACCAGTTGAGGTTCCTAGAAAACATCATGCTTACAAATCTCCGCCCGGACATGATGATCTTCCCAGAAGAAGCCACCAAGTAAATGGTCACGGTGGTGCTAACAGTGCTCTGGGAAGAAGCCAATAAGTGGAAATGTGCAAAGTACCAGGAGCTTGTAGAACAATGTTGGGAGTCAGTTCTGATGAACACACTGCTAGCTCACTGAACTGGGCTGTGGGGTATAGTGGGTCCACGGCTCGGAAATTAGTGGCCAATTTTAAATAAATAATCGCGCCCCGAGAAGGTGCAGACTCCAATCAGGTGTGGGTGTGCGTGAGTGTGTTTTGCTCCATGGTTCATTGGCTGGCCATGCCAAATACACCTGCGGAGGCGGGTGAATCAGTCAGACACCTCAATGATGCCACAGAGGAAGCGGCACCTAATTAGGCAGCTACAGGATAAAGGAGCCTGCATGGGGCTGAAGAGGAGAAAAAGAAAGAATGTGCAGAGGAAACAAAAATACACACAGAAACAGGTCTCTGTTTTATTTCTAACAGAGCACTTAATTCAAATGCCATCATCGGTAGTGCTCTTATTTTTCTTGCCATACCCAATCATTTTATAGAACTGTACCATATATGCTGTTCAGCTAAAGTTAGGCTTTTCTGTCATGGCAGCTGTAGGCGGTGTGTTCGATCAAGTATGACAGCTGCCAAGGTACTGTACATCATCCAAAATAACTGCAATTTTCACGTCAGGTATTTGTTAATGGATAATCATAACATCAGCCATTTTTCCTTTTAGAGAAAAAAGATGCTCAGTTATTTTTTATTAAATCACTTTCAGTTTTCAAATGATATTGCTAATACCATTTTATTTTTTCCATTCAATATGTACAATCCTTCCATTCATCCCATCTCCAAATAAATTATTTATTAGTAAGTAGAAATCATATGGGAAAAAATCTAAAATTGAACCTGCTGTTGAACAAGAAGAGCCGTATTTAAGAAAGGCTGACTAATATGAAAGAAAAACACCGGGGCACTTATTTGTAGTTTCAGGTAAAATCCTTAAGGTCCTGAAAAAGAGAAGGTTGTGTTGGTTCTTGGAATGGAGTGAAATCGGGCAAGCTAGCAATGCAAAAGGACGCATACCAGGTCAATGTAGAGCGTGAATGATCTTGATGTACGGTACATTGTACTCGTGTCACATTATGTTAATGAATAGCACTCATAAAAATGACAATAAAATGATGGAGAACATCTAATGCTTTACTAGGTTCCCCTTTGTTAAAGTGGCAGGCTTGTTTAGTGGTGTGTGGCTGCCATTACCACAGCTCCTCATCCAGGGGTGGACTGGTGCAGCAGTAACTTTGGTAATCTGTAAACCAGTGTGCTAAAACAGGAGCACTTCTGCATTTCTTTGTGTCGGTTTGTTCTTTTTTACCTTCACTCCCTCTCACTGTAGCGGACAGAGCCTAATGCATATGTCTGATTCTTTACAGAACATTTCAGATTATCAGAAAGACCCTGAAACACGCTTTTACTGACTGCACTGTGATACTCTCTGAACATAAAATAGAAACCATGCTTGAATGTCAGTCTTTTCTGGTAAGTTGATTTTCAATGATTTATTTATTGTTACGGATCAATGATATCTGCGATTGCTTCATTTGAGTGATCTCTGACAAAGCTAAGCTTAACAAATGTTTAGGTTGTTTGGTCTTAAATTGCTTGTTGCATTTCCCGCAGTTACCCATAAAACACCGTGCTGCTAATGGAAGATAAGTCAGCAACTTTGTACTATTTGCCAAAATGACAGATTCAAAGAGTACTTTTTTTTTTTTTTAAAGAAAAAGGCTGAAAACAGAATTGCAATGTAAGCGCAGAATTATTTGAACCTTCAAATGACACAACCTACAAATCTCCTTTGAAAAACAGCTTTTTGAACACATACATGGTTAGAGGCCCATGCATTAAATGCATTTGTCCAGTTTTGTTTTCAATACAACTTTGCTTCTCTCATAATTCCACTGTCATTAAACTAAAGAAGAAAGAAGAAAAAACACTGACAACTAAAATCTGACATAAGAAAAAAGCTTATGTTAGGAAGCCTACAATATTTTTGGAATTTTACCTTGTCTTATACAGTTCATTGTTTAAGTGTAGCCTTCAGACATGAATGCTTTGACCAGAAGCACTTTATACTGCTAGTTCTGATCCAGTCAGTGAAAGACAAGCTGGTAAGGTCACAGACACTGGACTGTAGAAGTCTGGAAAGACATCACTTGGTTTAATGAGTCCTGGTTTTTGATAATCCATACTGACAGAAAGATCATGATATTGTAGTCTAGCTATGCATCCTGGTGGATGTTAAAAATACAGGTGGGTGGTTGTTGTGTAATGTTTTAATGGCCGCTGGATACGAGTAAAACAGAATTGAAATGCCGCTGCTGGATCTAACTGCTGATCTGGTGCATCTAGTCATGGCACTGATCTACCCAATCGTGATGGAACTTGTACAGCAGGATAACATTCATAGTATAAGGCCAGAAAATTTCTAGAATTATTCAATAACAGGACTGTGAAGGCAGTATAATAATACAGCAGCTTCTGGAGTCACCTGACTTTAAACTCATCACACATTTGTTGGAGGAATATTTGAAATTCAGATTCATTTATGCATTCCTTCTTTATCAAAACTGCTTAATGTACTTAATGTACTGTCCCGCTAGCATTGAGCAGGCATCCAACAATAGCATATATTGAACAACTAAAGAACAAAATGGAGTCGACAGTATATAACATAAGACTAAACGTCCAGTTTGGGGAAACCTGTTCTCTAAGCATTACATACACACAAGTTCACATGGGTCTGCTGGAGCCAACACAGGTCGCAAGGCAGGAAACAAACCCCAGGCAGGGCGCCAGCCTACCACAGGGCACACACACAAACACCCACACACCAAGCACACACTAGGGACAATTTAGGATTGCCAATGCACTTAACCTGCATGTCTTTGGATTGTGGGAGGAAACCCACGCAGACACGGGGAGAACATGCAAACTCCACACAGGGAGGACCCGGGAAGCGAACCTGTGTCTCCTTACTTAGAGGCAGCAGTGGTGCCCACTGCATATATATATATATATATATATATATATATATATATATATATATATATATATATATATATATATACTGTATATCTTCCAATAGTAGCCTCGGCGTTTATTCAAAAAATTATTCGGATGGCCCGGCGTTTAAAAGAGACCGGCGGTTGTTGGAAACAGGCTATTATTCGCCTCACAGACAGCATGGTGATGGGTAAACAGGGTTCATTTGGCAGTAAAATACGTTATGGTACCGTATTTACGGTCACAAAATGTAGGCAACAACACCGGATGAACATTTCAGGATTTAATGAAATTATCAGTACGGTCTTATTAAAGCAGTATACAGTACGGTACTACCGTAATCATGAAAAACAGGTACGGTAGACGTCAACTTTCTTGCCAATGATGCCACCAGCACTGTCCTGCACCAGTCCGAATTTCGCACAAAAGTGCTCATCAACCCGACAAGTCCCCTGCGGAACATAAGGAAATGCAATGCATATATGTATACATTACGACATGAGACTGGATAAGATACAATAAAGTACAGTACTTACCATCTACTCGTCGTCTGAATAGGTAATGATTGCTTCGTTATTTGCGAGTTCTTCTTCATCTTCCCCTTCTTGTGATGGCAATACAGGTACTCCCATTGCTTGTTGTTGCGCAGTAATGTTTTATCAGGATTAACGTGTCGAAGATGGCATTTTCATGTTCTTCCCGTCACCTCTGCCTTCTCTGTTGGGTTATGATTGACGTGGAGACGAAAGAGCAAAATGTACACAAAGAAATTTCTTTTTGACTTTCTTGCTTCCTTGATAGCATCCGACGACAAAACATTTTTGACACGAAAAGGTACTTACTGTATGATTCACTGCAGGAGGACGGTAGCCCAGGTGGTACGAAAAGAGGATTAGTGTACAAAAAAGGTGGTGGGTCATTGGAGATCGGCGTTTACTACAGACCGGCACTTAGAGGAGACCGGCTACTATTAGAGACCGGCGTCTATTTGTCGCGACATCTCTTCAAACCCGGCGTTTATTGGAAACGGCCGTCAATAAGAAGCCGGCCACTACTAGAAGATATACGGTATATATAATATATATAGGGTGGTCCAGATCTAATTATGCAGATCCAGATCGTGCGGATGACTTTCATTTATGCGGGGACAATTCCAGACGATTCTTCATGAAGTCAGTTCGCACAATTTTCAATGGTCCGGGATTTTTCGCGTGAATTTTTATGTAACAAACTTAATAAGTTATAGTGTAATGAAAATTGCATAATTAGATCTGGACCACCCTATATATATATATATATATATATATATATATATATATATATATATATATATATATATATATATATATATATATATATATATAAATAACCCAATACCTATCTTTTGGTGGTTATTCAGTGTTTATGTTAGTGATGTCCCATCTATTGAACCTTATTTTGTGATGCATGCTCTAATAAAGTGCAATGCATTTTTCATTCCAACAGATGGTGCATGAAAACATTAGCACTACTATTGAAAGACCTACAGTAATGTTTCATCTAACCTAACCACCCAAAGGAAATGAGGTATCTGCTTGTGTCCACCAGGTGGTCCATTGCTCCTGTCATTTTGCACGTTATTTAAAGTTGTCCCTAAACAGCCTGTCCTCTCTTTATTTCACAGGTGATTGAGGGGAAAAGGGTGAAACAGTACGATTCCATTCAAAAGCTCCTCAATGAAACCAGCGTTTTAAAACAGGCAATGAGTGCTGCGGATCGAGTTAAGCTTTTCCCACTACACAGGCGAAACTCCAGCAAACGCTGGCCAAAAATTATGGCGTTAGAAGAAGAAGCAGAAGAGGATGTCCAGGAAACGAGACTGTGAACAGCATGTCGCCTAATGATCACACAACGGCGATTGTGTCTCACCTTCTCACGAAATATCACTGAAATGTGTTGGGAGCTTGTGGCATCATGTTGACTTAAACAACATTCACACACTATGTATATTTTTAGATTTGTAAGATGGACATTTTTATCCAGACTTCCCATCAGCCTGCTAGGCTCGCTTCTGCAAAGATGGCTGTGTTTCTTACCCCACTGTTGCAGGGTCTCATTATACTGGGTAATCAGAAAATGTTCAAATGTAATATCTCTTAAAACATGGAAAAAAACTCAATCACCTGTTCAAAAGAATGTGTAGAAACCGAAACATTTAATATCATATGATACCCGAAACTTGTCTGTGTGAGTGTTGTCTGCAATTCCAATAGAGGAGGTGCTTCTAATCCTTTCCCACGGAGGCTGGTGCAACGGTTGTCCTGGTCCTTCTCCACCATTTTCCTGGGAAAACGTGATTTCACTGTTTCTTTTTCCTGAACAAACACCACTTCAGTATGTGTGGCGGCAGTGTAGCGATACTCTGCATCTGAAGTCACTGCGTTGGCTGACGTCGGCTGTTAAGTGGGTTGGAAATGTTACATTGGATGTTTCAGATGATCTGCTGGTGGTTCACCTCAAGTTGCTACTTTTTTTTTTTCACTCTCTGCTTACATCAAAATAAAGTGAGCTTTACATGCAACTACCACTCTTTTAAGCTTTAAAATTCCATACTTCTTTTTCAATGACGCAGTGTTTAGAAGAAAAAGAGATGGTAATCATCTTCTTGTTTTCTAGTGAACAATAAAGAACCTTTAATGTATTTCACTGTAATAACGTAAACACTTTAAATTCATCTGTGGTACGAAATTCACATGAGTTCTTCACCCCCTTCGGTGTTATTCACAGTCAGTTGTTTTGGAGGTCCTTCATGGCCACAGTGACGCCAGAATGTTTAATAACACTTGAACTTATTTAACGCCCCAGGAGAATTCATATTGTTTATGGACTGGAGAATTGATCTTTGGCCTAGAATTGTAACTTTTCTTTCAGGTTTTTTTTTTTTAGCCAGGAACAAAGCTTATAATGTAGAAAAACAACTATTTTTAAAATTTGTAAGAAAAGAAAGAATATCAACAAAACAGATATTACTCTATGCAAACAAAAAAAGGAATGTTTTATTTAATATAGATACTACAAAATGATATTTGAAATATTTACTTGCAATTAATCCAGATGTGTGTTTGAAATCTGCAATCTGTTTTTACTTTGGTGTTTTAAGTGTTCTCTTTTCTTACTTTTCTATGGATGTACTTTACTTTTTTAATACACTGCCTGTACATTTACTTCAATATATGTATTTTTTTGTTTTACGGAATAGCTGTTTACCACAAAAATGTTATGAAACAAAGTTTATTTTCATCTTGTCACTTGAGTTTACAGAATCGAGTATGTAACCACTTCAAACCTGAAATCTCACGCCCAGTCTTCCATTTAATACAGTACTTTTAAATGTGGGCAGAAAGAGCAAGCGGTTTTATATTTTAACAATAAAATATACGTAACTTCAATGACTTGTGTCATTTTATGTTGAACCACACCAAGCACAAATACAGGAAAGCGCGTTCCTGCTCATCACTTACATCGTGCTTTGCACTGTGTGGATATAAGAAGAGCAACGCCACCTACAGGAGGCTTTCTGGGGTCCACCTCCCTGCCTGTTAATGCTAGGTGTCTAAGTGTACCCCTGGTGTCCGAGTGGCTCTTTTCTGGATGCCCTGAGATTAAGTTACACTGAAGAAGTAAATGTGAGCGTGACGAAGGAGGGCTGGGATGCTACAATACTGAGACAATATGTGTGGCGTGTAAGATAGGAAAACATGAACCATGAAATGAAAACTAGGAGAAACAGAAGACCTGTGACTACTGGCAATCTGGCCTAACATGCATTACTGTGAAAAAATTACTGGGAGCAATAACAAAAGAAAAAATGGAAAAGCGCAAATTCACAAGCTTTGTTCCAATTGGTTAAGACTAGGGAGCTAGTGCAACAATAATATACTGGCGCTTTATTATAAAGCATCAGGCTTTAGATGCGGACGCAGAATGCAACATCACTCACCTTCCCTAAAGCTTCTGAGAAGAATGAAGACATAATGCAAATGGCCACACAACTGGCTTCAGCACAGAAAACACGAGGTGGTGGTTTGAGGAGCTTTTAGCACATTAGGTGACGTGAAAAGTTGAATCTGTCAAGGATTTAAACAGAACTAGCAATTCGGATAGTGAATTATGTGGACAGGCAGATGCACTCCAGCCTCATCATTACAGACAGAACCAGGCAGAAATTGGCAGACCAAATCAATAAATAATATTGAATAAATGAAAGGTTTGACACAATGCAAGCAAAAATAGGAGCCTCTGATAAACACAATGAATTACAATCACGAGAAGGGCTTGACTTTGGGGATTTAGTGGTCTCGTCAATGTCCGCCTGACAAAATGGGTCCATAAAATGGAGGGGACGCTGAGCATTCTAATTCCCTTAATACTGTTGTTTCTCGTCCTTCCCACGATTAAGCTCTTAAACCTTTCACATATTGTTTCAAGAAAGGAAGCAGAAGGAATGCTAGTGGGAAAGCATTCATCTGCGGCAACTAATGTCAGAACCACGTCACCAGTTCCTTTATTCCTGAAGGCCACATGCTGTGAGGTTTACACCATCTACCGTATAAAATAAACTTCTCCATGGCTACTCCGCTGAAGCTTTTTGATGTTTTCGCTGCCACTCTGCCATGGCATGAACGGATAACACATTATTTTAGATAAACGCTCATGGCTTGACCTTTGCTGCTGTAATGTGCAGTTTCGAAAACGTCATAAAACATGAGGCATCCATGCAGCAGGTACATGTGGATAATTAAAATGTTTATTATGGCTTACATTTGAAAGAAAATGTCTTGTGTTTGCAATTACGCTACTTATTGCCACATTCCATTCACTTTGAAACAAGTGAAAATTGATGAACCTAGATCTCCATATTACAAACATATGTGCAATATTGTTTCCTGTTTTGCCCCCCCGACACCCCCTCCCACTTCTTTTACTGTACAAATGTAATGCCACTAACACCACGCTATATAACATTTTAAATTCTTATTTACACATTTGGTAAAACCCTGATTAATAACAGCATTTGAAACAATCTTAACACTTCAATATTGGTAAATATCTCAATAGCAAAAACGGTCTGTTTTGTCACTTTGACCCAAAACATTTTTACCTGAAAGGCAAGAGCTGGTTAAGCACTTTTGATTTTTATTTATTTCAATACTTTGTATATAATATTCTATGGTCCCCAATACACAATGTAATACAGTGTACCAAATACATTAACAAGAACAGTTACAAAGGCTGTAATAATTCTACTTTACAACATGGAGACAAATTAAAAATTGTCTATATAAAGATTTAAGAAGTTTACTTGTTTTCATGCAAACCACTGTGCAGATTCCACGACTCATCTGGTGAGTTATTATTTATTTCTAATTGCCTTGTATTGCTGCTGCTGCTGCTGCTGCCGCTGCTGCCACCTCTGCTCCGCAGGTCAGTGTGCTGGGCATTTTTGTTCATCGGTACGGGCAGAAAGGATTTTAATCTTCCGGACCCTGATTCACTTGTCCTTTTATTGCTGCTTAACATCCCAGGTGCATCGGTGTTCGCAAAACAGCCACCGACCTGTAAAGAAGGGAAAAGCTCCGTCAGACAGCAGGAGCCAGAAGGTCTGCTTTTAAAGTCGCCAAAGTGGACGGTCAGGAAACACGGGAGGGACACAAAGCCTTCACACCAGAAGAACAATCAAGTCACTCACTCATTTACACTACCTATTACTGTTATTAATCTTATTTTTTTATTTTTAATTCCAACCTCCTGGAACGTCAGCAGATTAACAAATGTGGATTTACCACCGGCTCTAATTTTCAGGAGATGTTGACCAAGCAGATAAGAATCACAACGTTTAGCAGTAAATAAAGAGCCAACAGTCAATGTGCCTGCTTTTTAAGCACCTGAAAATTAAATTTCTAGCAGGCAGCTTAACATGCCTCAGCATAAAATAAAGAAATTGAAAAATAGGAACAGAAAATCAGAGCAAAGAAAAAGGTATGCACATATTAAAGTACAAAGGTAAGGAACAAAATGGAAGGTGTAAGCATAAATGATTTCTAAACTGAAATCATCTAATTATTCAATCTGGAATCTAAGAAGCTGTTACATTTACTGCTAATGAATACTTTAATTATACAGTATATATAAAAGTTACGGTTAATAAGATCTTAAGGTGTCCAACTTAAATGTACTTGAACACACCTCTTTGTCCACTGTGTTATTAGCAGTGGCGTTTCTACATTAAAGGTCAGTAGCCCACAGCTCTAGTGTCAACGACTAGGAGTCCCAAAAGCAGTTCCAAATATCACCAGCTAGTAATAAGGGCAAACGCAGTCAGTTAGTCATTTTCTAACCTGCTTTGTCCTGAACAGGATTGTGGAGGGTGCTGGAGCCCATCCCAGCTAGCATAGGGTACAAGGGAGGAATAAACACTGGATAGGGCACCAGTCCATCACAGGGCACACACATCAGAGCCAGTTTAGCATTGCCAATCCACCTAATCTGCATGTTTTTGGATTGTGGGAGGAAAGCTGTGCAGACACGGGGAGAACATGCAGACTCCATACAGGGAGGACCTGGGACATGAACCCTGGTCCCATTACTGTGAGGCAGTAGTGCTGCCACCATGCCACCCAGGGCAAACAGGCTACTGGAGCCCTTCAATCCAAGATCTGCATCATGGGGGCTATGGCCTATTCATGAGGGTAATTCCACACCAGACCAGGGGGTGGCGAAGTGTGCTAATCGTTTATCTCTTTCCACTGCAGACCAGTTACGGGAAATTCCGCCTGGCCCTGGATGACTTCACATCTGGTCCCAATGACATCACTTCCTCTGCCTTGCTTTAAAGCCATCATCTTTACCTCACCCAGGCAATTCTGTTTTGGACTCCAATCTGTACACGACCGTACTATGTATTTATCAACTTTTTTCAGCCGGGTTCAAGTATACGGGGGGGCTTCCCCAAACCATTTTGTGGCTCTTTTGTCGTTCTTTCACTATATATATATATATATATATATATATATATATACACACACATATACTGCATTGAATTCTGCATTTACTGCAGCACTGATGAATTGTACATAAAAATTGTAATGTTTTAAAAGAAACCTTGAAGTTTTAAATTGCATTGCTTACACTATAAAAGTTTAAAAGGAATTTCAGAGGAAGTAAACACATGCTTTTTATTGTTTTATTTAGTTTTGTACTTCTAATACACAACAGGATAGAAGTCACCAGTGGGCTGTTAGCCTACCTTCAGCTGTAATGGATTAGCCGTCAGGTCGTTATCAACATGAACTGAGAACTGCTGAGAAGAGCCGGAGGGCATAATCAAGTCATTCTTAAAATGAACAATCTGAAAAACAGAACACACACCAGTAACCAGTCAAATGACTGACCTGCTTACCACATTAATTTCTCTTCATATTCTTAGGCAGTATACCAAAAATGCATGTCTCAAATCATCAAGTGAGATTTGCTATTCTGCACAAAATGAATTGAATTCACACCCCTGATCTGCTTTTGCCAGCCTGGCTGTTAAACCTGGTAAACTTCAAGGCATCCAACTTGGGTCTGGCAAACTGATGAACTGTGATAATAATTACACATACCGTAGATTAATATGGGTCACATTCACCTCCTGCATGATACTACCAATCACCAATCTTTAAGGTTCTTCTTAATTCTGGAACAACTTTGGATTAACCATTACTGATACTGCTTTTTACATAACTATTTGTTATAGCTTGTCACATAACAACATATTCCATGTTAAGTTAAAAAGCAGACCATCTTGAATGGCAGTCAAGGAGGACGAGGAGGAGGAGGTGAGGAGCATGCACTGATACAGTGCATTGCTGCACAAGGCACATGACAAACTACGTCAGGGTTCCAAATTAGGCCCCAAGTGCAGCCATGCAACGGAGTGTACTTCCATTGCACCTACCAGCAAGTTATCAACCAAGTTATTCTGTTAGCACATCACTCATGTTACTCATACAAGCTGATATCATGTTAATTGACACTTTGTATGTGGTTTTCTAGCTGCACAGATAGATCTTTTAGAAAGATTTACATCTAAAATATATGTAAACTATTTTAGGGTAAGAAAATTTGCTCTGAAATTAGCAAACATTTTCTATTCCATCTTCCCTTTTCCAAACTGCATTCCAGAACGGATGAAAGGACATAAGAAATCTGACAAATGAGAGCAAACCATTCAGTCCATCAAGCCTGTTTGTTTAGCTAATAGCTAAGCTGTCCCAATATCTCATCCAGGTTCTTCTTAAAGGCTGTCCAGGTTTCTGTTTCAACTACATGTCTCGGTAATTTGTTCCAGGGTCCCACAACTCTTTGCACAAAGAAGCTTCATTGCTTCAGTTTTAATCGCATTTCCTCTTAATTTTCACTGATGTCCTTGAGTATGTGATTCACCCTTAAACCAAAAGCATGTTGCTTTATCCACTTTATCGAGGCCTTTGAGGAAAGCCTTGAAACACAAGTCTGTGTTGTAACTTGGATAGCATGAAAATTGGCCAGCATCTGGACTTAAGGCTGAATTCTCTGCAAATGAGGGCATTGCTAAAATAGACAAAGTAACGCCTCTAAAGGTTTTGCAAAGACAAGGAGACACTCTGAAGCAAAACCAACCTGTGCTAGCTGTGAACTCTGAGCTCTAGAAAGACCAGCAACTGCCATGGGTGTTTTTGGCCATCAGAACTGGACTGTTGCACAGACAGGATAAGAACTCCCTTCTTTTAGAACCTCTCATGCCTTGTGGTTGGTATGCATTACTTTTGTACTAGCTTGTTCTCAAAGCTTTGTCTCCATACATGAAAACCAACAAGACAGCACAAAATAGTTTGGAGGAGGAGATGTTTCTGAATACCACAAGATAGCTGCTTGCTGCTGGACAAGTCTCACCTTCCCAAAGAAGTCATGACGCTCAAGGCAAGAGACACCAGGGAAAGTCGCATACTATAAATGATTTGAACAGGAACATAAATAACAAGCTGGTTAACTTTGCAGAAGAAACCAAGATATGTGCACTAGCAGATAATCTAGAATCTGTTGGATCATTACAGAGGGTCTTGAACAGCGAACAGGCTTTGGCAGATTTTTGGCACATGAAATTTAATGTCAGTAAATGCAAAGAATTAAGAAGTAAAAATGTTCAATTTAATGTTTCAGTTTAAGCAAAACAAGAGGAGACATGACTGAAGTGTTAAAAATTATGAAGGGAATCAGTACAGTGGATCGAGACTATAATTTTAAAATGAGTTCATCAAGAACATGGGGACACAGTTGGAAACTAGTTAAGAGTAAATTTCGCACAAACATTAGGAAGTTTTTCTTTACACAAAGAACGATAGACACTTGGAATAAGCTACCAAGTACTGTGGTAGACAGTAAGACTTTAGGAATTTTCAAAATTTGACTTGATGTTTTTTTGGAAGAAATAAGTGGATAGGACTGGCAGCTTTATTGGGCTGAATGGCCTGTTCTACATGTTTCTAATTGTCTATATTGAGCCAAGGAACTGGACAGGCCACTTCATCTAGCAGGCTTACTGTATCAAGGACAAGCACCCATGGGTCAGGATATTCAACACAGTTCATCAGGTGTCTTCACTGAAGCCAGATTTTCAAGAAATAGCTTTAGACCGCAAAATACCAGCTGTTGGAGTGAAAGTCAACAGCCAACTTAAGTACTTATATATTTGACTGCTTTTGACAAATAATGTCAGGAATGTGTCATTAATTTGTTTACTATGTTTGTTTTTGTTTCCCTGGGTTAATCATCTTCATCTATTCCTATTTATTGTCACTTTGGAGAGAACTGGTTGTTACAATGCTGTACTGTTGACATACGACCCATGATATATAAGACTGCTAAGTAAGTGTCTGAAAAATGTTTTTCTTGTTATCTTTAATGTAAACATACAGCACAGTGCAGCATACCTTGGTTATGTCTGGCTCAGACTTGCTGGAACACATACTCTGAAGTTCTTGCATCAAGTCATTTTCATCATCAGAACAAACAGAGAAACTCTGATCCAGTCTTGAAACTCTTGTCAGGTCAAAATCTAGAGATCTATGAAACAAGAAAAAAGATTATTCTTATAGGACTTTTTTATCTCTTACAATTTACATGATTTTATTTGGTACTGAATTTTTCTATCCATACATCCACTTCATGAACTTGCTTACTACACTATGGATTGTGAAGGATCCAAACCTTTTCCATTTTACCAGTAGCAAGGCATGGCCTGCATGACACGCCTGTAACTAATCCATACTGCCTCATACTGAGCCATCATCTAGCCACTTCGAATTAGCCTAACACACACACCATTGCAGCACAACCACACTGTTCAATCATCCTCAGTAGCAAAGATAAAAACATGTATTAAAACAAAAGTAAAACATAAATAAAAAGACATTTTTGAAATGAATTTTAACATGGTTTAACAAACTTCACACATTTCATATGACTAAGTTTCAATTAATAGTGCAGAATGCATGTTAGAAAACATACGGCTTCCATCTGGATTCTGGCTTGTCCAAAAAAGCTGACATTGCCCGTCTGCTTTTTAATGCAACACCATAGGCTTCCTAACAGTCCACAGAACTCCAGGACAGAAACCAGCTTTTTACATTACAAAGACTGAATGGCTAATGTGGGTAGAGGTCTGATATTCCTCAAGGAGCAAAAAGAAAAAGGTACTCACACTTGCTAAACTGCATGAATAAAGTGAAATGAAACTGAATAAACCTCAGCTCAGCCATGCAAACCCACTTTCCTGAAGGGACACTTAAGAGACGCATACTGCAAGTTTGGGTGCTACACTACGGGCCTAAAAGAAATATTCTGAAAACACAATAAGTGAACAGATCAGCTGCAGAGTGAAAGAGAGGTCTGCTGAATGCATGCCCTATATGGCAAGCAGAATTAACATTTAGAGATATCTCAAAATAAATTTGAGCTATCTTAAAATGTAATTTACTTGTTAAGATATCTGAAACTCGCTTCGAGATATCTTAAAATAATTTCCTGCACATTTTAAGATATCTTCAATACATTTTCAAATATCTCAAAATAATTGTGTCTGTATTTCAAGATATCTCAAATGAATTTTCAGATATCTTAAATTGACCTTTCATGCATTTTAAGATATCTGAAATGCATTTCAAGATATCTCAAAATCATTTCCTGTAAAACTGCGTATTATTTCAATGGGACTTCTTGTTTATTATAAGATATCTAAAAATGTATTTGAGATGTCTTGAAATGAGCAGGAAGTGATGTTGAGATATCTAAAAATGTATTTCAGATATCTTAAATTGCATTGTAAATATCTGAAAAAGGTATTGAGATATCTTGAAATAATTGAGTGTCCTTTTAAAGATATCTTGAAATACAATTGGAGATATCTTGAAATACATTGTTAGATATCTGAAATGGAGCAGAGACCCATTTTAAGATATCATGAAATTAATTTGAGATATCTAAAAATGTATTTTAGATATCTCAAACAACAGTGAATTTTAAGTTATCTTAAATGTTTTTTGAGATATCTTAATTATTTTTTGAGATATCCTAAAATAACTTCCCAATCATTTTAAGATATCTCAAATTCATTTTGAGATATCTCGAAATCGACAGGAAGTCCCATTGAAAGAATAGGAAATGTTACAAGAAGTGATTTTGAGATATCTCGAAATGTATTTGCGATATCTTAAAATGCACAGGAACCTATTTCAAGATATCTCGAATTGCATTTAAGATATCTTAAAATGCATTTCAGATATTTCAAAATGTACAGCATATCATTTCAAGATATCTTGAAATCTATTTAAGATATCATAAAATGCTTTTTAGATATCTTAAAATAGATGCATTTTTAGATATCTGTAATACAATTTGAGATATCTAAAATGCATTTCCAGATATCTTAAAATACATTACATTGAGATATCTCTAAATGTTAATTCGGCTTGCCATATGCCCTATGAACATTTAAGATAACACTGAGATGATCAGTACCAGAAAATACAGAGAAAGTTTAATAAAGTATAAGAAGTGGAGAGCTTTCAGATGTTCAGGTTCTCTGTATCAACCACACTTGCCTGGTCTAAGAACTTCTACATAGAGGATAGGGATGGGTGGTATGGCCAAAAATGTATATCATGGTTATGACAGATATCATGGTATAATCTATGTGCATATACTTTTCAGACTGAATCCTGTTTAGGTGCTTCTGTTAGCCCAGTTGCATAGGGCGGTTCGAATGTGAAGCTTCTATTCATGAGGAGCAATGTAATCAACTAAAGTAACAATAAAAATAATACTACATTTTATTTATATACCAACTTTCTCATGCTCAAAGCGCTTCAAAGAAGCCCAATATGGACAACAAGGAAAAAGCAAAACAAAATTAAATATACATCGGAAGATCCCAGAGTCCGGTGGGAAAAGGATCTCTTACATAACATTTCAGAAAAAGATTGGAAGGCAGCCATGCACAGAATTCACTCCAGCTCCATATGCACAAAGCATTCAATTATTCAACTTAAAATTTTTATCTAGAAAATCTATCTTGTTTAAAATTGTCTAAAATATTTCCAGGGCAAGATCCAACCTGCAAACGTTGCAATCAAGCTCCAGTCTCACTAGGCCACATGTTTTGGGCCTGCACCAAATTAACATCATCCTGGACAAACATCTTTAAATGCCTATCAGACTGCCTAGGTGCCACAATCCCTCCTAACCCATTAACAGCTGTGTTTGGTGTACTGCCAGATGGGTTTAAAGTGGAAAAGGACAAGCAAACTGTAATTGCCTTTACTACACTATTGACATGGTGATGGACGGCCGGCATTTCAGTCCGGCTGGAACGTCCCTGAAAAGAAGAAAACAGCCTTTTCAGGGCACTACATGGCAGCTCCCCTGGATGGAAATGGTTCCTTGGATTCCCACAGGGCAGCATGGGACATGGAGTTCATCTCTTCAGCCCTATTGGGTGCCACCAGGGGGAGCTCACCAAGAACCCGGGGACTATTACGGTTACGCCAACCCGGAAGTGCTTCGGGGTCATGAGGACGAAAGCCCACAGTACTTCTGGGACACTTGATGAAGAAAGATGTGGCGTTGACGCTGAGAAGAAATACTTCTGGGTCATGGACTTTAAAAGGACTGTGGGAAACCCCAGCAGATCGAGCCGGAGTTAGGTGGTAGAGGACGGAGCTGCTGGGAGTGGAGGATTACTGTGTTGATTATTATTATTGATTGAGAATTGTGGATTGTGTGGTGCTTTGTGCACTTTATTTGGAGGATATTATTATTAAATCTTCTTGTGCTTTCACATGTGTGTCTGGTGGGTTCAACGGGGCAACAGCGCCTCTAGCGTCAACAGCATGTAGACTTATCTTGCTCAACTAGAAGAATTCTAACTCTCCTCTTTTAAGTCAGTGGGTAACTGATGTTATATACTATCTGAAACTAGAAAAAATCTAATTCTCCCTTAGGGGATCTGTACAAAACTTTTTTAAAACCTGACAGGATCTAATCAATAGCGTTTTAGAATAAATATTTATATTGGGGAGAAGGACTCCTTTCCCTCTTTACTACTCTCAAAAGTTTTTACTCTGGTTGTTGGCCTTTCTCTCTTTCTCATGGGTGAGGAGTGTAATGAATTTAATTTTGTTAAGTTTGACTTGATTGCATGGAATGTTACATGCGTTAAATAAATTTAATTAAAGATAAAAAATACACATTGGATACAAAACAACATCAATAAAGATATGTAGAAAACATAAAGTCTTGAATTAGAATAACAGACAATAAACCATAATATAACTACAAAAATATGAATACTACAATAAAAGCTTGAACAAATAACATAATTTTTGATAGAAATGCAAATTATCCTGGGCACCTGGACAGAGAGGAAAGCTGAAAAACGGGTCAGAATGTCAGGGTAAATTAAATGTTTTCCTGAATAAATTAGTTTGAAGTTGTTGTTTAAAAGAATTATTGGAGTCAGCTGATCTAATTAATCAAATTAATTTTAAAATACCTTTATTGTGCAAAATAAAAAAATAAGAACTAATCAAGAAATAAATAAACATATATGGCACATACTATTAAAATGACACATCATTTTTGAAACTGGGTACTGTATATTCTGTAATGTACAAAATAAAACAAGATTGACAATAAAAAATAAATATTCAAAGAGCTATTCTTCCCAATTCATTTGGCTCCCCTTTTGAACAAAAACAAGCAATCCTGACTAGACTTTAATATTGCCTTTCAAAACATCTTTATGAACATGAATAGAGTTATATAAAGACAAGCCAGACAAGACATTTCCATTGTCTAAAAGCTGCTTCAGCAGACGCTATTAAACCAAGTCCTACAATACAGCCTACTAAAGACAGCTATCATACTTGTCACATGACTGATATGTAGTCTTTCTAAAGAAATTGGTGTTGGTAGAGAATTTTTTAAAAAGAGATACTAACTAAGAATAATCATTATTTGCATGAGACAAAATGTCTGCTACTCCATTGCTTTCACACTTTGAACTTATACAACATTTCAACATACATGGATCAAAAGATGTAAAAATAATGCTTAATGTTGCCTACTTACAACTTTATACTTAATTCCTCCTATTTTTTTTTAATTCTGTGGTGCTCCACTTCCTTTGGTGTTCTAAGTATGTGCTTATTTTGCTTAATAGTTAATCCAGGGTTATTGTATCTTCCGTGGAACAAATAACCAGTACTGTATTTTCTCAGCGTTTTACCGGCTTCTTCAATGATTACAGAAGTTGGGGAACAGCCCTTTATAAAGTATGAAGGCGTGATCAAATCTAAAAATAATTTCAGAATGTGAAAGGGGGCAGGTAAGAGGGTGATTAGAGGGGTCCTCTTCAAAGTCCAAATTTCTAATTGTAAACAGTTTCAGACGCGTGATGAGAGAAGAGAATTGTGGTTGTGCAGCACAAGAAGTGCCGGATGTGTCAGAAGGTAATGGAGCATCCACTCCCCACCATGTGCTGTCTTTTTTGTGACAAGTAACAAAGGTGGCTGCTTGCTGTCTTTCTCTGCAATAAAAATTTCTACCGGTATCTCATTTGTACTGGTATGTCGCACACCCCTACCCTAATAGAGGATAACATCCAACACACGAAAGAATGACAAAATGTATGGTTTATCTCTGTTGATCCAGTGCTTCGAGTTGTGCTAATACATATGCTGCCTTGGGGCCTGGACAACTTGCCATCATCGAGGGGAAACTGAATCCCCATTCTGACTTTTATTTAAATAGCTTCTGTATGCTGGAATTTTCTGTTCCCACCCTTTACTCCAAATGATTTCAAACTGTGTGGATCACGTTTGTTTGTAATTCACAAGGATTTGTATTTTTGTATTTTTGCTTTATACTAAAAAGTCTCTTCAGTTGTATTCTTTTTAATCTAGTTTTTCTATAGAATTTGCTCTTCTAGTTGTATGAAAATAGAGCAAAATAATAAATGCTAAAGAATCAAATGCAAATAAAAACTGATACTTAAGAGGAGCTGTTACATCACTATGCTCATTAAAGAGTAATGGCATAAATAATCAAAATATTTCAAAATAAATCTCTTCACTTCAGTCTCCCTCCACTTATCTTGACAGAGACTTCACTGGTAATATGCCATGTATACCTCAACTTCTTCTAACCCATCCTAGGAAATTCTTGACGCTCCCTGGCTAGTTAAGAGATGTGACCCTTTCACCATGTCTGAGGTCTTCACCTATCAACAGAGCCAGAACCAGAAGGGAGGCATGCAAGGCTCATTCTTACTACATGCCCAAGCCAAATCACTGGCGCCTCTCAACCCAGCCAAGCAGCGATCCTCATCCTGTCATAGAGAGCAAAATCTTAAAAAGCAGGGTAAGTAAAATAGAGGCATTTCTGGGTACATCTTGCCTGAAAAAGGGGCCTTAGCCCCATTTTGCAATCTGTTCAGTTAGCCAATAAAAGGTTTAATTTTGCTTGACTTCTCTTTGGATACAAAAAAATACCAATTCAGTAGAACAATTGACTAAATAAAAATAGAAATTACAAAATACTTGTAAAAGACTCTTTAGTAGAAACTGGTTTGAAAACAAAACCTGAGAATTTCTAGGACTTAAATAAAATATGCTTGTCCAGGTTGCAAAATTATGTCCAGCTTTTCCTATTGCAATTTTAAATCCAACATTTGAATTTCAACCAATTTATCTAAAAGCTTTAGGTTAATGGTTTGCATGATTCTAACTTTAAAATCCATCCATCCATCCATATTCTAACCCGCTATATCCTAACTACAGGGTCATGGGGGTCTACTGGAGCCAATCCCAGCCAACACAGGGCACAAGGCAGGAACCAATCCTGAGCAGGGTGCCAACCCACCGCAGCTAACTTTAAAAGCTCAAGTGAAACAAAAACCAGCATTTCTAACCAGCAAATCCAGGCTGTGCATCTACTGACCAGAAACCTTAATTTGCTGCCTTTGATGCCACTGGCATAGGAGAATCATGGCCACAAATAATAATAAAGCCATATTCATCAACTAGAAAGAAACTAAGAAGTTCCTGAGCTTACAAAATTACAGGACAGACTTCATTTGCTTCTGTGGGTTATAAGACTGAACAAAAATACAAAAAAAATCTATTTTTCAAATACATTTATATATACATAAATGTTTTATATATAGTGTTACATATATGTATAAACATTTTTTTTTCTTGACAGTGTTAACAAGTCAAGTTCACAATGTGGCTACAGTACCATCAGGCAATCTTTTCTATTCTTGTTTGTAATGAGTCTTTGCTGACCTCTACTGGATTTTTGAACTTAGTGTACTTTAACACTACAGTATATGGATTTAAAAATAAACAGTTCTTTCTCTTTGAAAAGACCCCTTTCTCACAAATATCATATCAAGTTTCAATCTTATATCTACTTTTTTGAATGTGAAGAAATTTCTATTGAAATACAATGCCGGCACTTTAAGGGGGAACAGGAATTACAGTAAGGTAAAGCCCAATGCTCGGCTTCCACCCCGGGCTCTATAACCCAAAATCCAACCCAACTCTGCTGCATATAAATTGAGAGCTACAACAAAAGAACAAAGAGGCCCATGAGGACAAGCAAATGAGGGAAAAACATAGCACCATCCCTCTTAAGAAGTAGAAGAGCAAAGATCAGGGTTGCATTCAGGACCAAGGGACATCTGTGCTCAGACACGCTGTACATCCCTCTATTTAAAAAGAGCCAGATTGATCTTTACCAATGAAAACTCCAAAGAGATCAGATTAATAAAGGAAGAGAGAAAGACAAAAAAGAATCAGAGGATTTCCACTGACAGGCAAGGGCAACTCATGACACCTTCTTCATTGAGAATTGATACTAAGCGTACCTGAAGTATAAAAAAAAATGTGCTTTTTCTCAAACTCACAAAAGGGAAGGATAAACACAGTCAAAATGCAATAATAAAATAACCGGAACCCTAGAGCCACTCTGTGCCATCCTATTTATGGGTACAAATCCCCCTTGTCAATCTGGTAGCCTCCTTACTTACATTACCAACCAAGCAATCCTTTCTCTGGAAACAAACCATAGGCTGGCCACTTTTACCCATGATTATGACCTAGTCCCAGTTCTTCTCTCCACTAGAATTTCAACTAGACCTTTGCCACAAGATTGATTTAAACTTCCTGCTGGGGCCATTTCCATTCAAGTAATGTAATCCCTTCTGGGGACAGGGTTGCCGTAATTTTGGTGCAGAGGCACCATGGTAGAAGTCCCTTGTGTCCCTGAGCCTTTAGTTGCTCTTAAAGAGCCTGGGCTTTCAGGACACAGCCATGCTACTCAGTCTATTAAAAGGAGAACACCGTGCCATAACCTAAGTGTGTCCAGTAGCAACAAGGGTAATGACTGCACAGGGCGACAATGGTTTTAAGTAGGACGAAACCAGGAGACTTAAGGTGGTAGAAATAGTGAGTGACGATCAATGCTGGGAGAACTTGATACAAATAAACAATGACCTGGATGCAAATGTCTCAGTTTGAAGATTTGCTCTGTGGCAAACTGCTGGTAGTGAGTCGAAACCTGTGATCTCTGGCTCAGACATTAGCGCTTATCAGCGTGAGCTAAACAGAGAAGTCCATCAATCAACTACACAGAGGTCATCTCTGAACACTGTGAGTGGCGTGTCTCCTGGTGACATCAGCTGATCTCTCTCTGCACAGTGTCACAACTACAGTAAGACAAAATCATAAGTCGAGAGTCATAGTGAGAGAGTTAAATACCAGAATATCACAGTAGCCTAAACCAAAACACAAGAAATAAATCAAATTCGAAGCACAGAAAAAATTTATAGTCAATGAGATCTTAAAAATTGTGATGCTTGAGTTTCAAGTACTGAATCAGTCACAAACTCAGAGAGTAAAGGAGTGAATGATGCTGGGCTTTATACTATCACATGTCGCACACTCCTGGATGTCTTGCCTAGCAACAACCTTGCAGCCCTGCATTGCAAGCAACAAGTATCTACAGTGCAACAAAATGGTACCTTGGGAAGACATATTTCAAAAAATAAAAAACAAACAGTTCCAACCATTAAAGTCCTTGACCTCCTTAACCCCAAATTATTTTAAAACTCCAATTGTTATTACAGGCAAAGGAAAAGACTGTAAAAAAGAATATACAGCTAAAAATAAAAACAAAAACCAATTCATGACTCCAGGAAGCCTTATGTTCTCTTTGTTCTCTCTTTGTTGTGTCGGTTTCTTCTGTTTGAGTCAGGCAATAGTGGGTTGCCTACATTCCTCTATCAGGCATCTCTTTCGTTATATCACCTGTACAGGAGTCCAGCAAATGTAAACTCTCTACCAGCTCCTGTGTTTCTACACCAGCATGTGCAGGACCTCTACCACTGCCAGTGTTGTTTCAACTCTTATTTGAGTTAGACAGGAAACTTTACGCCACCCATCTGATGTCCTACCCCGGTAAACTCTTGAAGGTTCGACACTCACTCAAAACATTCATTCCTGTATAACTAGTATCTCTTATCAGAGAAGCCCATGAATACATCTGAGTAGAAATATTAATTATTCATATCTTATAGAGTGTATTAAATGTGTCTGTTTACTTTTCTTTTAATTAAATATATAATAAATTTTGATGAGACCAGGCTATTAAGCCCAGCATATCTTGTCACACTTAAAGTCACAGCATGTGCTACCACAATCAGGCTATTCAACAGCAGTGAAAGAAACAAAATTCTCACACTATTATTTATGACTGAGTGACAATAAGAGCCATGTAGTCCCATCCCAGTTTTGAAAACCACAAATTTATTGCGTTAATAAACTGGAAACTGGGAACAATGTCTGTCCTTCAAATGGGCCATTCACATCGGAGTCACCAACTGATATTACACAGCCTCAAAGTCACAGAAGAAACTCACATGAACACAGAGAAAACCTGGAATGTCTGTTGAAATCAAACAGGGACACAGGACACCAATGGAGAAAAAATGAAAACCCATGCATTAGCAATGATTACCGAGAAATACTGTTAGGTCAATAAGTACAATGGTACCTCGGTATACGTCCGCTTTGGAATAAGTCCAACTTGGTATACATCCTGTTTGGACAGGAAAAATTTTGCTTGGTATACAACCTTTGTTTGGAATACGACTCGTGTGCTAGAACATCGCGCGCTACCCTTGTTTACCTCTCTCGAGACAAAGCCACGACTGCCCACGAGCATCAGTTGCTAGCATTCAGTAATCAACCTGCGCTATAACTCTCTGTGAATTTTCACTTTTGTGGTATAGCGGGTCCACAGCTTCTTTCAAAGGCCAGTTTTAAAATAAATAATCACCGCGTTCGCCACTTGGTGAGGGGGCGTGGTGGTTGTGTGGCTGAAGCTGTTCTCAGGGCGATTCATGATGTGGGCATTTCTCACCTAAGTGCACAGGTGACATCCGCATTCGTGATTGTTCCTGGGGCTGCTGATTTCAGCTGCCATGCCCTCTTGATAAATAGAAGCGCGAGTTGGCTAGATGGGGAGGAAAAAGAAAGAAAGAACAAGCGGACGTACGGAAGGTTGCAGGGGAGAAAGAGTGAGAGAGAGAGAGAGAGGCAGGCTCGCGTTGCAGCTGAACCAGGAGCCTGGATGTTGGGCCGACACCCGGGGAATAGTAGTAGTGGTCACTCCCGCTGAGTGATCATGGAGCGGGATTGACCGGAAGGAGGTTGCTGTGGATCCCAAGATCGGAGAGGTGAACTGAACAGCTGAAGTAGGCAGAGTGAAGGTCAGCTGCAAGTAGGGCGACTCCCCTGTTGAGAAGCCCAGAGGGGGGAAGCAGGGGGGCCGCAGGTAAGAAGGTGTTTTTTTTTTTTTAAAGAATGCTTCCTGCTGTATTTTAACCTTGTTGTTTTTAAGAAGACTTTTTTTCTATTGTTTTTAACCTCCACATTTCACTTCTGATTTTATGGATTTATTTATTGGAACTGTGGACACTGTACTTTAATTTGAACACCTTGTTTTGTTGATTGTTTTAATAAAAGCACTTTGCACTTTTTTACCATCCCGTGCTTTGTTGTGCCTCACTGCTAAGCTCATCTGCAACATTACTGATGGTGTAGGGTTCAAGGGCTCCCGGACAGCAGATGGGAGCATACAGCAAACCCACATCGTCACAACGTGATTTTGTGTTTTTTCACGTAAATTTGAATTGATTGTTGAAAAGTAGCAAGGTGGCATGCGTATCCGGGACATGGCTGCTGCATATGCCTAGAACGACGGTATCTACAATTGTGAAAAACAAAGACGTTATTAAAAAGTAAAGTTAGGTTAAATTTTCATTTATTTCATCTAATTGCTTTTGTATTTATGTATTTTAGTATTAAGCAGTGTTTAAATTTTATACAACCCAATCAATGTATAATATGCCAATAACAATAGGATTTTTTTTTCATGGGAACGGATTAATCATTTTCCCATTATTTCTTATGGGAAAAATTTGTTTGGTATATGTCCTGTTTGGTATAAATTCAAGGACCTGGAACGGATTAAGAACGTATACCGAGGTACCACTGTATTTGGACTGTGACACAATTTTCATAATTTTGGCTCTATACACCTCCACGATAGATTTGAAATAAAGTAATCATTATGTGATTGAAGTGTAGACTTTCAGCTTTAATGTAAGGGGTTTGTCAAAAATATCATATGAGGCATTTAGGAATAACAGCCATTTTTCACCATAGCTGCCCTATTTCCAAAGGCTCAAAAATATTTGGACATTTGACTGACAAGCTGTTCCATAGCCAGTTGGGTACAGTTCCCTCATTATTTTATTAACTATTAAGTAGGAAGGAGGTCTAGAATTGATTCCAAGTGTGGAATTTGCATTTGGAAACCTTGCAATATGAGTTCCAAAGAGCTGTCCATAATTGGGGAGAGAAAACAAAACAAATCCTTGAGAGAGACAGCAGAAATACGAGGGGTGGTTAAATCAACCAAATCACAGAAAGGCCTGGACAACCATGGAAGACAACTGTACTAGATGATCAAAGAATTCTTTACTTGGTGAAGAAAAACCAATTCACGACACTTAGCCAAACTAAGAACACTCTCTGGGATGGTAGACCTATCATTGCTAAAGTCTACAGTCAACAGAAGATTTCACGAAAGGAAACCACAAAGTGCAAACCATTGGTAATCCTCAAGCATAGGAAGGACAGATTAGACTTTGCCTGAAAATATTAAAACAAAAACAGTCCAGTTCCAGAACAATTTTCTTTGGGCAAATTAAGCTAAAATATGTACCAGAATGATGGATAGAGAAGAATACACAGAAGGAACAGCTCATGATCTGTGGCATACCAGATCATCTAAGAAACATGGTTGAGGCAGTGCTATGGCATGGGC
This sequence comes from Polypterus senegalus, assembly GCF_016835505.1. Classification (NCBI taxonomy): domain Eukaryota; kingdom Metazoa; phylum Chordata; class Cladistia; order Polypteriformes; family Polypteridae; genus Polypterus; species Polypterus senegalus. The sequence goes on from NC_053161.1 coordinate 88,650,469, forward strand.
ATGTGTAACTGCCAATGGAAGAGGGCATTCATTGATGGTATGACTGCTGGTAGAAGTAGCAGGATGAATTCTGAAGCATACAGCACTATTCTATCTGCTCAGATTCAGACAGATGCTGTAAAACATAACAGGGTGATGCTTCACAGTACAGATGGACAATGAGCCAAATTATACTGTGAAAATAAACCAAGTGCATATCAATGCAAAGTAGTGGAATTTTCTTCAATGTCCAAGTCAGTCAGCTGGCCTCATCCCAATTGGACATGCATTTCAATCGCTGAAGACAAAACTGATGACAGAAAGTCCAACAAACAAGCAGCAACTGAAGACAACTACAGTAAAGGCCTGGCAAAGTATCACTGGGGTGGAAACCCAGGACTTGGAGATGACCTTGGTTCCAGACTTAAGGCAGTCATTGACTATAAAGGATTTTCAACCAAATATTGAAAATGACTATTATATTTATGATAATGTTAGTTTGTCTAATTCTGAGCCCCTGAAAATGAGAGGGGCCATGTATAAAAATTGCTATCTTTTCTAAATATTTCATACAATGTTTTTGTTAAATAGTTTGAATTAATGCTGACCTTATGGACCTAATTGTATTTTGAGGAAGCAACTCTGAAGCTTAGAACCAAATTATCTATAAAAGGTAAGATCAATGCATAACTTGTTTATTAAATAAAAAAATAATGCAGAGTTGAAGTCTTCAGTTTTACAGTAATATTAAACTATTCTGTCTATACTGAATTGCAAATGACTAAAAGAGTATAAAAAAGATTAGGATCTCACTGGTGTGAATGAAGATTTGATCGGCTGAGGCTTCTCTCCAGTAAAGCGCCTGCAAAAAAAAAAATAGACAATTTCTACTTAGATCCATAGTATAATGTTTAAAAAACATTCCACCTTCCAAACCTAAGAAAACCTCATCATCATAGATTTTAAATCTATTTGGGTTGTTCTGTTATTGTACATTTCACTATAATATATTTATAAACATTCTATTGTTCTGTTTTATCAAGTTTAATTCAACAGTTTCTAAACCAATTTCTTTTCATGATATGTCTACTGGTGGCCAGTGTTTATGTCTGCAGTATTGGGCACATGGAGACAGCCAACCCTGGATAGATCAGTATTCAGTAACATGTCTGTGATGTGGGTGTAAATGGAAGAGCACCAAGATAGTGACCAGGCCAGGAGGGAAAACTAAAGTGAGAGCCACAAAACCTCCATGCCACTAAGAAATATTTTTTTGCTTTCCAGTCATTTCAAGGTGATTTCTTTAAAGTGAGCATCAATTAGTCTGCCATTACATATGGCTAGTCCAGGTATGAAAATTACAATGGAAAATATTCATCCATCCATCCAGTTCCACTTCCTGTCAAGCTGTTCATATGCATGCAGTGAAATTCTTACTTGCATGTCCAGCCAAACATGCACCATGGCACTATATTGGTGCTCAGGAGGAAAATACAAGGGCTCTACTGAGAATGCTGAAAGACAATCAGCCCAGAAGAGGACTACAGGCCAGTCCCAGAGATAGCACTATAAAATATTCATTACTATGGTTTACCTCGTGAGGTTAGGTAATATAAGCCGACTAGACCTTATTTTGTGGAAGAATGGTTTGGTCGTTGTGCTTCTTTGCCATAATCAAAACACAGAAGTCAATATGAAATTTAATAGGGCGACTGCTCAGAGAACATTTTATTAGAATTCTTCAGCTGTTATAATTTTCTGCAAACACATCTATGATGTTCTTCACAGTTTCTTAGCCCAGGCTGTACAGGACTCCTGAGATTTTTAGGACCTGGGGGTTGCTGGAGTCCAATGTTTAAAAGACAGATAAACGCAGGAGGCAAACTTTAAAAGAGACTTGTCAGCAATGTGCATTAGCAGATGTTTACTCATTGATAGACATCAGTTAATACATGTCATTAGTTCATTGTTTCCATCTTTTGTAGATCTGTTTATTATTTGTACTGTCAATTTCTTTTTTACATTCTTTTTTGTATTCCGGAGTACTGATTCATTTTTATTTGTAACTCTATTCTTTCACTATGTTAACTAATTGATGACTACTGTGTTTTTTCTATGGATTATATCATTGTTTATTCTTTTAAATACATTAGTATGATTTACACATCCTGCTTACATCCTTCTTTAGTAACAGTTAGCTGTTATTATAAACAGGCTTATATTTGTTGTGACAGTTTATTTTGATTGGGGTTCAACATGACCAGCGGCCTCCACATTTCCAATTTGTTTAAAATTTCAGATTTGTCATCATTTGAACCATTATCTCTCTTAACCTCTGCCATTGGTGATGGATACTGAGGAATATTTTCAAATTGAACCATTTTTAATGAAACTTAAGAATCTATCCAAGACATTGTAATGGTCTAGTATTCATGGTACATGTTACTACTGCATCTTATTGGAACGCACAGATAGCAAAACACTCAATTTAAAAAATCTAACATTAAGTTTGAATTGATTGGAGAATCATTATGTAATGTTTTGAATGAAATGCATTTTCATTTTCCACAATCTTTGTATTAAAACTTCGACCTTAGTGATTTTCTCCCTCATATACTTTGTTTCAATGAGGTTTGCATGTGGCTAATAGCTTTTTGGGTAAGGGCCAAGTCACAGATACCAATCCACAAAGCCACCTCTGCTTATGAATGGCTGTCTTAGCCCAGTGTGTGAGGTTTATTATTTTGTATTCCCATCACCTCTACTATAGCTTCAAGTCTCATCTGCAGTTATAAACATCTTACAGTGTTAGAAGGCACCAATATATATGTGTGAATGTCTGGTTTGAAAGAGGATACCAATTCTACACCCAACCATGTTATCTTATTCAAACTATTCTGACATACTGAGACAGGAGCACAAGAATCACCTTCTTTGTTTCCTCCATGTTTATTCCAGGACTGTGTAGTCTTCTTCCGAGGACTTGTGTTTGCCTTCCTCCAAGATCCAAGGTCTCTGCTCTTTTTATTATTGTTTTTACCATTTGTAATAACAGAGAGAGGAAAACTGACTCCTTGAAACTGGGCTAAATACTCATCCATATCTGTAAAAAAAACAAATACAATGTTTATCTAAATCAATCTTGTATTTTATTGGGGTATTTCAGTGACTCTTATTTTAAATTGGCTTGTTTATATAACATCTTGTGTGATTTTCACCTGTCTTGTTCTAAATGAGCAGCCATACAACACAGATGTTTGTGCAACTTTCACACTGTGACATCCATCATGTTTGTCTTTAGCCCATCTCAAGAGACACTCACACATATCCACTAAGTGACACTGGGCCAACAGGCCTAACATACACCCACCGTGTTTATGATGTCCTGTAGGAGAACAGCCCAAACCATCTGGACACAGAGAAAATGCGCAAAGGGAATCAAGGAACACTTACGATGCTGTCATGCATGTGCAAATGGGAGACGGTTTAAGAGCTTTGGTGGTGGTAATTCTCTGCCAATCCAGGGGTTGGTGCTGTGTGATAAAAGAAAGGAAGACTGACAGCTCTCTTCCACCAATGTCACTTCTGGGGTCCGCCCATCTGGACCAACCTCTTCTTGCCCTTACATGTCATAACCAGAAGAGTCACTATCTCTATTAGTCATCTAAGAGGACTCCAGTCTAAGTAAGACTCGATTTGTGTTTAACACATCCATCCTAACACTTTGATGTTGTCCTGTTTTTACATAAAATGAACAGGCCAAATCAACTATTCATATTAATTTTATACAGACTGTCTCCACGGATGACGTACTTCCCTCATTGGTGTAGCTGTCAATTTGAGAAAATGTGTGAAGAAATTCTGTACTGTGCTGTGCCATGTCAAAAAGTTTGCTGCTGACATGAGAAAATTTTCAATGGGCAAACTCTTTTGTGAGAAAAGGCCACTATAAAATTTTTATATTTGCAATCACAACCAACACAGGCTGTCTAGCGTCATTTGTTTAATTACAGGGAAAATACAATTCACATAATTTTTAGTTGGTGGCACAGTGGCAGAGTGGGTAGCACTGCTGCCTTACAGTTAGGAGACCCCGGGTCCTCGCTGCGTGGAGTTTGCATGTTCTCCCTGTGTCTTCGTGGGTTTCCTCCGGTTTTCTCCCGCAGACCAAAGACATGCAGGTTAGGTGCATTGGTGATCCTAAATTGTCCCTAGTGTGTGCTTGGGGAGTTTGTTTGCATGCCCTATGGTGGGCTGGCGCTCTGCCCGGGGTTTGTTTCCTGCCTTGTGCCCTGTGTTGGCTTGGATTGGCTCCAGCAGACCTACGTGACCCTGAAGTTAGGATATAACGGGTTGGATAATGGATGGATGGATCATTTTTAGTTACTAAATGGCCAACCATGATTAAATAAAGTATCTATCTATCTAAATATCTATCTAAATCAGTTAGAAATGAGCAGATCTGCTAGATTTAACATACAGAACATAAATACAAGTAAACACTGTTACTCAAAAAGTGATCAAATGAATAAATCATTTTGATGGCAATTAGTTGTTCAAATGTACCACTGTTATGAATTTCTAGCACATGTGATTCAGCAGAAGATTAAAATCTCTAACTCAAGTCTACTAGGTCACAATCAGAATAACTGAACGTGTTACTCTAAAATACATTTTGTTATTCTATTCTCTTCTTGTTTAGTTGCCTTTTATCATATGTAAGAAGATCGATGATCCTGTCTTGCTGAGGAAATTAAGAGTTCTCCATATCTAACTCTTCTAAGCACACTCTATTCAATACGCAATCTACAACACACACATCTAATTACTTGCAGTTCATTAATTGGAGTTCATTAACAGTAAATCAATGATTTACTGCTGATACAACACATGGATCATCCTGTTCATGGCTGACGGCAATCAACTGGCATAACTTAATCATCATGTAATCATAAAGTAAAGAGAATGTCATGGGAACTGGAATCAGACTTGTCTAAAGTTTTTAATGTAGCCATAACAGTTAAAAGAATGTTTATTGCATGCAAGATGAAGCTCGAAAGTCATAAAGCTGTGCTGTTATTTACTTAATTAGTGGACACAGAAAAGTACATTTATTAATTGATACTAATGACTTTAGTTTAAAACAATCATGGCCTATAAACAAAGTAGATGGTAGTCCATCTGCTGATTACACTGAATTAACCACTTAAACATGAAAAACAATCCAAAGCTCATCCTGCTGATGGTATCAGTCGTAAAACTTTACAAGCAGGTATAAACCATTCAGTGTACACCTTTCAGTAGCTTTTTTGGTGGCCAACTGAAAAGGGAGCAGCCTTATAACCCGTCCCAGTGTTCAGAAAATGCAACACATGATCTGAGGGTGGTTCATTTGATTTTACTTTCAAAAAAGCATTTTTACCACCTCAAACCAGTATGTCTCATCAAGTAGTAAGGGAGCTGAGAATGCATTTTTAGTCTCAGCTTGGTAAGAACAACGTTGACCATGTGAAGTTAAGATCTGGGACACAGTTACTGCCAGAGCATCCTGTGCTGCTCAACTGGATCGGCTGACTGGTAAGTTGAAACAACTTGTGAGCAACTGAGATTTCATTTTAGTTTTAGTTTGTCATCCATAAGGGCTAATAACACAAGTGCCCAGCAAGATTCTGTTCTCTTTGCTGTAGAACTTTTTGAAAATCTTTAACACTTCATCTGATGAATCTTTCAAAAGTAAGATGGGAAATGTTGTTAATTAATGCCCTGATAACAAAAGTGAAAATGTTATGATCAACATAAAAGGAGTAATGACTAAGCAAATTACCATACGTACTCCTAATTGGGAATCCATTCTAATGATCAACGGAGATTTTTTTGAATGTACCCTGAGAAGAGTTAAGATGTTTTTTTTTTTTTTATTTTATTGATTTTATTAAAATCACACAGCATTACATACAAATAAATCAATTTTTACAAACATAAGATTGAAACCCCTAGGTGTTTTAAGAGAGGCTGTTGAATGAGTTTAATATTAACTGTGGTATTCTATGTATCTGTTCAGACCATTCAGTCCTTTGGTCTGATCTGTGCTTTTGGAAATAAAAGTACACAAACTGCAGTGCATGGTTAAAAAGAGTAAGGTCTGATGAAATGTCTGTGGAGCAGCCATCGTGTAAGACCTGCTCATTCTCTGCCCTGTGTATTCTCTTGTGCAGTCTTGCAAGCGAAAGAATGCTGCAAAGCAGATTAAAACAAAAGTGTGATTGAAGAGATAATTTCTGACTTCATCAATTAGTTTATTTAACGATGAGGACTGATTCAAGAAACACTGTAACATTTTTTGATTTGCATTTTCAAGTTTGCATTGGCGTTGTCACCCATTAATGCTTACGGATCTTCCAAGGGCCGCGAAAGAGGGGGAGTTACTCCTAACTGTATCTCTGAGTCCTCAACAGCATGAATAGATCACCTGAAGAAATTCCTAACCATGCTCTCACCAGGCATTGGAAGCACTACCTCCTCTGGAACTTGGACAAAATAGACTGGGCATCCAGAAAGGAATGGCGTCTGATAACCTGCTCGAGAGCCAGAGGCGATCTGTTGTATCAAAGTTTCTTTTGTTTCTGTATGTAGTTAGGGGTTTTGAAGCCTCCAATATTCTTCACTTCACAGGGTATACTTATTTTTCCTCTTGCCTAATAGTTTATGTTACATCTAAGAATAGGAGGATTGCAAAGTCAGGGATAATAAAATCCACCTTGATCTTGATTTCACAAAACTTACCAACCCTTCTCACTATTTCCAAATAGTTCAAGTCAACATTTCAAAGCACAGAAACTCACTTTAGTACTTTGTGCTGTGCAACTGTTTATTAAGACATGAAAGACATATTTACTTTAGAATATCATTTGCTGAGCTTCGCAGCCTAATGCATAGCTTCAGAACAACAAGAAATACAGTGGTGTGAAAAACTATTTGCCCCCTTCCTGATTTCTTATTCTTTTGCATGTTTGTCACACAAAATGTTTCTGATCATCAAACACATTTAACCATTAGTCAAATATAACACAAGTAAACACAAAATGCAGTTTTTAAATGATGGTTTTATTATTTAGGGAGAAAAAATCCAAACCTACATGGCCCTGTGTGAAAAAGTAATTGCCCCCTTGTTAAAAAATAACCTAACTGTGGTGTATCACACCCAAGTTCAATTTCCGTAGCCACCCCCAGGCCTGATTACTGCCACACCTGTTTCAATAAAGAAATCACTTGAATAGGAGCTGCCTGACACAGAGAAGTAGACCAAAAGCACCTCAAAAGCTAGACATCATGCCAAGATCCAAAGAAATTCAGGAACAAATGAGAACAGAAGTAATTGAGATCTATCAGTCTGGTAAAGGTTATAAAGTCATTTCTAAAGCTTTGGGACTCCAGCAAACCACAGTGAGAGCCATTATCCACAAATGGCAAAAACATGGAACAGTGGTGAACCTTCCCAGGAGTGGCCGGCCGACGAAAATTACCCCAAGAGCGCAGAGACGACTCATCCTAGAGGTCACAAAAGACCCCAGAACATCGTCTAAAGAACTGCAGGCCTCACTTACCTCAATTAAGGTCAGTGTTCACGACTCCACTGTAAGAAAGAGACTGGGCAAAAACGGCCTGCATGGCAGATTTCCAAGACGCAATCCACTGTTAAACAAAAAGAACATTAGGGCTCGTCTCAATTTTGCTAAGAAACATCTCAATGATTGCCAAGACTTTTGGGAAAATACCTTGTGGACTAATGAGACAAAAGTTGAACTTTTTGGAAGGCAAATGTCCCCTTACATCTGGAGCAAAAGGAACGCTGCATTTCAGAAAAAGAACATCATACCAACAGTAAAATATGGTGGTGGTAGTGTGATGGTCTGGGGTTGTTTTGCTGCTTCAGGACCTGGAAGGCTTGCTGTGATAGATGGAACCGTGAATTCTACTGTCTACCAAAAAATCCTGAAGGAGAATGTCTGGCCATCTGTTCGTCAACTCAAGCTGAAGCGATCTTGGGTGCTGCAAAAGGACAATGACCCAAAACACACCACCAAATCCACCTCTGAATGGCTGAAGAAAAACAAAATGAAGACTTTGGAGTGGCCTAGTCAAAGTCCTGACCTGAATCCAATTGAGATGCTATGGCATGACCTTAAAAAGGCGGTTCATGCTAGAAAACCCTCAAATAAAGCTGAATTACAACAATTCTGCAAAGATGAGTGGGCAAAAATTCCTCCAGAGCGCTGTAAAAGACTCACTGCAAGTTATCGCAAATGCTTGATTGCAGTTATTGCTGCTAAGGGTGGCCCAACCAGTTATTAGGTTCAGGGGGCAATTACTTTTTCACACAGGGCCATGTAGGTTTGGATTTTTTTTCTCCCTAAATAATAAAAACCATCATTTAAAAACTGCATTTGGTGTTTACTTGTGTTATATTTGACTAATGGTTAAATGTGTTTGATGATCAGAAACATTTTGTGTGACAAACATGCGAAAGAATGAGAAATCATGAAGGGGGCAAATAGTTTTTCACACCACTGTACATGCAAATGGTGTTTGGACTGTAAATTAACGGTATGGTGGACACAGTACCTTTCTTAGGAAGGGGGCAGCCCTGGAGTACGGCCTTGTTTAGTAGAATGCTGAGCGCTGTCTTCACCAGAGCTTGCTGGCCCTGACTTAGATTTTTCTTGCTGGCAGATTGTCCCCCCACACACTGTCTTTTCATTGTCAGCTTAGCAAGGATGGCTTCTTCAACCCTGGGAATCACCACAGCATTCCACAGTCTTGACAACCACCTCAAGTGAACAAAAAAGGTTATTAGACAAATCCAATTCAGTAATAAAACAGAAACAAATCATACATTCTGTATGTGTAGCATCTCAATCAAACGCAAGTCTGTTGGGAAAAAGCAAAAAGTATTTAATTCATTGTATATAATCCTGACAGCTTCCTATGAATCTTATAGTATATATGTATATATAACCGCATCCTTTAAACAACAGCAATTAAAACAGTATTTAGCAAAGTAAAACTGCACTAAAAAGTTGCAGTTGTTCAGAGGATTTTTAGGATTGTAAGATTATTTTGTATTTAGTATTTCATATTAACCTTTACTACATATCATTTCTCAAAACATAGGCTAAAATTGAGCAATGGTTACAGAATCTAACTAGAAGCTTTAAACTATTACTGTATGTTAAAACTGCAAAACTCACTCATTTACTAAGCCAGTCTGAAACTAATGCAAAACTTACTTTACAATAAACTGGTGGTGCCCTAGGACTACTGGACATGAAAAGAACATCTCGGGTCCAATTAAGGCTTCTGGTGTCCCCAGGCAAGAAAGGCAGGAGTTTAGCTGGTGCCAGACGGAACAAATCCACTCGACTGCCTTACAGACTAAATCTGGCAGCAGGGGAATCTGTCCTTTAAGCTGTCAAAATATTAAACCAAATATTTGTATTCTTTTCAATGTATGTAAGTACATTGCCTCATTTATATTTCACTCATAATAAGGCTTTTGCTTTGGCAAGCATTTTTAAGTTGTGGCTACAATAAAAGTTATAAAACACCATGCATATCAATTGATTATATAAAACAAAAGGTACCTCTACATCCTAGCACACAATTTCAAAAGCCCTTTTTTTCAGTTATTTCAGCATCTTTTAAAGGGAAATTATTTTGCTATATTCTTGTATAAGATGAGTTTAAGAGTAAAAATACTTTGATAAAGAAATGCTAACACTTTAGCAATGTCTCCATTTGATGAGATTTAGCAGTTAACCATAGAAAAGCAAAACTGAATAAGATATAAAAAGTCATGTGAAGACAGTCTTGCATCTTTGACTGACTTTGAGTAATATATTATTTTAACAGACAATAGAGAGCGAAGTCTTACTAAACATTAAACATAATACCTAAATTGGTACAGCTACCAGAACATTTTAAGGTGATTTCTTTAAAGTTAGCATCAATTAGTCTGCCATTACATATGGCTAGTCCAGGTATGAAAATTACAATGGAAAATATTCGTCCATCCATCCATTATCCAACCTGCTATATTCTAACTACAGGGTCACGGGGGTCTGCTGGAGCCAATCCCAGCCAACACAGGGCACAAGGCAGGAAACAAACCCTGGGCAGGGTGCCAGCCCACTGCAGGGCACACATAATACTCACCCACACACCAAGCACACATTAGGGACAATTTAGAATTGCCAATGCACCTAACCTGCATGTCTTTGGACTGTGAGAGGAAACCGGAGTACCCGGAAGAAACCCACGCGGACACGGGGAGAACATGCAAACTCCACGCAGGGAGGACCCGGGAAGCGAACCCGGGTCTCCTAACTGCATTATTACTTATCTAAACAAAATATTACAAATAAAGAAACATAGCATTTTATCTCATTTTGCATATCTTTCAGTCTGTCTATCTGTATTGAAAAATGGATAATTGTAAGGACAAATAAATAAAAAACTTTCAATGCCTTTCAAAATATTTGACATTTCCATAAGGGTGTTTAGGTCATTCATATCCACTGTATAGAACATCATTAGTATGGAGTTAAATCCATATAGTATATTAATAATCCATACATTTTTGATAAATTCTATATATAAAACATCTATTTAAATAACATTTTCATACAAGCAGAATGTAGCATAAAATGCTTCACAGCTGGCAAAATAGACAAAATATAATAAATACACAATAAAAAACAACAACAATGTATTTTTCATACAGTCCTAAATCACACATAAAATGCCTCCGTGGGTTTTAATAGTCAATAGCCCAAATCTTTAGCTTCTATCAAGACCCCTGAAAAACCTTACAGGAAGAAAAATAACAAAATCTTGCACAGGGCATTTCAAAGAGAGACCCTCATCCAGGTAGGCTGGATGTGCAATGGGTTTCAATGCAGAGTCAATGCTAGACATAAAACACTAATGTAGGTATACATTCTTAATATATTTTTAAAAGTACGTACATTATTGAAGTAGTCTTAGTCTCAATACTAGATGACTATGACAGATATACGTCTCAATAATAGATGACTACAGTTCATCACTTAGGCTTTATATTGTTTAGTTTTATGTAGTAACTAGAGTAGTTCTAATAGTAAATAACATAAGTTAAATAATAAAAGAATAGTGCTGCAGGAATGTAAGACATTAGAATTTTAATGCAAACAAAACTAAGACTAGAACATGCATTCTAGTCTGAATGAAAAGCCTACAATCTCGAAAATCCAACATAATAAGAGTAGAAACCTTACCTTATGCTAAAGATCACTAAACTCTTCCACACTTAATGAGCTGCCAGCACATCACACATCTCCGCACTCTCATAATCACTCATAATGTCCAAATTAAAATCACCCAATAACATAACAGGCATGTCTTTAGACTGTGTCAGTAATTTCACAAAAACAAAAGGATATGCCAATTCCAAATGTACCTCAACTGTGGACCGAATTAAAAATTAATGCTGTGAAGGTAAGAGCAGTATAATCCATTGTGTAACCTTACTGGCTCAGTTTTACATTGAGTAGCCAAATTAAAAAATATTTTCGTAAAGAAGCTGTCAACTTGACAATAAACCAGAAAAAGCTGCATAAATAATAAAGGCTGAAAGATGATATATATTATCTGCAGTACCCTGTTAATTTTGTGTGAGTTAAAATTGATTGAAAAAGTTTGTATCTAAACTGGTTCAACAATGGCATCTAGTGGCCAGAACTATAATTACCATGTAAGTAGGTGTCAAATACTAGCACAGTGAAAATGGACTAAAACATTTGGTTTTCCATTGCTAGCAATAGTTTAATGCAATATAAATTCAGATCATTCTGAATTTACAATAATATATTCAGAACATAACTAATGTGTTTAACAGCAGACAACCTTGTTAATAAGCTTCCTTTTTAAGTATTTTTGTAGCAGACTACGGATTGGCTCTCCATCCCAGCGTAACTGAACCCAACGAAAATGCTGTTGCACCAGTAGCTCTGGGCCATGAAGTCTGGGCTTTGCAAGAGTTCCAATCAGGAAGCTGCCCTCCTGGAAGAAATAAGTACCACTGGGATCTTGTGCTGTTAAAAGAAATAAAAAAACAGAAGTAAATGTTAAAAAAGGCACAATTTCACCACATGGACAAATAAAGTTCTATCTATCTATCTATCTATCTATCTATCTATCTATCTATCGTCTGTCTGTCTGTCTAGCATTTAAAAATCAGCAGAGCAATCAAATGTGAAACAGCAACTAACCCAGAGCTACGATTATCAGAGACTACAATTAATATCTCATTAATAAGGAAAATACTAATCATCCTGAAGAGAAAAAAAAATCATAAATGTGGTTTTATTAATTTTTTTTTTACTGTACATGAATGTATGAAGTAGAATAAGTCTTGATGCATGCAAAATCTATTCGAAGCAATGCTGGCATATAAATCATGCATAATTCCATTGGAATTTGCATGCTGTGACGGCTGGTGGGTTTGTAAATTAAAATTATTTAAATATTGACAAAAATTAGTTGAAATATTTAAAAAAGCATAATAAAATGATGTTTTCTAAATAATTTGGCAAACCAGTGCAAAGTAAAAATGACTTCTCTTCTCATTGATATTTTTAGCAAAGAATCTGCTGCATTGTGAGAAACTGGTTCATGCAGATAGGAGATATGACATATTGAAGTTCACATTGGAAAACAAGAATAAATCTAGAATCAGAGGCCTCTCCTGTCAGCATTGGACACGTCTGGGGAACCATCTCATATGGAGCACCAGTTCACTGCAAGCTCTGCTCACTTATACACTCACATTCACTGCTAAAGGACCTCTGTGGGGCAAACACAGCACGCAGTGGTGCCCAGTGGCTGAGCTACTTGACTTTATAAGCCGTAAGTTTAAAGGTTAAATGTACTAATCTCCAATTTTATAAAATGCATGCAAACAATTCTAATGTAACTTGATCTTCAATGTTATTTTTAAATAAAAGTCAGTCAGTCAATCATTATCCAACCCGCTATATCCTAACGCAGGGTCAAGGGGTGCTGGAGCCAATCCCAGCCAAAACAGGGTGCAAGGCAGGAACAAATCCCAGGCAGGGCACACACATACACACACCCACACACCAAGCACACATTAGAGACAATTTAGGATCACCAATACATCTAAGCTGCATGTCTTTGGACTGTGGGAGGAAACCGGAGCTCCCGGAGAAAATCCATGCAGACACAGGGAGAACATGCAAACTCCACGCAGGGAGGACCCGGGAAGCAAACCTAGGTCTCCTTACTGGGAGGCAGCAGCGCTACCACTGCGCCACCGTGTTACCCTTGAATAAAGGTGTGTGACAAATTTAAACTAACAATAAAAAAATAAAAAACATTTATCATCCTCAGGTTGAGAACTGCCCTGGGCAGAGCAGCAGTTCCTTTTAGGGTCCATTTACACATACAGGGATCATCAATGGAGCTAACACACATCTTTAGGATGTGGAAGGAAAATCAGCTTAGAAAACCAACATGAACAAATAATGACTGGGCTAAGACTTTAATAGCGGACACTAAAGCTGTGAGGCAGCACTGTTAGCCACTATTCCAGCAAAGTCCCCTTAAAGAAGGCCGTCAATAATGCATGTGGGGAACTGAGTACATTACAATTTACTGGTCAAACTAAACATGCTGGTAAACACTGTGTTATTGTTAACATCAGTTATATTTGCTGCCTGTTGTATAAAAGTCCACATGTATGGTGGCATAGTCATGGTACAATACTTGAGCATCACAGTACAAATGAAAAGCTTTCTCACCATTATGAAGGAGAACAGAACTCCCTGGGCCTCTGTTTTCCAGGGCTTCTGCAAGATCTCCAAGAAGCTCTGACAGGGAATCAGCTTGCTCCAGGTTTTCCAGAACAACAATTACATTTTTACAGCCTGTGGACTCTTTTACTAAAAAGCCTAGGAGAAATTACAATATTAAAAAATAAACACTCAATGTACAAGAAGCACTTAGGAATGAACTCCTTCCTGCATTAAATATTGAGAAATGGAATGAAATTGATACTCATTTAATGGCTTAAGTTGGAGAGAATGCAGGTACTCCCATAGCATCCATGATCCCACCACAAAAATAAAATGGTCTCAAGTACCAAAGTAAATTTTTAACTAAACTAATAAATATCAGAAAGGGATGAACAAAACAGGAGCACAAAGCACATAAACAATTAGAAGGGAAATGAAACTCTACTGTTTATCTGAGATGACCTGAGTGGGTACTGAACGCCTATTTAAAGAGTGAAGTGGCTTGCCTTGCTAAGACTGAAACACACCACAACCCTCACTTTTTACTTCTCAATTTTGTCTTTATCAAATGACTGACCTCCCTTCTTGTTCCCTAGTTGGTTGCTTGTCCTCCCACTCAATTAGTGTTTCGCATTTCCACCTTGAGTCATTTCTGGCCAAACCCCACCTAGGGTTCTGAGGCTAGTGGCTGATCTGCACTTCTCCTAGGCACAGGAGTCTGGAGCTCCCTCTAATGGTCTCTGGTGCACCGGTGCCCTTGTGAATTCTTCTAGCCTTAAATGACCAGGATTTCTATTAGGCTGACCATCAGGTGAACCTATTAAATGTGTGCTGGTCTGCTTTTGGGAACTTGACATGTCTCTACCCAGGTTACCCTTCTTTCCCTTTTGGTTTGGTGCCCCTTTCTAAAGCCCATTAAGGGCACTCCCCACACACCGAGAGAACAGCAATCACTTATGGTGTCCATAGCACAGGATGGAAAGGAAATTGTGGTTTAGGTAGTGGGCAGATGAATATACTGTACTTTTAAAAGTTAATAACAACTAATCTATTTTAATAAAAAAGATATTGCAATCAAAAGGTATTCCAAGTGCCAAAGACATATCAAAAACAATAAAGCCAGTGCTCAGTCAAGAAAATATGGCTAGACATTACACTTTGTGTATGTCTATCGATATTTTTCTCTCACTATTTATCAGTAATACTTCTGACTTATTTTCATGGATTCCCTAGTGTGGATCTGGCAGTGTACTGAATCACACTAAGACAAAACCTTCAGTTTGTTTAAACAGATTTTATGTGAGGACAGCAAAAACATCAGCCATGTGTGGCGACCATCTGTGAGGATGCAGGGCAGAACGATTAAATATGAGAACTGAGAAGATGCTCTGCTGAGAACTTGGACAACATACAGAGTAACAAAGAGCAGCCAAAAAGTAGGTACAACAGGTCAGTTTAAAGTGTCACCCTCTGAAAGCTGAAGCAAGCACAGGGTGAGAAATGAGAGGACAGGAGGACCACAGCAATCTCACAGGATTACACTTATTAATACACATCATAAAGATAAATCTAGAAAAGAGCTAAAACTGAATCTGCTTATTTATTTGCATGATTTGCTTCAATTCTTTGAACATTCCTTTAAATTTACTTCATGTGATAATGAAAATTAGTACACAAGAGTAAAAATGAAGCCCCAGGAATAAAAAATGTTTGCCCTTATTGCTAAAATATTTAACCAAAATGATCAAAATTATAATATAAAACAGTACATTAAAAGCAATGCAATTGTTCAAAGGCAAAATGGATTGTGCACCTGTTTTTACAATTGAAAACATGTTCACTGCTTCATTGTTTGATTAGATATGAGTGCATAAAGTAGTGTATTTGATAAGATTTACTTTCAAATGACAGGCTGGGAAATGAGCCATATGGGGATGATATTGAGGGACTCAGTCACTGCATCACAGACTATATTAACCTTTGTGTTGACACTGTGGTACCCTCAAAAGCAGTGTGTTGTTTTCCAAACAACAAGCCCTGGATTACTAAGGAGCTAAACGGTCTCCTGAATGAGAAAAGGAGAGCATTCAATTCCTATGACAAACAGGCTCTACAGTGGGTGCTAAAGAAAGAGCTGTATGAAGGAAGGAAGCTTACAAGGCTACAATAGACAACAAACTCACTCATGTTAATCTGGAGGATGTCTGAAATGGACTGTGTATAATTACTGGACTCAAACAATCCAGGGTTCAGGTGCTAGAATGAGATGTTGACAAAGCTAACACCCGGATCCAACTTTTTAATAAATTTTTCCCTCCCACTTCCACATTCTTCCAATGACCAGTCTCCTCACACCATCCATACTACATCAACAACTCCTATCACATCAAATGGAATGGCCACTGACAAGTCCACCTCTGATCATCAGTGAGGCCTGTCCATAAATGAAGGCCAAGTAAAGAGACAACTGAGGAAGATACATACAGGACCAGTTGGAACCAGTCCTTCAATTCTTAAAGTCTCTGCTAACCAACTTTGTGGTGTCCTGTTGAATCTGTCCCTATGTCTCCAGAAAGTGCCGCTGCTATGAAAACCACCTGCATCATTCCTGTTCCAAAGAAGGCAGGCACGTTTCGCTGAATGTCTACAGACAAATGGCACCTCAGAAATCATTAAGATCTTTAAGAAACTAGTTATGGACTATATGAATGCTCTTGTGGTAGACCACCTGGACATACTGCAGTTTGCAGACAAAGATTGAAGTGGAAGATGCAAATACTTAATTTATCAGCTCCACAAGGCTTATTCTCACCTGGTCAAAGCTGGCAGCACTGTGAGAATTATGTTTTTTTTACTTTTCCAGTGTCTTCCATGCCATCCAGCCATCCCAGCTAATGGGTAAAGTCAGAGATATGCAGGTATATGAGCTTATGGTGTCCTAAAATAATGGACTATCTGTTGGGCAGACTGCATTTTGTGAGACTCAAGGACTGTGTTTCTGATATAGATGTGAGCAACACTGGAGCACCACAAGGAACAGTCCTGCCTTATTTTCTCCTTGCTCTATACATCTCAGACTACAAATACAACAACAGGTCATGTTACTTGCAGAAATTCTCAGATGATTTTGCACTTATTGTGTGTATTGATAAATGGGTTGAAACAGAGAATAGGAGTCATGTAGAGAGGTTTGTTTCTTGGTACTTAAAGAATTCTCTGCAACTTATCAGTAAAGCCAAGGCACGGGTTATTGACTTTCACGGCACCAAAGAGCCTCTATGCCAGGTTACTGTTTAGTTAGTGGATCTAGTGTTGGTACACTCCTACAAGTACTTGGGGGTCCACATCAATAAAACATTGGACTTGTCTCGTAACACAGATGAAGAAAGGACAGAGCAGGCTCTTTTTTTCTCTTAATTTGGGTAATGACATTGGATAAACTGCAGCTCCCAAACTCATGAATCTGAATTGAATTAAGCAAGTGTTGAGAATGTTATGGTATGTTAATTTTGTATTGAGTAAAATGTTTAATTTTTAGAGGAAACGTCCTGTGACCCAGAATTGGATAAACAAGTTAGAACTACCACTCTGTGATGGTCTGTGCAATTTTCTATGCTGTGGTATACTGGGCTGGTAATATCACTTCAAGAGAAGCCCACCAAATTAAACAAGCTAATTGAAAGGGTAGATTCAGTTATGGGACACACTTTGGACCCTCTGGAGGTAGCAGCGAAGGGGACAATTAAAACAAAACTGAGTGTCATTATGAACAATGCTGCACATCCTCTCTCTGACACACTAACGCTGAGGACTTCAAGGCAACAAATTATTCAGCTCAAGTGTGTCAAGAAACACTTCTGGGGCTCCTTTATACAAACAGCAAAATGTGTTCATAATGTCTCACTGTGACTGTGACAGTCAAGTCAGAAGTTTTCTTTCTTTATAATTTTCTTGCTTTCTTGTCATTCTGGTGTGTGTGTATGTGTGTGTTTATTTATCTATTTATGTATTTATTTAAACTGCTTCTCTAAAAAGTCCAGTTTTCCCTGGGGACAAATACAGTTCTATCTGTCTCTCTATTATTATTGTATTTTCTGCTTAGTGAAGTACATGGTTGATTTTTGTAGATAAATATTCATAGTTTCTGAAAGTATTAGTCTGTTAATTAAACTGCTGTGGCCATACTCCTATTTATTTATTGAATGTTTCTAACTATTGTTTGATTTCATACAGACTCCATTTCTCAACTTTCTAACCCAGGGGTCGCCAAGTCTGGTCCTGGACGATCACCGTGGCTGCAGGTTTTCATTCTAACCCTTTTTTTTACAATGAGTGCCCTGTTTCTACTGCTAATTAACATTTTGTGAATTCATTTTAAGTGAATTGCTTTTTAAAGATTTGTTTCCCTGAATTTCTTCCTCGTTCCTCTGAATTGCTCAATTTCTTTCCTTAAATGGCACCCAAACAGAAATTAAATGTGAAGTGAGGAAGCCAACCGAAGACCAACTAAATCAGGGCCTCAAACTCCAACCAGTTGCTAAATTGGGTGCCAATTCTTGTTGATTAACCCGTTGCTCAATTTCGTGGCTTTGTTGCTGCTCTTTTGGTGTAATAGCAGACATTTCCGAAATTGACAATTTTCTCTTTCTAACAGCACTGTTAAAATGTTTTGGGGACCTGAACAGATCAACATTCCCGAGACCTTCATCTTTCTTTATTTTCAGATATTGTATGATGGACACGTTGTTTTGGCTCATTTTAGATCTCATTATTGTTTGGCTGCTAATTAAGGAAAAAGAAACAATTACGGGGTCTGAGTCTTCAAGAACAAGTCAGTTACAAGTAGTTCAAGAAGTTAATTAGCAGCAAAAATAGATCACTCGTTAAGAAAAGGGTTAGAATGAAAACCTGCAGCCATGGTGGTCCTTCAGGACTGGAGTTGGTGACCCTTGTTCTAACTTATTTATCCTATTCTGGGTCACAGAAGTTTCCTCTAGAAATTAAATATTTTACTCAATACAAACTTAACATACCATAAAATTCTCAACACTTGCTTACTTCAATTCGGATTCATGAGTTTGGGGGCTGTAGTTTATCCAAGTAGCACTAGAAACAAGGCAGGAAACAGCCCTGGACATTATGGGTCCACTCTCACATGTCCACACATTCACAGTGGCCAGTTTGTATTTGGCATTCAACATGACTGGTTAGGAGAAAGCACAGAGGCCCACCTACACTCAAACATCACACAGGCAATGGCCCAGTATGGGATACTGAAACTGTGGGGTGGCTGAACTAACCACTCCCACATCCTGATGTCCTTTAATACTAAAGTTCATTTTTTATGTATCTATTTAAGAAAAAGAATTCCTACCACAATTGGTGAAAGTCTCTATCAGCTGCTTTTTTGACAAATTAGCATCTACTTTGATAGTAACCAGCTCACAACTGATTCCTGCAGCTTCTTGTTTGTGCTGCATAAAAAAGCAAAAAAGAAAATAAAATTAATATCCAGTAAAACAGGCAAGTTTAAATAATATTTTTCTATCTTAATTTGTTACCTTAATAAACTGTGAAATCTGTTGTGCTAAGTACAGCTGGCAGCTTCCTTCAGGCCCATGGAAGATTACATTACGATATTGTTCTACCTAATCATAAAACAATATCAATTGATCAAAAAAAAAATCACACATTGTTCATTTTATATTTTTTTAAATAAAAGATATCACTTTGTGTAATAAATGCTGCAAATTAACACCAAATTATGTTTCATAAACCACAGCATTTTAGATATTTAGCACCTTTGTAGAAAACTAGTCATTCCAGGCAATCAGATATCACATCAATTCTAATTAATGACAATGAGGAGCCTCTAATAGCTTAATTGATGTGACTGGGGAGCTCAGCTGCTTTATTAGCAGTTAGAGGGGGCAGGTGGGAAATGGAGGTGAGTGAGCTTGCAGTGTTTGGGATCAAAGGACGGAGCTGACAGTCCTGTTAATTTGACTTACTGCTTTACTTACTAATTACTACTTACTTTTCTTTGGCTGTGCTGGTTTGCTCCCTACGTATGTCAATGTGTTCTTTGTCAGGCTAGCACCCTATACAGGGTTGGTTCCTGCAAAACACTCTGTAGTGGCTGGGCAGCATCTGGTCTCAAAGATCTGGAACTGCATTAAATGGGTTCCACAATGGAAGGATTATTATTATTCAAATTCCACTGCAATTGGTATATACTTAAAGACAAATATTTGAGTCAAGAGAAGACAATGCTGGAAGTGTTTGAACTTAATCCACTTTGCTGTAAGATAACCTCTTTGATTTCATGTATCACATTTTACTGCAGATTCAGCTTTCAGTTTTAGGTTGCCAAGCACACACATGGTCTATGTCAGAGAAAAGAACCAATGCCTTTCCTTTCTGTAGAGGGAGGCCACAGGTCAATATTGCTTGCTGCTAGATTTATTTATTTTTGTATTTAAACATCCATGCTTGGCTTGACCGCTCCTGCCTGGCTCAGCCTTAAACAGAAATAGTGAACATCCTGTTTGGCTTGGAGGCCTCTAGAGATCACATAGCATTTTCAAGGCCTGACTTTGACTAAACCATGTCGCTCTTGAGGTATTAAAAATGCAGAAATATCAAAGTTAAAGCTGTATTTAAAAACTAAATGATAAAGTGAACTGTATGCTTTCAGAAACAAGAAATGTTAGCTGACTAATATTAAATTGACTCCTTGGGTTAGACTGATTTCCAATGAATGAGAAGCTTTCAAACTATTTATCTTATAACCTGCATGAGAAGGCTACCCGATAAAATCTCAAGCAAACTCCACAATTCCTATAATAAGAGCACAAAGAAAAATAAAGGTCATCACCTGACACATTATATAGACTCAGATCTCAATAGAAACCTTTTTAGATACATGTTATATATAAAGTGTACATACGTAAATCCAAAAACGCGAAGTTCAGCCAGTTCCTGAATTGGCTGGCCATTTCACATTTCGGCCGAGAGATGTGGCCAAAGTCCGAATTACTAGAAATGACTAGTGTATATGCTACTTTGGCCAGCTATTTCGTGAAGTGGCGAGAACTCCCTGGCCACAATTTGATGTGCTGATGTAAGACTGTCCGCTCAAGGTGCAAAGATGCTTAAAAATTTCAGATGCAGATTCAGAAGTGAGTTTTCCATTCTACATGAGAAACTGTTCAAGGCGATGCTTGTTCGGAAAGCGGACACCACTTGAGACTGCCTTCCCCTTGCCCAAACACTAACCTTAAGGTCAATAAAATAGATCCCTGATGTTAAGTCACAATTTTAGGGCTAATATTTAAACAGACATGTGAAACCTACTTATATACCTAATGTTAAATATTGTGAAACAACCAAGTGGTGTCCGCTTTCTGAACAAGAGCCACCAAGTGTACACTCGATGCAATTATACTACTAAGTGCGCAACAAATCGCTGCTCATGCTTTTTTTCTTCTGACTTTGACTGATCGCCCCATGCTATTTCACAAACTGGCTGGCCAAATCCCGAAATCAAGGAAAAGATCGGACATTGGCTGGTCAATTTACAGCGACATTGGCCATTTCCCGATTTGGCCGGACACTTCCTGCTTTGGCCGATTTTGGGTTTTGGCTGTAATCCCTATATATGTTGCTGGACTGAGAATGGTGTTTTGTGTGAATAAGGAGAAAACAGGCAAATCCTAAATAAACACAAATGATTTTGACATTAGTTCTGAACTTCATACTTTGCCAACAATGCAACAATGTGTCTCTGTCCACAAACATTTTAGTGTTATTTTAATATGAAAGCAAATCTGCATAAAATATAAAAGTATCCCAATCATTCAAACTTAAGTAAGTAAGAATTTGTAAGAAGATGTGAAATGCAATGTGAAATAAAGAGCAGTTCAACTTGTAAGAAACTTTACACTCTGCTGTCCTTGGGTCTTTGAATAAGCAACATGGCCCAAAATATTACTTAAATAAATAGAAGGTGGATACCCTTGGCTATAAAATATCATAATGAGGTGATACCAGTTTTCTCCATTAATTTAATGATTTTTGCCTCATGCCATCTAATTACTGTGAAACACACAAAGATTTTATTTTTACTTAAAAGTAAAAAAATTAATTGGTAAATTATGAGCCATACCCATTTCTTCTGTATTTTGCTTTTGCTTTTAATCTACAACAGAAGAAGACCAGAAAAGAAATGCTCACTCTGTGTAGATGCTTACCAGGCGAACATAGTTTTGGAGCATTTGAAGAGGAATCAGAGACGCATATGTCAGTTCATCCAGGGACACGTCTGCTAGACCTAAAAAAGCAGATAATCAGGGCACATAAAAATTGTAAAAACTGAATAAGTCACTTTTTCAGCATATAATCTGTATAGGGTGGTCCAGATCTAATTACTGTATGCAATTTTTATTACGCTATAACTTATTAAGTTTGTTACATAGAAAATCACCCGAAAAATTCTGGACCATCGAGAAGTGTGCGAACTGATGACATGAAGAATCGTCTTTGCACTGAATTGGAATTGTCACCGCATAAATCAAAGTCATCCAGACGATCAGGATCTGCATAATTAGATCTGGACCACCCTGTACTGGTTACTGCACAGTGGAGGAAACTCAGTAACAGAATATATAAAAGTTAGTTACTTTAAACATTGCTAGTAAATTTACATTTGGATTAAAAAGTAGCATAACTGAAAGCTAATCATATTCAAATTCCACAATTCAATGTATTGCTTAGCACTGCTGATTTATTCAAAGATGCATGTCAAAGTTTAAAAATTGTCATATATGAAAAAGGTTTGGCAGATCTGTAATCTGCAGTTCTGAAAAAAAGGTGAACTTTATAAAATTTTGTTTGGCTGAAGTTGCTGCTGCTATATGTTGCTGAACTACCACATCTAAGCAATGTGTTCAACAAAGACAGGACAATTAATATTTTTTTGTGTTTTTTGTTTATGCATTTATCTTTCATTATGATAACATCTTAGAAGCCAATCATGTTGGAATCCTGAAAATCTGAAAGGCATCACAACGTATATGGAGGAGAGGCACACAAGAAAAGGAGGCCAATTATCAACACACCTTTCAGCTTGACAGACATCTCCTGTGAGCAGCCTGTTCTTAATACATTCCATGGTGAAGTTGTGAAGGACTGTCCAAGGTACCAGCTAGTATCACCTAAAAAGATGGAAAAGGTTTTTTTCAATAGAAAATTACTCTCACAGTTTTTATTTATTTATTTGTTTATTTATTTGCAATACTGTTCAACACAACACATTTTTAAAGGTGTGTCAAGCACACCTGCAGAAATAAGGAAAGCACTGAAAAAAAGACAGTTGTCTTGATTTGGCTTATGCATGAATTCATGCCACACGATTGGTTTATTAAATGGCCATGTTACAACAAAAATGGTTTCCCACAGCTTCTAGGTTCCATAATTTAGGAGATAAATATACATTTAAAATGTTTTACATACATTGTATATGCATGGTACAAAATGATAACTCCTATAGTACTGTAAGTACACTCATTTATCAATCCATTTCAGGGTGGCAACAGTCACTCGTTGATGTGATGGTTGCCATTCTTTGTACTTTCGTGGCCTCAATACATTACACACAGCCACAAATATTTATTCAGTCATTTGACTTTCAAAACACTTCAATCCACTACATTGGGCAAAACACTGCAAACAATCATAACCAGGCTGTCAATTCATCCCTGGGCCAAGCCAATCATATTGAGTCAATTAACAGTTACTTCATTTGAATATCTAGTCATATTATGTTTTGTTAAGGAAATCACTGGTAAAGAACTCCATGTGCCTCACAACACAGACGGTAATAATCAAACCCTCTCTATATACTGGCTCACAAAAGATATTAATAGAAAAAACAAAAAATGAGTAGAAGATGTATAGTTAAGGAACAGGCGAAAGTCAAAACAGTAAGTTAAATAAGATTTTTTGTCCAACTACTTTTCAAATATAGTCCTTACAGAATCCAAACCAGAGCAACGCCAGAGATAGTCCTCCACTATCCCTCCAGTATACTGTTTTGTTACCATTAAAATCTCCATTCAGGTCACTAGTCCCACCATGCCGTCCTTTACAACATTTAATAAGTAAATCAAAAATGAAACTACATCAACATGTTGTGACATCACATTATTACAAATGAATGAATCTATCCAGTATTTCTGTTTCAAAATATTTAAAATTCATTCTTCAATACATATTGTTGCATTCTATCATTTAAAGATATGTGGGCCATTTAACCTTCCATCCTCCTATTCATTTTCTAAACTCAATCCAAATTTAGGCTCAAAAACTATCATGAAAATATCTGGAACAAAGCAGGAACTAATGGTGGATTGGGGAACCAGTCCACTGCAAGGCTATAAAGTGAAAGAATTATATAATCTACAGTAAATCCATTACAAAACCAATAAATATGTTAGACGAAATATTGCAAAATGCATTCCTTTTGTTATTGAATACTTTATCATCATAGAGCCCTGTATGACTGTTAAAGGAGGGTCATAACAATGAAATTGGTTGTCTTACCAATTTGAACCTTTAAAATGCTGTTAGCATCAAGACCAAGTGGAATTTCGGCACTGGCATTTAGGAAAGCGCCATTCTCTTTCCAAGTGTTGGTCAGCAGGTGAAAGTGATTTGTAACAGTTTGGCACAAGCTTTTAGCAATGTCATCCCATCCAGTATGTTTACGGACAGTCAAAACGCCAACTGCTGTGCCGTCTCTGTCGTCAACAACATCGTCAGAGCAGATTTGCTGGCTTGGATTCTGAGAGATCTGTAAAATCACCTTAAATGCATCTGTAGGGATGGGAAAAAGTGGTTAGTTCTAAATACCCCAGACGATGTACAAAAAAGAAACCAACATCATTTTGCACTTCTCCATACTGTATACATAAATAGAAGTGGATAATTCTGAGTCTGGCTGCTCAATACAAATGAGCAGTCTTTTCATTATAGCCTGTATAAATTGTAGGTCACTTTCAGGCACCTTTCATAACATAGAGCACAAACCTCACTATGCACACTTTCTTCTTTAATTTTGCAAAAAAATGGGAACACATTGATTATGCAACAAGAGAATGAGAATGGCATAAAGAATATGATTGTAAAATTATCTGAAATTAATCTGTAGAGATTGGAAAAAAATTATTAGTTTTAAATAATCCATCTGATGCACACCATAATTGCAATTCCCCTTTTCTCTGAGTGTTGTGTTTAAGTCAACTCAGTGTAAATGGGCATCCTACTTGAGAACTGGAAGGTGCGACTTTTTTAGTTTAATAAACTTTAGACATACTTGAAATGGCACTGAAACTAGAAGCAATATGCAAAGCACAAACATTTGGACTTAATCTTGCTAACTAACTGTGGGATTGTGGGCAAGTAAGTTAACCTGCCAGTTGTTTAGTTCCAGAGCAAGTTTGGAAACTATCCTTCTGTGTAGGACAATAAAATGTGGATTTTATTTTGTGTAGTTTCTAGTATACACCCAGATATCCATGCACAGCCAGTGATGACACAGCAGATTTAGGCTTATAGAACGGAGTAATGAAGGAATGTAACATACATAAAAGCACAGAAGTGAGGCCACATTGACCTTGTAACAGGTTAACAATGAAAACAACCGCTCACTGAAACAGAATGGTCAGCAAACACCCTATAAAATACAGTAATATAACATTCTCAATCATTTCAGGGTCACTGGGGTTGAAGCCTACCCTAGCAGCACTGGGTGCAAGACAGAAGCCAACTCTGGAGAGTGTGTGAGTTAGTCGCCTGGCACAGTCACATGCACATGCAAAGTCTGAGGGGGCCAATTCAGTATTAGTAATTGACCTGACCCGCACATCTCTGGCACATACTTGGAGAAAAGATGCAAACTCCATGCAGGCAACCATGCTGTTTTTAAATCAATGTCCAGAGAATACTTCTCATATTCTCAGACATAGTTAAGGAAATAGCACAGTATTGTACCAGCAGAGGATGCCTAAATGAACTGTTTATTCAATCACAATTTCATTGGGAATTTAAACAAAAGAAAAGACATCCTTCCTAACTACTAGCTACAGCCACACTGTGGCTAGTGTGATCAGGAATGCTAAGGTTCCACCTTTGGAACTCTTGGACTTCTAGAATCTCCACAAAGTGCTTAACGATGGTTATATATGAAGTCGGAATAAATTATTGACAGCCAGCTGCAATTGTGAGTTCTGATAAATGTTTTATTAAGCATGTGCTTGCATTTTTTGTGTGCTTCTAAATGTCTGTAGATGCTTTGGAGGGCACGGCAGCCTACTAAGTCAGTGAATTAACACAAAGCTAGACAAGTAGACTGGTGTACTGTGTGAGCTCTGAATTTCTGTTGCAAACTAAAATTCACAAGCATCAGCTTACTGCAAGAAATAGTAAAGTTACACAAAATGAACTTATAACATTGATATTGATTCCATTTGAAACAGAGCAAGTCACTAATGAGGCACTCAATCCCCTAATGCTGTGTCCACTTTCCCTGTACTGGACATCGTAAGACCATGAATGTCCTAACACATATTATGTCATCCTTCTCTTACATTACAACAAGCACAATGAAGCTTGGTTACATTATTAAATAAAATATGTATGAAAAAGGCAGCTCTGTATCAGTTTAAGTTTAGCCTGCATGGTTTAGCTTAGCCAAAATGTAAGAAAAGGTAAATTTTCAGTTTTTGATACAAAATGAAAATTAAACTGGTAATGTAAAACAAAACCTTTTCATGCTGACACACACAAGAAAACTAAATAAATACTGAATGTACAAACTTCACAAACCTATTGTAACATTAAGGAATCACGTAATTTATCATTGCTCTTATTTATTATAGAATATAATATTAAATATTTATGACTAGACCGGTATTCAAGATGACTTTCACTTGCATACACTTAGTATTCTCTGTTATAGTTTTTACTGGGAAATGCATTTTTCTGCTCAATCAATGCCACTACAGAGCACTGTGCATAAAAACATAAAAAGCTGAAAGTATAAACAAAAATAACATGAAAAATTAGACAAAGAAAAAGATTGATATTAAATGTTAACTGAATGTCAGTATCAAGAAAATATGAAGATGTATATCTTGCTAATAAAAATAATATTGTAATGTATACAAATCAAAAACAGCATCTATACTGTTAAACAGCCTTTAATTATTTCCTTAGAATGGATGATGATATTAAATTAAAATAACCCAATATATACTTACAAAGGTTTTCTAGAAGGTGCTTACAGTCATCGGTAGCCACGTCGTGGACTGTTCGATTACAGTTATCTCTCTTTTCGACATCTAGGTCACTGTGGCTACACAAGACTTCCAGGCAATCCTAAAAATCCAAGCACTTCCTGTTAAAGCACTTATGGAATCCCAAAGAGCCTGCTGGCTCTTCATCTGTTCAAAAAGCTTGCTTTCATTGTTGCTTACTTATTGACAGCTCGTTATTTATAAATGACATTTTATAATGTGCTGGAAGCTCAAAAGCATTACAAAAAAGACTTTTCATGCCAGTGCTTTACTTATCTTCCAATACTGATTTTGAAATGTGGCAATTGAAAGTATTCTCCTACTGGAATAAGACCCCTTGAACCTTTTAAACAGCATGCTATAAAGATCACAACAAAGCAATCAAAAATGACTCCATGGAGAGTTTCATTAAGCAACTTCAGTTTCTTCACTTTATTCATTGCAAACAGTTCTCAAAGTTATTAAAAACAAAATTCATATCAGCATCTTTTAAGTACTGTATGAAGAAATCCTTCTGGCTACATGGCACAATAAAAATGTCTCAGAGATCATGGTGGAAGATGGACAACATAACCAGACTGTGCTGTTGCTGACTCCAAAACTCTGCATTAGTTACAGGGCTGACTTTTAATCATCTTCTACTTGACAGATTTATACTACATTTACAGTATATGAAAGTGTTCACTTGAAAATTTTTCTAATTTACAAAGCTCTTGGTATCCTCAGATCTGTTAGATGGCTGAGACAGATGCTGTGACAAAGTATTAACTAGATTTATGTTTGCTTAAAACCTCTTTACTTATGACAATTCATTTTGTAAACTTGGCCTGAAACACTTGTTCCTAAACAACACCCCAAATCAATGTTTATGATTATGTTGAGAACTTTTGTAACTTTCATTTGTGAAAAGCATCTACTAAGTGAGTAAATGTAAAGTCTCACTATGCGACTCATCATCAGCGCACATTCACTGTTGTTGCTTGCTGGCTTTGCAATGACGTTTTCATTTTTGTTTCATCTATTCAAAGCATCCCGGTGCATTTTATCTTACATTGCACTCCATTTTTGTTTGCCTTGTAGAGCACGCTGTGATGATTATCTGTATGTAAAGTGCACGTTCTGCTAATAATGACTACATTAGATCAATACAAATTGGGTAACTGACATAATTTGCAAAAGCACTTTAAAGAACTCATATTGGTTTTGGAAACAATGATAATGTCCATTTAGTAATTTTGGTTTTACAATACCACCTTTAATTTAAAGGGTAAGCTTCCTGTTGGGAACTTGGTGCTTGTGTTTGCACAGTGGAGGACCAAGTGTTACTGCACTAAATGCTAATCCTGCTAAAGTGTTACCTCAATGAGCTTATAGTGTGGCATAGTGTCAAGGAACTGGACACTAAATTACAAGGCAGCTAGTTCAGTTGTCACCACTGACTCACCATGAGGCCCAACACAGGTCACATAACTGTTCTGGTGCTCAAACTGTTAATAATTATACTGCATCTTAAACTTGAATGTTGCTTGGGTAACGTCTCAATTGTAGTAGCTACTTATGATGGTGACATGCTAATGCTCATGTCCAAGTGTTTGGTTAAATTTAAAACAAACAATTTGTGTGCCTCAGTTATTTAGGGGGATGATCAATATGTAGACAACTATTGCTTTTTTTTTTGACACCTTAATTTTTTTTTGGTTTTGTCAATAGATTAGGATAGTCTTTCTAGGTCAGGCACCATAATGCTTTTTCAACTGCTCTTTGAGAAACTCCATCTGGCTCTTTAATTTTTTAATTAATTTACTAAAATCTGTACATCTCTTAACACAATTAAGTGTACATATTCTGCATCATACATCAAGGCACTTATATCTCACATAAAAACAATGCTATTTTGACACACTTGTAGGTAACAGAATGAGCTGAGGTAAGAGAATTAGCAAACAAAAGGTTGTGGGCTTAATCTTTTTAAAATAAAAAAATGTCCCATTCCTACCTATTGGCAACAGCATTGCCACCTGGAGAACTGGACAACTGTCCCCACCTCTAAAAGGGCAACTTTTTCATCTTCTGAACCTTGACTGTTTTTTATGGTTAATTAATAAATAGTTCCCTGAATTAAAAATAAGTGGATTTGAGTAGCCAATTATCATTATCATCTTACCATTTCATGCACATACAAAAATGTGGCTGCTTCAATTCCCACCATGAATGAACCTAAGAAATCACTTCACCGGCCTGGGCTTCAGATGTCAAAAAACAATTGCAGTACAAATTGATCTTGTGAGTCGCTTTGGATAGAGATGTTGGCCAAATGTACAATAATAACAATAGTAGCAATACAATGCAAAGCAACAGTTATGGGGTCAAATGAGAAAAAGAAAGAAAAACATAGAGAAAAAACATTTTGTTAGACAGGGACATTGCTCTGGAGCTGACATAACAGATGGAGTTCAAGCACAGGGTCTGCTATAATCCGGCTCAGTTTTCTCTTTAAATATCTTTTATCTGCTCCAATGATAACACCGTGAAAATGAATACAGCACACAACAGACCTTGATGACCATGACGATTAGATCTTAATCCAAGTCATTAATCCTAAAACATGGCCATTATAAATAATATTATTTCTGTTATGTTTTGGTTTTATTCTGTACTTAGGAAAAAAGTAGTTGGGGAAAAAAAATGCAGTTAAAGGATTTTACATTTTTATGAAACACTGGACTTGTAAAACATTATTCTGCTGTGTAATATGAGATTAAAATACCATTACAGAAATGACAAACAAAAATTATATATTTTTATTAATTTTTTTAACAATCAAAAAACATTCAAACAGCCAACATTAAAACAGTTGATTGTGTAACCTCTGAAAGAGCAATAACTTTAATAAGATTAGCTTTAAATGTTCACAAGCTGTGATAGCTGGGCTTTCTTGAACCTCTACGTGGTTTTGATCTGGCATGCTACAACCTTCACTTTCATCTTTAAGTTTTGGAGAGAATAACTCATGTCTGGATTAGAATCCTCAGTCATGGAGTGGAATTCATGGCAGATTCAAAGACAATTCATTCCAGAGGTAACAAAATACACAAAACAGCCAAAACTTTGTAAACTAATACAATTTTTGGAGCCTGGTGTGAAGTTCTACTCCTTTATAGCTGTATTTTGTTACCAGCGTTATGGTCAAATAAGTACAATACTTAATTTTCATCCAGGTTATTAATCTATTCAAATGTCATTTCACATACTGCTAAATGTTGTAATGTTTCTGTTGGACAGAAGGGATTTCCTACTGGTGGTTCTTTCATGATAGCAACTCATAGTTATTCTATTCCTCATGCTGGACTGGTGAACTCTCGTTTAATATAGCAAAATGCAATTCTTTAAGATAAGGATTTTTTCAGACATCTTTGGGACAGCTAGGTGTGTCACATGATCAGATCATGAAGGAAATTTAGTTAGATGGCCACTCCAAATATTTCTGAAATATTACAGTATGTAGTTTTTAAACATGGAATAATGGACTTCACATTTTGTGAACTATCTTTTTGACCCTAAAAAACTGATTAACAGCAGCATTTTTGAAAGAATATTCACAAGTTTATTTTAGAATATTAAAACAGTTTGGGCGAAAACAGGCCACTGAGCCCAATAAGCTTTCCTTACCCTATTTTCCAGAATCACATTTATTCAAGATTTTAATGTCCGTAAAGTCCTACTCTTTACCACATTACTTTCATAACTTATTTCACGTGTCTATGGTTTTTTGCGTAAAGAAAAACTTTCTAATGTTTGTGCGAAATGTAACTTTAGCAAGTTGTCAACTGTGCCCACATGTTCTTGATGAATTCTTTTTAAAATAACACTGTACTAATTCCTGTCATAATTTTATACTTTATGTCTCCTCTTTATCTTCTTTTTTTTAACACAAAAAGGCTCAGCTCTTTTAATCTCTCCTCATAACATCTTCTGCAGCCCTGGAATCAGCCTAGTTGCTCTTCTCTGGACTTCTTCCAGAGCTGCTATGTTGTTTTTATAGCCTGGAGACCAAAAATGAAAACAGTACTGTAGATGCACCAGTACATCATAAAGCTTGAGCAGAAATTCCTTGGACTTGTACTCCACACATCACGCTATGTAATCTAACATTCTGTTAGTCTCTTAATGGCTTCTGAACACTGCCTGGAAGTTGATAGTGACTCCTATGACTATGACTAAAAGATCCCTTTCATAAGGTGTACTTTCATGTTTCATACCTTCATTTTTATATTCATACCTAACATTTTTACTTCTTTTGTCTATTACTTTACATTTACCTACATTACATTTCATCTGCCACAAATCTGCCCTATATGTCTATATGTCTATATGCTGTCCAAGCTCCCTGAGTAATTACTTTGATACATGCCTAATTAATTTATATGCTTAAGAACAAACTTGTTTTAAATAGGCCCATGGAATCACTTCATAATACAAGAATTGTTTGCATAAGCCCTTATTCGCCTGTTTCTAATTACTCTCTTAACTGAAGTTATACACATAACTACAGTAATGTTTTTTGTTTTTATTACATGGAGAATGGTAAAATAATATTTCTGGTGGGTAAGTATACTTGTGATAAAACATTAGCTGATGACAAGTACAGTATATTTAAGTATTTTATAATATATTTTCACTCTTAAGGAGGTGCACTCTGTTTTCCTCTACATTTTAAGAAGCTTTTAAAACTTATGAGCATATTAACTTCAGCTATGCGGCCCTGACCAGGAGTGTCTCCTGCCTCCCGTCCTCTGGTCCAAATGACTCTGCCTTCCAATTAATAATAGAGTCAATATTAAAACCATTCTTCTCACATTTCATTCAGCCCATGCTAATCTTACAGAAAACATTAATGCCTACACTCCAGCATGTACACATTGATCTTAATATGCTGGCATACATACAATTACTAGGATAAATAAAATTAGAGTAGGAGACACAGCCTTTAGATATAGGAATCCAAGCTCTAGTACAATCCAACTACACATATTTGAGAAGACCCACTGACTTAAGTGTTTTAATCGAGACTCACGACTTCACTTGTTAGAGCTGCTGCTGTGACTGTTCACACCCCTTTCTTATATCACCTTATAATTAACTGTAGTAATTGTTTTGATTACTGCTTTCTCATCTTCCTTCTCTGCATGGCATCAGTTCTCGCACTTGATCTGACTTGAAGAAGATGCACCGTCACAAATGATTATTGATTGACTTATTTTAAGCTGTCTTCTAAGCAAATTAAAATGTTATTGTTTGCCTATGGAGTAATGTGACTCAATTAGGACAGCTGGGATATGGATTTAAAAACACCATCTTGTATATATAAACGGTATACAGTACATAATGTATAGTAAGGTTCACTCCTTGTGAAGACAACAGAAAGCAACATGTTATGAGGAAATCTCTGCATTCCCTCATGTACAAGCCCCTCTGAGATTGCAAGGACCTGCAGACACTGTTTGATTTTGAGTAATTGGTCTACACACAGAAAGGACCATAGTCTAGAAGTGATTAAGAGAAAGCCAGAGGTGACCCCTGAAACAAAGTCTGAGGTTTAAAAGGAGCTTCTGGCCATAAGGATGGTGAACTTTGATATTATTTGGGTGTACTGTAGGTAAACTGACAGAACAGGCAGACTGGCATTTTTGCAATAAACATGGCTAATTCTAAAATGAAAATACTGTTTTTCAAATAACTTCAGCTCACTGCAGTGAAGATACATGGGTTTACTGAAATCTGATGTGGCTATTTGAATATATCAGCTTTATTTCCAATCAGCCTGGCTCACTACCAATACCTCCGCACTTTGCAATGTGATTTTAGGATGATATACTGTATATGCTGTAAATGAGGGAGGCTGAAAGTGTAAATCAGGATCCCCATCTTAAATCTTTTGAAAACAACATAAACCTACTCTTTGACTATACTCTATAAATACATTTCTTTTAGTTTTGGTATATTTGTAATTATTTCAAAATGCAGTGGGTGCTTCAGGTGCTGTTTGCTTAACAAGAATATACTGAATTTAACTGAAACGACCAAAAATGAATAGTGCATAAGTAAAGAGATGTTACAAGTAATGAATGGTATTCTAGGAAACCTTTTTTACTGTTTAAACAGGCATGGTGCTACCATGGTTAGTGCTGCTGCACTATAGCTACTAGAAACTGGATTGTATCCTAGTTACTTTTTTTTGCAGTTTATGCATAACCTCCACTGAAGTATTCTGTTGTTTTGTTTCCCATAGAGGTTGATTGGAAATGTAATGTCTTCCAGAGTCTCTTTAGAAAGAAAGGTGAACTGAAAGTGCTTCCTGCCAGATTGGAGTGGTGCAGAAAGGACTTCCAGGATTACCATTTTATGGACCCCCACCTTCTCAGTCAGATGTTGCATGGAGTCAAAAGAGGAACAGAAGCAAGGACTCACCTGGAGAGGAGGAGGAGGGGGACAGCTGGTAAAAGAAGGTTGAGAAGTAGGAAGGACTATGGATGATTTAGAATATAGTAGTTATTTCAGCTGCGGTGGGCTGGTGCCCTGCCCGGGCTTTGTTTCCCGCCTTGCGCCCTGAGTTGGCTGGGATTGGCTCCAGCAGACCCCCATGACCCTGTAGTTAGGATATAGTGGGTTGGATAATGGATGGATGGATAATAGATGGATATATATTTCAGTAGAATTTAGTGAGGCCTAGAAGAGCATAATATTTGTTTGTAGTGTTAGTTTCATCTTTCCTTGAAACACTCCCTTGTAATATTTTTAACATTTTCTAAGCCTGCTTAAACCTGATCAGGGTCACAGGGTAGCTGGAGCCTATCCTAACAAGCAAGAACAATCCCCTGGACAGGTGCCAGTCCAGAGCAGGGTAAACACATACCACACATACACATTGGGGCTAATTTACCATCACTAATCCACCAGTCCAGTCTTTGGACTGTGTGAGCAAACCAGAGCACCCACAGAAAATCCAGTCAGACATGGGCAGGACATGTAAACTCTCCTTACTGTAAGGCAGAAGCGCCCACTTCTATTACAGTTTACGTTTAATAAATACTCTTTTTAGCCTTTTATAGAGCTTTACTGGAGTCCAATTGGGTTTAGAGTCAATCTCAAGCACTCCCATCTGGTAACACAAGCTAGGAAATGGATGGATAGGTGAAAGGAGAATATGCCATTGCCAGAAGCTCATCTGTTTCAGATGACACCCACCTATACTTAAATATTTACTCAGGGAAGTAGCAGCAGTTGGCAATTCATGTATCTTAAATGGTTTCAAGATGACGACTGGTGTGCAAACTAAATATGAACAAGTTAACTCATTTTTTACAAAACCGAAGGGCTTTCAATATTTAAAAAGTAAACTAGTTTATATATTTATAGATCTACACTCTTGAGGGGAAAGCAAATGATGCTTTCCCTGGGAAAATCAGGTCAACCTGCACGCCAGTGTTCCACTTGAAAGATCACCCTCCCTTAATGATCGCCTACAAATAACTTGAGTGACAGTTTCACCTTGGTGCAATCTTTTGTTCTACACAGATTTTATACATTTCATTTAATGAGAGTGAATACTTAATATCTCAGAGGAAAATCTCATGTGAAATTGAAGTGGCTGACATGTGAAACTTTAATGAAATCTTCTTCAGATTTGCAACTAATTAATTATTTATCTGCATATGAAATAAAAGGCTGCATTACAAGAAATGGGATTAATACATGAATTGCACACAATGCAAAATATCTGGAATGATTCTGGAAGATTTTTACATTTATATGCGCAAACCATTTAGTTACTGTCTCCATTTTAATATGCTGTGAATAGCTTCATTTTTTGCATAATTAACATTTGGCCTAGATTAACTAGTTCTAGTGATTATAAAAGTGAATATTGTATTAGAAAATAAACATAAAACACAAACATTTCCCCAAAATTATCTCAAAATCTGCAAAATATTGCAATGTATGGGTTCTGTAACATTACTCCTTTTTATTGACCATCTTATTAAAAACTGGTATTGCTATCCTCTAAATAAATATAGGTTACCAACCTTAAAGCCTTTTGATGCAGCAATGTGTGCAGCTGTCCACCCCTGGTTGTCTGAATGGTTGATGAGATCAGCAAATACAAGTTGGCTTCCCTCAAAGCTTGGAGTCTTAATTTTGGAGGAGTTCACATAGTCAAAAGCAGTCACATTTTCAGTCTCATTGTCAATAGTCATATCACTGTGTACGTCATAGTACATTAGAAGCTTCATGCTGCTAATGTGGCCGGAGTTAACAGCTGCATGAAGTGGTGTTGATCCATTCTAAATAAATAATAAAGAAAAACCATAAAAGTTAAAAATAAAATATTATTTATACAGACATGTTATTACTATGATGCTGTATGCAGTTATACTGCCCTAGAAATTCATGAACCTGGGTTTGATTGTGCACTTATTTTCAGTCACATCCATTCCTAGTGCACGGGTTGCCTCCCACATCCCAAAGATGAACAGGTTAAGTCAATGAATGACACTGGTAGGGGTAAGGATGGGCACTGCAGGTGCAGAAATGCGGTCTATCCTGGACTGGGTAAAACAGGTCACCAGAAAACTACAGAACATCACCAGTTCCCCAAAATTAAAATCAATATAACAGTAAACAGTATAACAGAGTTTTACCCTCTAACTTTCTCTCTTTCTTTCCTAGGTGACGAAGCGGAAGCGGAAGTAGAAGCAGACAATGGCTGACAGTGAGATGAATCGCGTTGCCGTCATTGTCGAGGAACTCCAGGCACTCGACAAACAGATTCAGAAACTCCTGTCCAGACGAAGGTACCTCAGAGACTTGAAGACTCGGCTGCTGGACAAACCACACCAAACAACTGAAGTCGGCGTAACATTAACCCCACCTCGTGCCGCTCAAGTCCAAGGGCAAGTAAGCTTCAGCCCCGCCTCGTAGGAACAACGACAACGCTGATGAAGACCTCGACGGGTTTCAGCTTTGCAGGCGGGGGTTCAAGGCTAGAACACCTCCAGCGGCACAGGCGAGCATTCAAATCCAGAACCGATTCGACCCTCTCCGCGTCCCCAGTCTGCCTTCAACCCGGGTGATGTAATCGTGGTAGGTGATTCGATTGTACGAAACCTGAATATCACGTGCCCTAATCAAAAATCCTTTGTTTCTTGTTTTCCCGGTGCTCGAGTTCGAGATGTGATGAGGCGGGCGCCGACCTTCTACCAGAAGCACAAGAGGGCAATTGGATCCATCATTCTACATGCCGCGTAAACGACATAAGGCACCGAGAGTCAGAGGTTCTCAAGGCTGACTTCGCAGCACTAGTTGAAGACACGAAGGAGAGGACCCCATCCGCAAAAATCTTCATCTCGGGTCCACTACCTCTCGTCAGACGATCGCATGAATACTACAGTCGTCTGCTGGGTTTAAACAACTGGCTGAGAGGCTTCTGCGAGAATCAAGACATCGGGTTTATAGACAACTGGGATCTTTTTGGGAAAGGCCGCTTCTTCAAGCGGGATGGACTGCATCCGAATAGATTTGGCGCCCGGGTCCTCTCCGAAAACATCGCTAAGGTAATTCGTCTATCTTGACTGTCTACTTCTACTGTTAACCCCTTACGTAATGCTACTGCTTTGATAGGACATAATGGCTTAACAGAGTCTTCCGTTAAAGTGCACATCATTAATAATCTAATAACAAATCTTAATGCACGTAAAAAATCTAGGCAGTGCGGCAAAACACCAATAATTTAATTGAAATTACTACTTCAGATCAACACTGCATTAAGACTATAAAAACGGATTGTAGATTACATAAAAAGTACACACAGAGCGTTAACAAAAATAACTTAATTTTTGTTCCGATTACCAATAACACGCATAAAATTCAGCTCTGCCCTTCAGAAACATTAAATATGGCACTATTAAATGTTAGAGCTTTAACTAACAAGACATTTTTTATAAACGATCTTATTAGTGATAGAAACATTGATTTTATTGCGCTAAATGAAACATGGCTTAATTCAAATGGGGCGGCAGTTTTAATCGAATCTGCGCCCGGATTACAGTTTTACTCGGCAGACCGCCAGGGAAAAAGGGGCGGATTGGCAAACATTTACTCAAGCGATTAAAATGTAAAGATGTTAGTTTTGGTAAATTTAAGTCCTTTGAGTATCTCGCCGTTGTTATTCATGGAGATTCTCACGTTCTCGTATTATCCGTGTATAGACCTCCTAAATATAACGCGTCTTTCCTTGAGGAATTCTCTGACTTAATGTCAATTTTAGTTACAAACTATGACGCACTCTTAATAGTCGGTGACTTTAACTTTCATGTCGACAATCAGTGTGACCAAAAGGTAAAGGAATTCATGAACCTCCTGGACTCTTTTGATTTGAGGCAGCTCGTAAATCAGCCTACACATAAAGCAGGTCATACGTTAGACTTAGTGATTACTAAAGGACTTAAAGTTGATATAAAGCAGGTCATTGATATCGGTCTATCAGACCATTTCCTTCTACTATTTAATATAGAAATAAAGATAGAAAACGCTCATGAGAAGCATTTTGTTAAAAAACGCTTCTTTGACTCATCAGCAGCTTTAAAGCTTACAACTATTCTAAGCAATCAGTCCGTTTATAATGCCAGCTATAATAGCGAGGATAATGTAAATAGTAAAGTGGAAAACTTTAATTCTAAAGTAAGAACTGCTGTTGACATAGTTGCACCTGAAAAGACAGTTAAAAAATCCTCTAGTACTGTTATTCCATGGAAGACCCAAAGAGTGTCTGATTTAAAAAGAACATGTCGTAGAGCTGAGCGTAAATGGAGGAAAACTAAACTAACTATCCATTATGAGATATTGAAGGTTAAAATAACAGAATACAATAACACAGTCCGTCTTGAGAGGCTGCTATTTCTCTAATATTATAAATAACAATGCTAGTAATCCCAGAGTCTTATTTTCAACAATTGATCGTCTGTTAAACCCAGGTAACACAAAGGAATGCCCCCAGAATACTTCCAGTGAAACCTGTGAGAACATTGCTGTATTTTTCACTCAAAAATTAATGATATTAGAGATAACATAGTATATCTCCCCAACACTGCAGAACCTCCAAAGCCCGGTACTCCATTATAAACAAATTAAATGCTTTCACCAGGATAGATGTACCTGAATTACATAGTATAATCTCTCAAATGAAACCCTCCACCTCGTCCTTGACCCAATACCAACCAGGTTTTTCAAAGAAATATCAGGCGCTAATTGACAATATTCTGGACATAGTTAATTGTCATTAGATACGGGGTCTTTCCAGACTGTCTTAAGACTGCTGTAGTTAAACCCCTGCTCAAGAAAATAATCTTGACCCCTCTGCCTTTGAAAATTTTAGACCCATTTCTAACCTGCCCTTCTTAAGTAAAATTCTAGAGAAGGCAGTCATTATGCAGTTAAATGACCACCTCAATAAACATGCTATTCTTGATACTTTTCAGTCAGGCTTCAGAACAAATCACAGCACAGAAACTGCACTTGTTAAAGTAGTAAATGACTTTGGGTAAATGCAGACAGAGGCCATTTATCTGTTCTCATCCTCTTAGATCTGAGTGCTGCATTTGACACCATTGATCATAATATTCTTAGAAATCGCCTTAGTCAATGGGTGGGCCTCTCTGGCAGTGTCTTAAATTGGTTTGAATCCTACCTGGCAGGAGAAAATTCTTTGTGAGTTGTGGTAATCAAATCTCAAAGACACATGATATCCGATATGGTGTTCCACAAGGCTCTATCCTGGGTCCGCTGTTTTCTCAATCTATATGCTTCCGTTAGGTCAGATTATCTCAGGTTACAACGTGAGCTACCACAGCTATGCTGATGACACACAGCTGTACTTATCAATAGCACCTGATGACTCCGACTCTCTCGATTCACTAACACAATGTCTTACTGGTATTTCTGAATGGATGAATAGTAATTTTCTCAAACTAAATAAAGAGAAAACTGAAATTTTAGTAATTGGCAATAATGGATTCAGTGAGGTTATCAGAAATAAACTTGATGCACTAGGATTAAAAGTTAAGACGGAAGTAAAAAATTTAGGGGTAACCGTTGACTGTAATCTGAATTTTAAATCGCATATTCATCAGACCACTAGGACAGCATTTTTCACTTAAGAAACATAGCTAAAGTTAGACCTCTTATATCATTGAAAGATGCTGAGAAATTAATTCACGCTTTTGTTTTCAGTAGACTAGATTACTGTAACGCACTCCTCTCAGGACTACCCAAAAAAGACATAAATCATTTGCAACGAGTGCAGAATGCAGCTGCTAGAATCCTAACTGGGAAAAGAAAATCCAACACATTTCTCCAGTTTTGATGTCACTACACTGGTTGCCTGTGTCATTCAGGATTGACTTTAAAATACTGCTTATGGTTTATAAAGCCTTAAATAATCTCGCTCCATCTTATATATCGGAATGCCTGACACGTTATATTCCAAATCGTAACCTTAGATCTTCAAATGAGTGTCTCCTTATAATTCCAAAAGCTAAACTTAAAAGAAGTGGTGAGGCTGCCTTCTGCTGTTATGCACCTAAAATCTGGAATAGCCTGCCAATAGGAATTCGCCAGGCAAATACAGTAGAGCACTTTAAAACACTGCTGAAAACACATTACTTTAACATGGCCTTTTATAACTTCACTTTAACTTAATACTGATACTCTGTATGTTCAATTCTTCATAATAACTATTCACAGTGGCTCCAAAATCCATACTGACCCCTACTCTCTCTTCTGTTTCTTTTTCCGGTTTCTTTGTGGTGGCGGCCTGCGCCACCACCACCTACTCAAAGCATCATGATGCACCAACATTGATGGACTGAAAGCCAGAAGTCTACGTGACCATCATCATCAGGTCCTTCCATGAAAACCCTAAATACAAAGAGGACTGTTTGACTAATGTTAGGTAGATTGCCCAGAGGGGACTGGGCGGTCTCTGGTCTGGAACCCTACAGATTTTATTTTTTCTCCAGCCTTTGGAGTTTTTTGTTTTTCTGTCCACCCTGGCCATCGGACCTTACTCTTATTCTATGTTAATTAATGTTGACTTATGTTTATCTTTTATTGTGTCTTCTATTTTTCTATTCATTTTGTAAAGCACTTTGAGCTACATTTTTTTGTATGAATATGTGCTATATAAATAAATGTTGATTGATTGATTGATTGATAAACCACACAAAGCACAGACCAACACTGGGAGTTAATTGAGAAAGAAAACAAGAGTGACACCCTGGGCTTAGCTAAATGGACATCCATCTTTTGCAATTGAAAAGCTCTTGCAAACATATATGGGTACAGCTATAGTTTATTGTAGAAATCCTAAGCTAAAATAATGAGTATAAAATGAAAATCAGTGTAAAAAGTTTAGGAATACATTAAAATAGATTAACATGAAAAAGTTTGTACCTCTTGTTTCAATATTCTTATTTGATACTAAATGTAGAATATGGTGAGATTAATACTTAGATAATTACTTTTAGAAGGAAAGTATGTGTTACTTACTGCTGTGGTTGCCGTTCTATCAGCTCCAGTTGCCAGTAGAACTTGAATACATTCATCATTTCCACTGGCACAGGCCTGATACAGAGGAGTTTCTCCTCCTATAGCAGGAAAGTTCACATTGGCTTCATAGCGAAGTAACAAATCAGTGCACCTAAAGAAACAAAAGAGAAAAAAGGGACCCAAATCACTCAAAACACACAGATTGTTTCACAGCTGAAAACCAAATACTTGCCAGGTGAGGAAATGTTTACATTCTTAAAGCATTTACTAAGTAATTTTCTTTGGCATTTCCCAATTTAACAAAATTTCTTTTAAATTAAATTAAATCAAATTGGGTGGTCAGTAACTGAGAAGCAAGTCTTGCTGGTTGAACTGACAGCTCTGACAGTTACCTTGAAAAACGAAAGCCTACAAAAGGAAGAAACTGTAGTATGCCAAGCTAGCAGTTGGGAGTTAAAGGTTGAAGAATAACAGCCTATCCACTGGAAGTTGGCTGTCATGGCTAACTGGCTTTGTCAACAAAATGCTTGCTGAAGGGCACTTGGATGACCTCGTATCAGCTAAAAAAAGTGGTAAAAGATCATGTGGAGGTGGCAGAAAAATGAAGTTTCTGGCTGTGGCTACAAGGGAAAGATAAAGGCTGAGGGATTAGGCATACCAACTAGTGAGCCAAGGAAGTTCTTTAGGATAAACTAATTCAGCAGTAAGGA
This sequence comes from Polypterus senegalus, assembly GCF_016835505.1. Lineage (NCBI taxonomy): Eukaryota > Metazoa > Chordata > Cladistia > Polypteriformes > Polypteridae > Polypterus > Polypterus senegalus. The sequence goes on from NC_053161.1 coordinate 88,691,965, forward strand.
GTTGCAGGGAGATGTCACTGATCACTGCATTACCATCCAGAGGTGTTCTGGGATTAAAAGAGGAACACCTGTAAATGTTGCTACCCGGCTGATGACCTTGCAGTTGGTATTTTGTGACAGACAACAATGCTTTGCAGGTTCCAACAGCTACCTGTTTAATAATCTATATATTTTATATATATATTGTGGTGGACGGCCGTCACCCTTAGTTGGAATTACTTTGGAGTGAAAGGACCAGGGGAGACAGCGTGCACAGGGCACTAACTCCTGCGGATTGCTAAATGGCAGCCCTCCTGGGTTGTAGCAGTGCCTCGTATTCCCACAGCACACAATAGTGCATGGGGTTTTGCGACTCAACCATGTTGGGCTCCTTTTTGCCACCAGGGTCAGCTGCTGGGATTACGGAGCCCTATTTTGTCAGGCTTCCACCTTACCAGGAAGTGCTTCCGGACCATGCTACTGGGCCAGAAGAAGTACTCCTGGGTGCAGCCCACTGTCTTCATTCAGGTTGGCAGAGTCAGGAGATGGAGGACAACACTTGCTGGAGGAGGAGAGGAGCCAGACTGAAAGGGAGAGAGAGAGGACAAAAACAGTAGGAGAAAAAAGATAAAGTGATGTGGGCTTTAGTAATGTGCTTGTTTGTACTGTGCTTTGAGGTGAGAAACAACAGGGAACCATTTCCCACAAGAGAATAAATCCTGTGTGTTGTGCTGATCTTGTGTCTGTGTCTGTCTGTGTAGCATCTGGGGAGCTGGCGCACCTCCTGCTGGATACACCAGCAGACAATGCAAAGGAAAAAAGGTGTGCTGTGGCCAGCCAGTTACACATAACACATCCGACTGTCCACATTTCTAAAAAAATAACAGAAGGCTTTAAGATTGCTATAGAATGACAACAAAATTGTTATTACACCAGCTGACAAAGGAGGTGCGACAGTTGTAGTGGACACCACACCAGGAAGTGCTGCTGGAAGAGTGTCATCAGGCACCTGGAGCACATCTAGGTGGGAATAAAAGGGGGCACCATCATACAGTCAGGGAGCTAGAGTCGGGAGTGGGAGCAGGATGAAAGGCAGCCCACAGACAGAGAGAGAAAGGCCCGTGTTGGGAGTGATTGGTGCTGGGAGCACTGTGTGCTGTGCGGGACTGTGTTTCAGCAATAAAGGTGTGTTTCTTATAAAGAAGTGGTGTCTGTCTGGTGGTGTTCGGACCCGGGTCTCACAATATATATTCCTTCCACCTCCACTCCTCCTGGCAAGCTTTGTCCTCCACCTTCCAACTTTGGCTCCCAGAGTAGTGGTACCTGACTCCTCTTATAGGGGACACAGAAGTGCTTGAGGTATGTGGTGATCTTCTTCAGCCAGTGCTTCCAGGTATGGTGGAAGTATTGCATCAAAGGGCTCAGCCTTCCTGCTGCAACCCCTGGCTGCGCCCACAGAACCCAACAGGGCTGCTCCAAACTCCTACTCCCATAAAATATACACACACAATATATAACTGTATATATAAAAAACCCGGGGTTTTTATTATAGAATAATGATAGTTACTGAATAGACAGAATATGATTGCCTGTTCAGTAACTTTATGATTGAGATTTCTTAAATTTAAATTACTGTGACAAAATAACAATTGTAAGTGGGACATGACTCTGCTTGTACTGTGTTCTCTCATTAAAACTTCAGGATAGAAGTGGATGTGACTAAATGGCCATTACACACATGCCAGGATTTTGTACTTATTATGGTTTATGAAATGTGATGTTGGGTGTCCCTTGTCAAACTTTACATTTATATTAAGTGTGACAAACATGATGCCCGCAAGTATTGTTATATTTATCCAGACTGACTATGTAGCCAATAATGCAGTAATACGGAGTTTAATAAATAATGGTGTATCTTAAAATTGGCATGCATTCGAATATCTTGTGAAGGACCACTGGCAAAACAAATCAGCATGTCAAACAAATTTACCTTCTGTGTAACCTAATGCTACACTAAACTTCTAGTCTGTTTCAAAATCATTTTGAAGGCTTTTATGTCAAAAGGGTTGCCAGAATACATTTCTTTTACATGCATATGCGATGATAGTGCCCTTCTTCTTATCTTGTACTCCTTTTCTTAACATATCAACTGTATAAATCCCTTTGTAACAAGTGTCAATTACAAAACACATTATATAAAGCAAACATTAACTTGATCAGCACTTTGGTTAGAAACAGGAGAAACCTTTTTGATTTCTCAGTGATCCTAGGATAGTTTGCAGTATAATTTTGAGTTCCTCTTAATATAACACTTGTTGAGGTGTCATTATATAAAAGAACCCCATACAGAGTTGTGGTTAATTTCAAGTTGGTTTATATTATAATTCATAAATTAATGATTTAGAATGTGGTTATTCTGTGAAACAACAGCTTTGGGTTCAAGTCTCAGCCTGGGCATTGTACATGTGGTATTTTACACATGTACATTTTCACATTTCCCTAATGCACAGATTTTCTCAGAGTATTCATGTTTCCTCCCACATATCACATACTGTATGTGCACATTAGAATGATTGGTGACTGACTTTTAGTCTATTATGAAATATTTTGGGTGTAGGCATTGGTGTTACCTGTGATGATTGACATCATGTCCAGATATGTTTAATGTTGTGAGTTTAAATTTGGGGGAAAGAAAATCAACAAGAAAATGTAGGATAAACTGATAATGAAAAGGAGCTATTAAGAAAAAAAAGTGGATCTCTGATTTTATGCTTCAGTATACGTATCCATTTCTTGAGTCATAATATCACACTAAGCACAGACAGTTTCCTGACTTAGAAAACCATAACTGACTGCACTATTACACAGATCCTCACAGTGTCTAGCCTTTGTGCAAAATGACAACATTACAGAGCAATGTTGTTTTACAAATGTAAATTAGAAGTTCACCAACCTGAAATGTCCATTTGCAGCAGCAATATGTAAAGGTGTGAATCCATTTTTATTTGAAATGTTAACACATGCCCCTGTTGTCAGCAACAGCTTAACACAGTCTGTGAAAAATTAAAATAGTTCAAAAGGTCAAAATTGTAAAGTTTAAAAGATAAACATTATTGCAGAATAATAGATTTACAGACTTTTTCCATTGTTCTAAAATCACTATAGAAAGACTGTACACCAGACAGGATTAATAAAATGTAGAAATGCTACAAAGAGCAGTAGTTCAACATAACACCTACTCCTTGGACTTAATTTAGACCGGGTATCTTAAAACGGCAGTTCATTTGCAACAATGGAAACTTGCCATTAGTTTTTGAATGGACTCCAGCATGACCTTCAACTGGACATAAAAGATGGATGGAGGAAGAATACTCTGCATTTGAATAAACAATAAAATATATAATTGTAAAATTGTTGGATATTTCCCATTACTTGATGAAAGCTGCCATGTTTGAAATTTAATTTTGTAAAATGCCAGTAACAATTAAGGATATACTCATCTATTTAAACCCATCATTGAGGTTAACTTTTTTTGCTGCTCTATATAATGTTACTTTTAATGTGATTTAAACAAAAGTAGTACCCCATTACTTTTATTTTCTAGATTCATACAAAATTTAAATATATTTTTCTTTTAAGCATTTTCAGATCACATTTAGATGTATTTTGTTTTATTTTTAATGCTTACATTAAATTTTGCTGCATTAATTTATGCTAAAGAATGTATCCAAGTATATTCATTTATAATAGTTCAATTATATTAGCAACAGATAAATGTAACAGACCCTAAGAAAACTCCCTGAGCTCTGCTTCCTTTTCTTAATGCCATCCCACTGTGTCTGTGAGACCTCTCTGAGCTGCTCCTCTGTAGCATTCAGCAGGAGTGACCATACATCTGGAGTGTCACTGCTCTGCTCAGGGAACTGTCCCCATCTGCAATGCATCTTCTTAACAGCACCAGCCCGCCTTGATCCTGCTGTTCCCCTTTCCTTTCCTATCCTTTGATTTTACCTTTCTTCTTCTTGCTCTTCCTCTTTCATTCATCCTCCTTTTGGATCTCAAATCTTCCTTCATTCACTGTCCCAAACTCTTTTACACTATTGTGGTTATAGATGCTTTATTTATAACCCCCAGAGAACTAATGGGAAAACTGATTGAACAAATTGCATTTGCACATGAATGCGTGATCAGCCAATTTCCTCATCTATACCCTCAGACCGCTCGGCTTTATTACTGTATGCACTTACATCCAAACTAAAAGCTGACACACTGCCTTGGACTCCTTACTCACTTCATCATAAGCCCAACCCTAATCTTCAACACAAAGAAAATGCAAATAGGTTGACACTACAACAGAAGTGTTTGTTAGAAAGAAACTAAGAATTTCCATTGAGTAATTAACATTATTCATGAACAAAAACACCAGAACAGAAAATAAAACTTTGCAAGATGTAACTGAACATAAACACTTATAATTAGGATTTAACAAGTAATTGACCAGCTCAAAAGATGGTGGCTTAGCTATGGGGAAAAGCAACCTTTAAAATGTGACCCTAAATAACTGACTATTAAGCAAACTAAAACAAATAAAGAGATCAATCATGCTTTAGAAATGCCTATCAAAAGGAAATTGCAGATCCTGTTCTATGTTTCATCTTGTATGGCAAGTTAAATCTGTGAGCATGTCTATTAAAATAAGAGCTCTTGTGGCAGCTTGCATAAATGCAGTGCTGTGCTGTTGCCTATAGCTATTTCTTATGATCTGAGGTAGTCAGGTTTTGCCTGGTATATTTTGTTTTTGACCCAATAGTAGTACACATATTGTAAATTACATCAATTTTTAGAAAGGCAACCCAAAAACTGCATTTTTAAATTAGCGAAGTATCTAAAATAAAAAAAATAAAAAAAACACAAATACATCAACCTTTCATTTGCTAACAGAAAATCATGAAGTAAATGAATATATATATTTACTTATGAAACATTTTCATGGCTTGTGAGTCATAATGAGTATTATTATACATCTACTATGGTCATTAGAGAAAGGTGGACAACAATAATTATGGGCGAGGTGTTCTTTATATTTCATGATCTCATGGTGCTAATCATGAGAGCATTTATTTGTCTTCTGGACCAAAAATGGATTTAATTATGCATAACAAAGAAAACTGTTAGTCAGCTACAGAACTTTAAAAACAAATTATCTTTTATTTTTAGACTGCTAGTACTGGTGCTTTTTTCTTTACTATATTCTCACATTTACAAACTAAAAAACTATACAACTATTTTAATATCTGCTGCAAATGGGAAAGCCAACTTATGTGAGACCGCAGAAAATAAATGAAGCATTCATAAACCTGCAACAGTTTTCAGTTGTCTGTTATGCACAGTCTGAAAATTACAAAATAAAAGACAATTAAAGACTCCACAGACCCAGATACACTGCAGAATTTGCTTCTTTAGAAGACTTCTTTTCACACTAGAATTACCAGAGCCTACAAAAAACTCATAGATTCGTCCCACCTTAAATCGCTTTGTACCTCTCCGTCAGCGTCTTTTGTCTTGTAAATGTGTTGATAAGCAGCAAACAGCAAGCAGCCTGCTATCACATCCCCCCACCCCGCACAGTTTTCTCAGCTCAAGTCTGTTTACCTGCGTGTCAGTTGCTTAGAGTTGTATAGAGTGAGAAGCCAAGCAAAATGACACCTTTTATAAATACTGTATTGTTATATGGAACACTTGCATTTCATGTGTGTTCCGTGTCTACAACGATCTATATAAACACATCGTTAAAACAAAAACGTTTATTATGTTTTAGTAATAATTGACAAAATGTAAACATGAATTATATAATATGTGAAGCCTAAATTCCCAATATCAAAGAAACACTTTCACAAAAGGTACAAATATAACAGAACAAGTGCACTTCTATTCAAGAATATAACTGCAGAAAAAGAACCCGAGTTAGGGTGCAACATTGACACACATTTGCTACGACTGCTTCGGTGGCGCAACAGTATCAACTGTTGACTGGTAATTAAAACTTCACATGTTCTAGTCCGTTTTAAGAAGTGAGCTGCTCTTATTCTCACTATTTTAGAATAACAACATACATTTGATTCCAGTCTGTAGCAGCCGGTGAAAATTTATGATACTTGTAAAGGTTAGCTTTGTTTTTTTTTATTCAGTTTTATTCTCTCAGTCACGTTCATGAAACCCCCCCCGCATTTGACACTCCTGTTTTCACATAGACGCGCTATAACAGAGGTGATCTCAGATGATGATGACGGTTCTACATCGGAGCAAGAATGCATGTTGCACTTTTGCCATTGCTGTACTTTGTATATGTACATGGGAAGCTCTGCACTCTACTTGTGACTTTACGCTGTAGGAAGTAAGTAAATAAATAAAGGTAAATAGGTAAGTAACATTCGATCTGGCTCTTACATATAAAGTACAGCGACGGCAGCTTCCACCTGCAGCTATAGACTCTTCAGTACGCAAGCGACTCTCCACACTAGTGTTTAGATCTGGACGGTGTATGTGCCCCAAAAAAAAGTCTAACTGCATTCTTGTACCATTGCTTGCGTACTAAAGTGTCAGCAGGCACTTTTCGTGGCATTACATGTATTTTTTGAGCATGCCCGTGTTGATCAAACACAGGAAGCTCTGCAGTCTACCTGTGACTTTACGCTGTAGGAAGTAAGTAAATAACTCAAGGTAAATAACATTTGATCTGGCTTTTATGTAAGTAACATATAAATGTTAATGTTTTGGGCACATGCACTGTCCAGATCTAAACACTAGCGTGGAGAGTCACTCGCGTACTGAAGAGTCTACAGCTGAAGGTGGAAGCTGTTGTCACTGTACTTTTTATGTACGAGCCAGATCGAATGATATTTACCTATTTACCTTTATTTATTTACTTACTTCCTACAGTGTAAAGTCACAAATAGAGTGCAGAGATTCCCATGTACATACAGTATACAAAGTAAAGCGATGGCAAAAGTCCGACGTGCATTCTTGCTCCGATGTAGAACCATCGTCATCTGAGTTCACCTCTGTTATAGCGTGTCTTTATGTGAAAACAGCAGTGTCAAATGCCGGGGGTTGGGTGGGATCATGAACACGACTGAGAGAATAAAATTGAAAAAAAAAAACAAAGCTAACCTTTACAAGTATCACAAATTTACACCGGCTGTTACAGACTGGAATCAAATGTATGTTTTTATTCTAAAATAGGAACAATAAGAGCAGCTCACTTCTCAAAACGGACTTGTCCGGGGTCAAACCTGTGAAGTTTTGATTACCAGTCAACATTTGATACCATTGTGCCACCAAAGTGGTCTCAGCAAATGCGTGTTAATGTGGCACCCTAACGCGGGTTCTTTTTCTGCAGTTATATTCTTGAATAGAAGTACATTTGTTCTGTTATATTTGTACCTTTTGTGAAAGTGTTTATTTTATATTTGGACTTCAGGCTTCACACATTACACTTCATGTCTACATTTTGTCAATTATTACTAAAACATCAAAAACTTTTCGTTTTAATGATGTGTTTACATAGATCGTTGTAGACACAGAACACACATGAAATGCATGTGTTCCAAATAATGATATAGTATTTATAAAAGGTGTCACTTTGCTTGACTTCTCACTCTATACAACTCTAAGCAACTGACACGCAGGTAAACAGACTTGAGCTGAGAAAACTGTGCGGCGGTGAGGGGATGTTATAGCAGACTGCTTGCTGCTTATCGACACATTTACAGGCCAAAACACGCTGACGGAGAGGTGAGAAGCGATTTAAGGTGGGACGGATCTACGAGTTTTTAAGTAGGCTCGGGTAATTCTAGTGTCAAGTTATATTTTAAAATACCAGTTTCTAACAATTCACAATAGAACAAGGAAACTGGAAATTTGTGTGTGGAGACCAACAGAAAATAAAGATGCTCAATTATAGTTTGTAAGTTGCTCTATGTGACTGCATATTTTGGAATCCACCTAAGCAGCCTTTCACACCTCAAAAGATATCATGGGAGTAAAGATAACAAAAAATGGTACCTGTTTTAAGAAAAATAAATTTAAGGAGTCTATACACCTAGGGAGCAACAAAGTCAAATAAGCAGGAAATGCTATCTCTCTGCATCTGCCTCAAAAGATGTTGAACCTACTATATGTCTTGCCGATATAGTGGATTACCTGCTCAGCACAAAGTACTTTACCATGTATGTCACCTTGTTATTTTTTTTTAATTCTTTCTCTTTGACGGTCCTTGCCTCTCTTTCTTTTGTCAGTTGCCCCTTCATCTCTCTTCCTAACTACAGAGTCAAATGTGCTCTGGTCAGGAGGTGGCTTTAAACTCCATTTCAAAGTCACTTTTGACCAAGTTCAGGAATTGCCTCCAATGTTAGTCCTACTAATCTCTCCGAGTACTACAGAGTATTTCTTTGCTTCCAACAATATTTGCCATACATGCCATTCCTGTACTGTGTGCTCCCTAGCAGAGATGTCACCACCTCTGAAATTATGTCTCTGGCTGCACATGGTCCAAGTGCTAAATTTCTTATAGTTTTTTTAGACCCATTTGTATGTCTATCCGCTTTTCATGATAGAACTACCTAACGGATTTAGATCTTTTTTTTCTATAATTTGCTTGAACATTTACTTGATTTTGCAACTTTCTCATCTCGCTACGTATCATAGTTTGTTTGCGGTACCGATTTATTTGTGAGAATCTGAGAGAGACTCATCAGAGAGTCTGCCTCGGGACGTAACCTTAAGTCCGCTTAATTAGTGAATGAGAGAACTACTTAACGGATTTAGATCTTTTTTTCTCTATAATTTGCTTGAACATTCCGTTGCGACTTCTCTCATTGTGCTAAGAATCATAGTTTGCTTGCAGGAGCAATATATTCGCGCTAATCTGAGACAGAGACTGCGGGCCGAGTGGAGGGGGAAGAGTGATGTCAGGAGAAGAAAGCTGTGCAGGGCCCTCCTCACTGTCCTGTTTCACTAACATACGGGTGAAGCCACAGGGGTAGCTAGTTATAATATATAGTACATATATTTTTATATATTTAAATATATTTTTATTTTTCGCTACTTAAATGTGCATAAAAAATTAAGGAGTTGGTTAGTTATGATTAATAAATGGCAAGGTATGTTTCAGCATACACACAACACTGTACTCAGCACAAGAAGCACAGAGATACTCAAGTTGTATAGGTTGGGAGCATACACTGATTACAGCTTGTTGCTGTACCCACCACATGGTGAACCACAAGAATTGAGATCCAACTGCAGCCGTGCAACGGGTGACACCTCAGCACCACCCTGAACAGTGTGTGCTTTTTTACAATGGCTGGAGTGCCAATCCTGCCACCCAATCCCCAGGATTTCCCTGTAAATTGGAGGACCTGCTCGCAGGGCTGGGTGCAGATTAACGTCATGAGAGCTAAAATTTAGGCTGTTATAAACACAGCACTGTTAGTACCATTAGTACTAGAATTGTCACATGTACAGTGCACAACCATGCAACAAAACTCTTTGGTACCATCATAAAGCACTTTAAGTTATTTTTAAAATTTTTATTTTATTAGGACTAAGCTTGCATTGCCGGATCATTTGGAATGTCAAAACATACTTTAATTTTAGTTAAACAGCTGCAAAACTGAAAGCTATGTTTCAATACCACTGTGAAACTAAGTTACTTAAGAAAACACTTATAAGTAACAGTGGAAAACACTTGTCAACCTGCTCAGTCCATCTGATAGGAGTGGCGTTTATCTCCTTCCATACCCATAAACAAAAGATTATACTTACGCACAAAGAGAAAATTATATCTAACTGCAAAGGTTAACACATTCATTCATAACAATCGCACAGGTACAATTGAGTGTACTGTATATGTATGCAAGCCACATGCCAGCTCTCAAAGTTTGACTTTAGGCCAGTGATGGTATGAAGGTGACACAAAGTTTTGCTTCTAGATACCTTATTTCCAAATCTCTGTACAGTACAAGACAACTATATCAAACATTAGCTAAGTGCAGCAGTCATGCTTCCCATAACTAGCTACAGATTGAAATGCATAGAGACCACCAGGCAGACCTGTGGCAAGAATGCGACCCATCACATATACTGAAATTCTTCACTTAAAATACATCAATAATGATGAGTTCAGTAGACAGAATGTGAGCTATTACACTAAAAACTGGTGTATTGTAACTGCTTTATTTGTTTCAAAATTAATTAGGCTAGCAAATAGCCTGCAAAATTACTATATAATCTTTACATATTTAAATGTTACTGTGCAATATAGACCATTAATAACTATTTTCATTAATGTTGAATCTAATTTTCAAAGATGAAACCAAGAGAGTATTTCTAACTGTATCATGTTTAGTCTCTCTTTCTTTTGAAGCTATAGCTAAAGACAAAACATGTGTAATCCTTCTGTAAGAGTACTTGAGAGTTAGCAGTTGAGCAGTAATCTCATTGTGAACCAAAGAAAGAGCCCATAAAATTAATCACAAACCAGAGAGTCTCTCAACTGACTTACAATCGGTTTCTATTTCTATATGTTCTTGTTTGTAAATCAATTGTAGTAAATGTGTTTAGCTGATTTAATTCTAACAGGTGGAACTCTAATGAATAAAGGTAAAGGAAAGTATTGCAGAAGCCTTATTGAAAGTCTCATTAGTTAATGGCTTTGCTGATATTTACTGCAATTAAATAACTTCCATCACTTTGTCGACATTATAGTGGCTCAGAACACTGGCATAACCTTTACCATATGAAGAAACTTTTTTTTTAGCACTTATAACATTTTCAGAGGATAACAAATCTTACCTGTGTGTCCATATTTTGCAGCAGAATACAAAGCAGAATTTCCATCTTCATCAAGGTGACTAATATAGTTTCGGTCTTCATTAAGCAGCATTGACAATAAAGTGACATTTCCCTGGGTAGCAGCTTGGTGGAGAAGGGTGGGCCTGCCAGCCAGGGGGACAGGACCACCACAAGTTAGCGGAGATGCTAGGGGGGTACACCAGCCTGCAGGAATATGATATTTAAAGTGAAGAAGGATTAAATAATGACATTTTGACAAAATATTATAAGCAGTCTTTTTATTAAAACAGTTTTTAAATACTGTGTATCAGTAATAAAACTTACCAGCGCCTGAGGCAGTATTCCAAACTGTTTTAATGACCTTTGCATGTACAAAAATATACTCTATACTTTTGTAGTTTTAAGCTACTCTTGCTTTTAATAGAACCTCATTTTTTAATATACTGTATATTTAACTCCTTGTTTTGGCTTCAAATGTCCGTGTCCTTGTGTTACCATAATTTATTTCAGTAGTTTAGTCATACCTGATGTTTTTAGATTTTTAAATGTGGCAAGTGTTAATATATCAAAATATGGTAAACTCACTTTTCTGTACAACCAGTTAAACATTTAAACATTCCAACAAACTATTATCAGTTATGAGAATTTGCCTTGGCCTGCTAAGTAATCAAATATTCTTTAACAACCTGCATTGTTCTTAAATAGAAAGATTACAGATAATTACGTAAAACATGAATATTATATAGTAAATGGGCTGATGTAAAGATATATTTGCCTTCTTAGATTAAAGATTAAACAGAACACTTATACAGTGTAAAAAACTTTTAAGAACCCATCCTTCATAAAAAATACTAAACAAAAATCAAGCCTAAGAATAAAAGCTGAATTCAACTGAACATAACGTACATTTGCCTGCCTTTAAAATTCATCACTGTCAATTGTTTATTCCTACTAACAAAAGATTTCTAGTTGCCCATCTGTTGTGAAAAACAGCACTGTACAAATTCACAAAACTTACAAAAACATGTATGGCCATTTCTGCTCCAGATATACATTTTCTCTCTATGCTTTTGATGGTCGACAATTTTTGGATTTTTTAAAGATAATATAACGGAGAATAAAGAAAATGTACCAAGTTCTATGGAACTAAGTTCTTGCCAAATAGCTTGCCACTATTCCTATCTAGGATAAGACAAATAAGGAAATATTTAACACTGCAATAAAAAATGTCTGTCAAAATATTTTAAGACAATGTGGGCATGCAATATTTAGAAAAAATTGCTTAGAAAACGTTTTACTTTAGTGCACTAAAATTATAACTATGTACATGAAATCATGGATTATAAAAGCAGAATTGTAAACTAATGGATATTGTGCAGTATGGTAGAGTAATTTATTTCATATCTCGTAATTAAGTCCAGAGAGTGTACTAGATAAACCATTGGCACAAATACTGGCCCCGTGAGAGCCTCTGTTCTTATATTTGTTCATTGTAGTTGCTTTTAAGATTAGAGGCTACCTCTTGACTTTTATTGCATTTGCTCAGAGTAACTATTGTTCTCAGTGTGCCGGGTGATTTTCATGAAATTGATGAATTTAGGCGATTGAGAAACAACATTATGATGTATATATGCAACAAATGTACTAGTTTATTGTGGATTCCCAAAACCCCTCTTAATCAGCCAATTTATGATGGAGAATAAAGTACTACTTTGTTAACCCTGCTTCTGAAACCACCTACAAAAGAGCATTGTAATTTATTTCATCCCACCAGAGGACCAAAAAGTCAATCAATTGTTTTAGTAAAGTAATATGAAGTAAATATTATTTAATAAGTAATTAAGCCAAATATACTGTTAAGACGGGCGCAAAAGTAATGACAGCATATGCTGTGAAAAGTATACTTTTCTGAAGGATTGCTTGTTCTTCATTTAGATGAAAAGGGTGCTGTTGCTCAGTAAGGTACCTGGCAGCCTTCCCAATAACAAGAAGAAACAAAAAGTGAGATGTGATAGCACAGAACATAATGACCTGCACATCACAACTTACCTTTAAACACATATCAGACTGGTGGTTGGGTGGTCATTGGGTATGGGCATCTAGGCCATACTTTAGGGCAACTATATTCAGTGTGCTTATATTTGACATAGACTATGGAGCCAGAAACAATAAACACCTGACAATATCAAATAAATCCCACCAAGCAGGATTACTGCCACATGTTACATTCGGTCAAGCATACTTTGTTTATGTGATAACAAATCTGAAGTAAAATGATTACAGTACATTACATTATTAGTCAAGTCGAAAACTTTTTAGAAAAAGCCAGCACCATTAGTTATCTATCAATTTTAAATTTTAAATCAATTTTGAATTTTGAACAATGTTAAATTAAACTTTAATATTACTGATCACAAACATCTGATGATGTCTCCTACAATAGGCAGTCCTACAGCAAACTTTGTGTATTGACCCCTGGAATGCCAATGCTATTGCCTATAAATGCTTTCTCTTGCCTATGAACTAGGTACCCTGGAGGCAATCTGTACATTGTTTGTGTAGATATTTAATTTATATAATCTGTGAATTTGTACAGATTTCTTAAATAAAGATGAGTAAATGAATTCAATTATGTATTTAAAAACTGCCACACTCCCTTGGGCTAGGCATGGTGTATTTATTTCTTAAATATATAGGGAAAAAGTACAATGAAATTAAACTAAAGTCTTTTGATTATAAACTGGTAAAAAAGTATATAAAATTATGTAAAAACGGTAATGATGATGGGGTGCCAACCCTTTACATCAGACTGAAATATACCCACTGCTCTAATATCTGGAATTTTGACATTTTCCACGTTCTTCTTCAATGTCACTAGGAAGAGCACTTCTGCTGTCACTGCAATACTTGTGCAGCACTGTACACACAACTACACTGCAGCCTTGCGAAGGTGAAGACTCGAGGATTTAGAAGACAGCCAAAGAGCATTTTTCATTCTTCTATATTGTGTTCCAATAGGCTGCTGGTTTGTCTGGGGACAATCTACAGGTGCCAACAGGTATTCCCACCATCACGTAGTAGCCATACTCACTGTACTCTGCCACATGACACAATGCTGACTTGCTGCCTGGACGAGGGCATCATGGGTATTCCCAATGCCACTTTCTCATAGTATCTGTAAAAAAGTCTTAGTGATTGTAAATTACCTGTGTGTTCAATGCACAAAATCTTTACGGTAGGGCTGAGGCGATGAATAGTAATTTGAAATTTTAAACGTAAAACAAAAACCGACTTTCAAACTCAAAGTGTACTTTTTACTTCAGTACATTCTATTAGTCTCACTCTTGGACTGAAATGCTGTACATGAACTGTTAAGAAAGCTTTATTTTTTTCTCTTTAGATGCTCAATACGAATCTTTTTTTTCTACTGAATGATTTTAACTTATTTATAAACAATATATACACAAATTAAAAAAGGAATTAGCTATAAATCTGTCTAGAAATCTTTTAAATCAGATAAGTCTATTTAATGAAAAAACCTAAGCTCATACTCCAATGACCATTCAAACTTCAACTTTTATAGTACAGTTAGTTAAACACAGAATAGAAACACTGTCAATTTAAAATGTATAAACAGATGTTGCACTATACCTTCAAAAATCTACTTATGGTGCTCTTGCAACAATAAATCAATTCCTTTAAAATGAGAAGTATTCAGTACCTTCTAATAAACTGGGAAAAATCATCCATAGCACATAATGCGAGACAAACTTTGTCCAACATAATCAAGTCGAGATTATTCTGAGTACAAATAAAAACTGTTAATATTGCCTGAAAATATAATTTTTTGCCTGGTTTTGATAAAATGAAACTATTGCACATGAGCTAATTTTGCTCACGTTGCAATGCTTTGTTTAGTTATTCACACGTGAATGCTAGATTTAATATTTAATGAATATTCAGGTTTGTCAAAAAAAGCTAATGGAATTTAAAACATTTGCTCAAAAAAGTGTTGGTCATGTCTTTTGAAAATATGTATTTTTTTTTTACATTAGTGATGTGTGTGAACGTGTGTTTCCAGTGATGCACTGGGATCTTCTCCAGGGTTGGTTCTTCATTTATAAACAAGTTTTCCATAAAAGGTTTGGCCCCTTCTTCCCACACATGAATACAAAAAATTGATGGATAAACATAGGGCAATGGTACTGATGCTAAAATAAATAAACAACATCAGTATTCCACACTAGTAAGAACCTTTCAGGTTTAAGTCATGATGTAGCTGCAATTATAAAAATACTAAATATTTATCCAATCATTTTGACAGATTACAGGGGACTATCCAATCAGCAATAGGGGTAAAGCAGGCTACCCTCAAATAATGCCCTAGAAGTGCATATACACAGCAGAGAGTCAACATATTAGCATGTCTGTTAACCATAATGTGAAAGGAAACTTGTATCGATAACAGAAACAAAAAGAGTGAACATTCAAATGTCTTATGAACAAGATCACCTGAATTGGACTTAAGGGTTATGAGATGGGAAGACTCTTGCTCTGCTCCCATAATAATCAATGCTTAAGGCAAAATATAAAGCAAAAGAAATAAACATTAAAAGAAAGGTATGATTTGACTTATTTAACTCTTTCAGGGCTGATGTTGACTTTTGTCGAAATTCAGGGGTATAGAAGACGGTAATCGGCTGAAAACTGCAACAAAACTCGCCCTTACTTTTTAGTTTAACTCTCTTTGCTTAAAGGAAAGTTACAAAGCTTTGTTGATTTGACCTCATGAGTAGTGAAGAGCAAACGTCCTCTGAAATGGCTTCAACATCTGGCGAAACTAAAGCAGATGTGCAGAGCAAAATACTCCATGGACGTTTTACGTATTATCGCTGAATCGCAATCTGACTTTTCAGACTCCGAGTTTGATGCAAGTGATCTGGAGATGGATATCGTAAACAAAAGTGACATACCAGCATCAGCCTATTGGTCCCCACCTGATCATGGTGCTGAACATGTTCTTGTAGCTGATATGCTTACAGCAGTGTTCGCCTAGGAGGACCACCAATTATGATGACAAGAAGTACAAACCATATTGCGTCACACTGAGACAGACACCGTAGCCCATCTGCCATGCGAAGACAGAGAGGTAGCCAGCCCGCTGTGCATTCCTGCTGGCCATCAAGCCGTCCCTGCGCAGTCACTGCTGCCAGAGATGCCCAACAGGTGCCAACAGCAGTCACAGCACGTAGCAACAGACATTTTATGTTGATTTATGTGTGAAATTAGTGCATTGTGTGCGTTTCAGAAAACTGAGTTTTTTGGAAAAAATATTCAGCCCTCAAACAGTTAAGTTAAAAAGCTTAAGAAATAGACTAGAACATCAGTATCAAAATTGACAACTTGTAATATTCTAATAAAATATATCCTTTAGGACATTTTCAATTTATAAACTAAATGCCACCAAAAGGTACACTATTCAATATGTAAAAAAAAATTAAGACAGATTAAATAACAGCTTGATTTAACATTTATGTTCAAAAAAGCTCAAAGAAAATCTGTAATTTAACAAATATTTTGAAACACATTTGCATAGTTGAAAACAAGAATATTCTTTTAAACTAAAATAAACTCAGAAAGAACCTCCCAGCTCATTTAATACCTATAACGTTTTCATTCTGAGTGAAGAGACACAAGCACATACATTTAAGACTAATCTTGTGCTTGTTTAATACTGTGAATAAAACTGAAGCTCAAACACACTTTGCCTCGTGAAATCCACACAGTCCACCATTTGCTTTCTGACTGCTCCTTACTGACCATAATAATTTATTTACCTGCTATCAAGAAAATATTGAATTAGCTAGATGTAATTAGCTATGAACCTTAAATTATGTTTTTGTAAAACAATACATTCTGAATAAGAATCAGGGTTATGGTTTTGAAATAAGCATTTTGATAGATATCATCTATAAGGTGCATGCTTTAATGTCACTGGTAACAGCAGGGCTCAAGTCACGTATAGTATTGTTCTGACTATTGATAATTTGTGCAGATCGGTAGAATATTCAACAGTGCTGCATTACTAGGCTAATTTTTTATAGTCCCATCCCTAAATGCACATGTTAAGTTTTGGAAGATGACCCAAAGGATAATAATAAGAATTATAAATTAAGAAACACTTTGCAATTGTCCTAGGTTAAGTTAGCACAGCATTTCCTCTGTTCTTGTATGCTTAGATACAAGCTATGTTTTGACTAATGAACTGTCAGAGCATGAAGAAGTATGACATGCACAAATGACACCTGGCATAAGAGAGAGGCTTTGCTAACTTTGAAATACAAAATCCATCCTTTCCTGCAACCAAGCAACCAATGCTAACTATAATTCCTGGGCGTAAATATGTACTGAAAAACACTACATACTGATCTATCTACAGCTTGAAGGTGTCTTTTAACACAAGAGAAACGTCCTTTTTGGGAAGAACAGAAGCACCTTTTGTTAAATCCCCCTTTGGTTGATGCTGATTTCATTTCATCACAGTGCAGGGCTTGAAGTACTCGACTCCAACAAAGATTGTAAATAAATCATAAATGAATTCAAAAAGGCTTTTCAAAATATAATAAATACCAATCACAGTTTGAAAATGTGATGGGGTAGTTAATAATATAAACACTTCAAGAGTTAGCTGCAGCACATTACACAGTAATTTTGAAACCTTTATGTACACCATTTTAACACTGGACTTTACAACATTTTAATGATGCAGTAGCTATTCAATTAAAAACTGTATTTAGGACAATTGCTAAATTAGCCATTATAGCATTAAGTAGTACAGAGAAAAAGAGTTCATCCAAGCAAGAACAAGAGAGAGAGAGCAGGAAAGATGAAAACTTTCACTGAAACTAGCAGAACATGCAGTGATAAATGGTAAAGGGAAAGATCACAGCTCCTGGCATCAGCTTCAGAGAACAGAGTTTGTTATATGGAGGATCTAATCAGGTCTTTCAAACTCTTACTAGGAAAAGCCTCAGCAAGGCATAAGCAGTGTTGCTTTATTCATACAAAGGCATATAAAATAATTACTTTTAAAAGAGAGAGAGGAATCATATGGAAGCAAAGAGACAAACCTCCCAAATGGGAAAGAAAGAAGAGGCTTTTATGAAGAAGTTGCATTCAAGGCTCTAATTTTGTTAAAGTTAACCTCTCTCAGCATATGCCGTAATGTTCTTTTTATTTATTTTAAAAGCATTTATGACAAAAGAAAGCAATGTCTTAGAATTTTTAAATGATTAGAATTACTGGATGCAGCTTTTCAACTAAAGGTCAGTTCATTTGCTTTAAATTATAAAATTAGATTTTTTTTATCTGTTATTTTACATTCCAGAAACAAAAGTCTTTTTTTGTTTCTGAAATGGAATGTGTTTGAAACAGCAAGAATCAAAGAAATTACAAACTCATCACTTTTATCTACAGCCAGCAGCCTAAGCCATTAAAGCCAAACAAATCATTGATTAACATTAAAACACAAAGGATGTAGAAATCTTTTGATAAGAAAAGCTGCATCCCAGCAGGATGACAATTCTGGCAGCACAGTTTATTAATTTTACCTGAGGCTGTTACCAGTGGGCTGTCTTTATCACATGGGCTACAGGATGAGGGACTAACAGAGTTTATGGAGGAGCTACAGGCAATGGTGGAGGTGGACGTGGGAGCGACAAAGGGACACTCTGAGCATGCGGACTGGTGCAGCCTTGGGGAGGAGGTGGGCCAAGCACCCACCTGTGATGCAGTCAAGGCTGGGACGGGACAGCTTCCACCAGCCCCTGGAATATCGATGGCTGGTTTGGGTGGAAGCTGGGGAGAAGTAGATTTATGCAGAGTTTCTTCATTTAATAGGCGATTTCCTTGTGGTGAACTGGAAGGAGGGGTTATGGATTTAGAAGGAACAGCCAAACCAGTACTTGAGGATCGACTTCCATCAGACACCATTTTAATGGGTGGGTGCGGTGGGGATGGAGTTTGTGAAAGACCAGGCTTTTTTGGGGGGATAGGAGGTGGATTGCCTCGGTCAATTCTTGCCACATTTGGAGATTTTAAACCAATCTGTTGATGACCTAAGCGGCCAGGAAATGGTCCTCCTTCAGAAGCAGAATGAGGTAAGCAAGGTCGCAAAGTATTGGCAGTTTGAGGACTTGTAAACCTTGAAAGAACTTGCGTTACAGTGTGGCGGGCTTGCTGTTTAGCAGCAAAATTATCACGGTTTGTGGGTGACAAATCTCTGGATGGGGGGCTCTGTGTGGTTATTCCATTTTGGTCATGTTCAGTAGGCGATGACTGGAATCGAAATCGTGCTGCCTGTACCCTGGTACTAACACCTTGGTGCAAACTGGCAGATGAATGTAAACTGTGCACAGATGGAGCTGGCGGAAAATTAGGCGAGGATATTCCTGAAGACGAAGGTGACGGATAAACAGGATTGGATGGGGACTGAGTGGTGCCACTGTGTATCTCAGGGCCGCCTCCTGAAGGTCCATTCTCAGTTTGTGCAGAAAGGGATCCTGAACTGCTATAGGGAGCAGCTTTATCAGTTGGTCTTGTTGCTGCAATATTTCCAGTTACTGCTCCTTTAAGGTGTCCTGTATTGCTGTAATTCATGCTGGAAGGTTTAACAGGTATTGTAAGTGGTGACTTTTTCAAACCGTCTATACTCTGTTCTGTGGATAAACTCATGTCTGTTTGGCAAGAGGTTGATCGCAAGTTAATTACATCTGTTCCAATACTAATGGAAGTGAAGGTTCTTGTTTTGCTCGTCTGGCTGTCAGGGAGGTCTTGTTTGCTATCGTTTTCAGACCGTAGTTGTTCCATTTCCTTTAGAAGATTCTCACTCTCCACCTTGAGGTCTGCCACTCGTGTTTCTTCCCGACCAAGCCGTGCCCTAAGCTGTTCTCTTTCTGTGTCAAAGTCAGAGAGTTGCTTCTCCATCTGTGCCTCCATCTGCTGGCCCTTTTTCTTCTCAGCTGCCAATTCTTCTTCAAGTTGGTTTGCTTTCTTTGTTTCTTCCTCGAGTTTAGCAGAGAGTTCATCAAACTTTTGACTCTCCTCAACTATTTTGGTAGCCAAATGTTTACACTCCTTAACCAGCATCATAACAATCTGCTTGTTCTTTTCCTGTTCATCTTTCAGCTGGGCTGATAGCTTCTTATGTTCTTGCTCCAGACTTAGCAACTGGGATTTTTCCTCCTCAAGCTAATGAAATAAACAGACAAAGTGGTAAATTGACTTCAACAGAAACTGAAAGCAAAAAAAACAATACTAGTCTTTATTCAAATAATCAGATCATGTTTACGGTCATCATCATAAAACCATACTGTCCTTCTCTATTAGTAATTTCAGATATATTCTGGACATCTATCTGTCCATTTTCAAACCCTCCCAGTTCAGTGTCATGTGACTAGAAACACTCTGTGGTCAGGGTACATTCAGAGACACTTTCATATCGGGACAATATAGAGTCACAAATTAACCCAAAATACATGTTTTTAGGATGTGGAAGGAAAACTTAAGCACCTAGAGAAAAATCTACAGCAGGACAAGCAAACTCCAAACAGACAATGACCAGGATAGGATTAAGATTGAGCCTCTTGCCACTCTGTTCCATATCACAACGTCATAACAATAAAAATGATCAAAAATCAAAAATGTTTTATGTTTTATACATAACATTTTACATATTTTTATTTTCCAATTTAGTGTTAAACTAACATATATTATACACTATACCCGCATATATAAAAATTCTAAACATCTCAAACACATGAGTGCACTACAAAATTTAAATCATAAATCTAAAATGACACATTTGAAAAAATAAATTTGTATATGCATAAAAAGACACTTTCAAAATAAGATGGTGTGACCTGTAGGGGGGCTCACCTGCATCCCAAACATTCAGACACAACCAAACCACTCAGAAAGGGGTTCAATGAAAAAAGCTTCATTCAAACAAATTACCTTCTACAGGTTTTTATCACCTGACAAATCAGTCACAGTTTCTTTTCCTTCCTTTTCCACCGGCCCTCTTGTCTGAGAAAGCCTTGCCCATCTCCTTTTGACTCTGCTGGATGAAGCAGAGTGGCTGTTTTTCTATATAAATCCTGGAGTACATTCGGTGTAGCAGGATTACCACTCTGAAGCCCTTCTGGGTCTGGTGAAACTTATCCATAATAGGGGAGCCTGCTCTCAACAGCTTCCTCTAGAGGCACCTGAGGACCCCATCAGGGCTGCGTAGCAAAACTATAAATGCCATGCAGCTCTGCGTGTGTCCAAATGGGAGCCATATCAGTTGGACACTGTCACCCAGCGTACTGGGGGAAAACAAAGCCTCAGGAGGCAGTTGCCCTCTGACCTTCACTCATAATGGACTCCTGAACGGGAAAGATACCACTAACCACTCCGGTTGGGAATGCCCGTCCATCCATGTCCTTCCTATATCATGGCTTTCTGGCCAGGTAAGAAACCATCCACTACGGCCAAGGTGCCAGTCAACCCATGTCTTTGATGACAATGGTAAAGAACCAATTTGGAACAAACATGTACATTCAGGGATGCGGAAATCCAATGCCCGACTTGTCCGACACGGGTAAATTGACAGTCAGACAAGCGTGTTTTTCTGGTTTCAGTTGTCCGCAGACAAGTGCAATTTTCTGAGGAAAAAAGAATTATATGTGCTGTGCGGGGCACATTTTTACCACTACGTTCAAATTTTAAACATTTGGGTACGTACTTCGTGAGGAAACAGTCTACTTAGGCATGTTCTTCATGTCTCAGATTGGTCTTCAATAATGTTTACAAAATGATGGCTGATTTTTCAAAGGTGAAGCGCTCTTACGGTCTTACATAAGTATTTTACCCTACTATTTACACGCTTGGAGATGCGGTCATTTTTTTCATGCCGACATTACGATGTAATCTGATGATTTTTTCATTATAATCGATAACTTTTATATATCTATACTAATAAAAGGCAAAGCCCTCACTCACTCACTCACTCACTGACTCACTCACTCACTCACTCACTGACTCATCACTAATTCTCCAACTTCCCGTGTGGGTGGAAGGCTGAAATTTGGCAGGTTCATTCCTTACAGCTTCCTTACAAAAGTTGGGCAGGTTTTATATCGAAATTCTACGCGTAATGGTCATAACTGGAAGCAGTTTTTCTCCATTTACTGTAATGGAGATGAGCTTCAACGCCGTGGGGGCGGAGTTTCGTGTGACATCATCACGCCTCCCACGTAATCACGCAGTACATAGAAAACCAGGAAGACCTCAAAAAAGCGCTCAAGAAAACATGCATTATATAATTGAGAAGGCAGCGAAACAATAAGAAGCGAGCGAGTGACATATACAACCATATTCATGAGTTCTGCTACTTCGGAAACAAAGCACGATGTAAACCTACACTTTAAATTAAGTTCATAGACAGGCTGCCGCTGGCGTTTGTAATTTAGTGCCTGCCCATATAAGGCCGTCCGTCAGCGGCAATCCAATAGCAAACTGCCACGGGTAAATATTCACGGGTGAAGGACTGTGCTTATGGAGAGGAAGATGAGATGGTCAGGGTGGTGTTTGACACAAACTCAGCAAAACTGCGAGAGAAAGTTTTAAGTGCCAGGACTAAGGTAACATTAAATACAGCCATGGACATAGCAGGAGATTACATCAGCACAGCTGGGAACCTTCGATGCATGTACACTGAGTGGCTCACGTGAACTGACGCAGTGCACAGATAAAAGGCAACAGTTCCAAAGAGCGCTGAACAAAAACCGAATTACACAATTGAAAAGGCAGCAAAAATATGAAGCGTCTCATACATACAAGCATATTCATAAATCCAACTACTGCGGAAACAAAGCACACGTTGGAAAAAGTCAATGTCCCGCTAAAGGAAGACAGTGTAAAAAAAACCCGTGCATGCAGTGTGTCAGGTCTCAGATAAAGAAGAAGACGAGCTGTTTATTGATGCAGTAAGAAACGAATCAATGAATGAAACCTGTCATCTTTACAACGATTGACAAACACGGAATGTAACTTGAACACAACACATCCTACAAATACGAGCCTGATTGAAAGAAATAATGATAATCAAATCCTTGATGACCGCAACACTCAGTAACACTCACAAAACAAATACTGTATATTGACAGTCATGTTACGTTATTTTTAAAATGTTCCCTTTTCATTTTCTAGCTTTTTTAACACACTACTTCTCCTGATACGCGGGTATATATATATGTATATATATATAACCCGATCTACATACTCGAATAATGGATACTTTATTCGCCATCAATGATTGTTTTGGTAAAACCATACTCAGTGTATTCATTAGATGAACGGTAAAAAAGTAAGGGCAAGGGGAGGATGACTAATTGAGGCATGCAGGCTGTAGTGTGCGTCAACTCTATCTGAATTGCGCGATCACATTTGAAAAAATATATCTTTTCAAGTTCTATTTAGTCCATATGTGTCAAACTCAAGGGCTGCGAGATCATTTTATATACTGTATTATT
The DNA here is from genome assembly GCF_016835505.1 of Polypterus senegalus. Lineage (NCBI taxonomy): Eukaryota > Metazoa > Chordata > Cladistia > Polypteriformes > Polypteridae > Polypterus > Polypterus senegalus. Next base: position 88,715,373 of record NC_053161.1, read on the forward strand.
GTTATTAAAGCCCGGGTATATGAAGCGCTGGTAACACAATAAACTACAGATCCCATAATGCAACGCTAGCTCACACGATGCTGAAGAGAAAAGTTGATTCTGAAAATAGAGCCTTTAAAAACCGATGGGAGGCTGAGTATATGTTTACTGAACCCGTGTGTCTCATTTGTGGAGCTATTGTGGCTGTAATTACAGAATTTAATCTAAGACGGCACTATAAGACAAAACATCAGGGTAACCTGAAAGACCTGAATGCAATGCAGAAGATACAGAAAGCAGAAGAATTAAATAAGAATCTGACACTTCAGCGGACGTTTTTACCCGTGCACAAGCACAAAGTGATTTCAATTGAGGCTGCTTTTATGGGAGACACAACCACTTGCCCCACTTTCCCTGTTACCAAGTAATGTTAAACCAAGTCGTCACTACGGTGTTCCCAAATACGCACTTTGCTGATAAACTGAGCGCACTGAGTTTGCACGGCGCTTTGGTGACTTTGAAGAACAAAAAAAGTCCGTCTACATGCGGCTCGAACCTTGTGCATGTTTGGTAGCACATATCTGTGTGAGAAGCTCTTCTCAGTGATAAAGACTAACAAAATAGCACACAGGAGTCGCCTCACTGATGAGCACCTGCAATCAATCCTGAGAATCTCCACAACACAGAACCTCACACCAAACAGAAACGAACCTATGGCCAAAAAAAGATGCCAGGCGTCCAGCTTTAAAATGACATATGAGCAAAGACAACTGAATGATTTGATTTGTTATTGCTGAAAGGAACACATTTTATTTATATTTCCAGGTTTGGTTATGCAGCATGTTCATATTTGAATTTGTATAATTTTGACAGGATATATTTTTATGGAGAGCAAAATCTTTTGGGATATTTAAAATCTAAGTTTATTTTTTATAAAATATAAAATTACATAAGAGTAAAGAAATTTGAATGTTTGTTCTTTTAATGTTTACTTTATTTTTAACTTGTATAATTTAGACAGGATATATTTTTATGGAGAGCAAAATATTATAAGTTGTTTAAGGTTTGAGTTGATTTATTCAGGAATAATATTCCTGTCTGTTTTTACCAAAGATATTTCTGTCGACTAAATAAAAATTCCTTCTATTTAAAATTTAAATAGAACTTGAACAAATACGATAGTTCATAATATCCACGCAGACTTGCACGTAAGAGCGGAGTTATCCGTTTTAACAAGCAGCGTATTGCACTGATACGAAATAGCTGTGTGTGTATATATGTAGATATGTATGTATATGTACAGTATATATATGTTTATATATGTGTGTGTGTATGTATATATATATATGTATAGATATGTATATATATATGTTTATGTGTGTGTGTGTAAATATATATATATATATATATATATATATATATATGACAGCAACACTCATCACTCACAACAGTGACAAAACAATTGCATTGACAATCATGTTACGTTATTTTCAAAATGTTTCCTTTTCTTTTTCATTGCTTCTTTAACACACTACTTCTCCACTGCGAAGCGCGGGTATTTTGCTAGTTATTGATAAAATTAATTGTTTCTACATAAAAATGCGGTTATTTTACTTAAAATGCAAATGTTTTCACCACATAACAAGGCTTGTTAGGCAGTTAATCTTTCCTGAAATTTGCGATTTCGCGTAGGTTGTGATATATTGAGGAGTTAAGAAATTTATTGCGTGACAACAATTCTGATGAGCTGTCTATAGATCGTTTTTGATTAAAGAATTGTTTATATAAAACAAGTTGGTTTTGCGCTGTCAGTTTATTAAAAATAAAGAAGAAACCATTCTAAAGGTTTCCAAATGATATGAAATATCTATAAAAATCTTCACTTAGACGTGATTATTTTTTCCCGACAACATCGATAATATTTACTTCTTTGGAAATGTACCATCTTGCGGAATTTCGAATACGTCATTAAGAATTACCTGTGTAACCCATAATGCACTGCGGTAAGCACGTTCTTCTCGCTATATGTGTGTTGCTGAAACTGAAGCAAGTAGCATCTTGGATGAGAAATGGATCGTTTCTTAATTATAACTGGCAAAACAGGCCCTGAAAAAACTGACAATGAGGACAAGAAAAGAAATACAAAAGCTGAAAGGGACCGTGAGTATGATAAAAAACGAAAACAGTCTTTTCAATCGCAATGGCTCAAAGAGTTTCCGTGGATAAATGCAGACGACGCTGACTCCGTTTTTTGCCAAATTTGCCGTCAATATCAGTACCAGGAACCATGCAGTTCAGCACAAGCAGAAATAAACAGCATTCAGCCCATGCTGTCTGAGATGGTAAAGATTCTTGGAGGAGAAGATGTTACAAGACAAAAGCTGAAGAACATGGCAGAAAATGAATCAGGACAGTGTTCTGTTATGTAACTGTAATATGTGAAACAGAACTAGTGTAGCTATAATGAAGGCATTGTTTATTAGTGAGTAAAGGGGAAATCATTTCTATAATGTTTTAGAGCAAGGTGGCAAAATACTACTCCCTGAAAGAACGTTTTTAAAATGGAAGGCAGTTTTGGCATCAATAAAAGAGATCAGAAAAAATAAACTATTTTTCACTTTTGTTATTTGTTTATGGGCAAGTGAATTTAACTGGCGGACAAGTGGATTTTCTAAATTTACTTGTCCGTGGACAAGCAGAAAAATTTGATTTCCACACCCCTGACATTAAAATAATAACATTAAAAGAAAAAAATACTTGGGAAATAAAAGAATGCAAATTTCCATAAAACATTAACAATGAAAGTAAAACCAAACCAAATATAATTTGATCAGCTACTGAATCATAATATTATTCAACCTGATTCAGGACTTATCTTTGGCATCTTACAAATCTATTTGTAATTAAGTCACTCTTCTTCATGGACAACTGTCTTGCTCTCTCGCCCCAAATTTATGTGAAAATTCCTTCTTCACGCTCATATATACGTGTCATTCTTTTGTGTACTAATACTTTGAGAGCTGGTTTATTCCATAAGGAAACTTTAATTGCAAACCCCTTTCATAGGGCAAATGCTTGTCTTCCGAATTGTATACAGATATTTCCTATGATTTGCATGCAACACAGTACTTTTTTGTGCAAAGTGATTTTGTTGTGCTCCTAAATCAAATTCAATGGTGGTTAAGACAAAAACCTTGCCAAAAATAAAGAGAGATGAGGCTAATGCAGATGGATAGAGTTTATTTAGGTTAAAGCACAGGCCAGATTGAAAATGTGAACGGGTGGCCATAAATAGAAAAGATAATTGAAATACAATGCTGCTATAAAAGGAGAATGACCTATATATCACTCTGAGCATGGTCCAGCTAAAACAGAAAGGCAAAAAGTATTTCACTGAGGGTGTGTTATACACTTATGGTGCAGTGAATAATAGTAACAAAAACACTTTAAACCAATAGTTAAAATATAGTGATGTTTTAGTAAAGGTGGAACTACTAGTCAAAATTAAAGATTAAAAATGAATGAATTAAATATAAACTTCAATCCATACAGGTGTATTTTCTCAACTGATCTTTTCAAGTGTGGAGTCATGGGGAACCAGAGTTCATAATAATAATAATAATAATAATAATAATAATAACTTTTTAACACTCATCATATATTCTAAAAAAAGAATACTATAAATAAAACTGAAAGGAACTGGAAGAATTACAAACTAAATAAATCAATAAATTAAATGATGAGGCTGGCACGGTGGCTCAGTGGTAGCGCTGCTGCCTCGCAGTAAGAAGACCTGGGTTCAATTCCAGGTCCTCCCTGCGTGGAGTTTGCATGTTCTCCCCGTGTCTGTGTGGGTTTCCTCCCACAGTCCAAAGACATGCAAGTTAAGTGTATTGGCGATTCTAAATTGTCCCTAGTGTGTGGGTGGGTGTATGTGTGCCCTGCGGTGGGCTGGTGCCCTGTCTGGGATTTGTTACTGCCTTGCACCCTGTGTTGGCTGGGATTGGCTACAGCAGACCCCCATGACCCTGTGTTAGGATATAGCGGGTTGGATAATGGATGGATGGATTAAATGATGATTCTGGAACAGCATGAGAATATAATAAACAGAATATATATGCAGTATAAGAAAACATAAGATAGATAGACAGACAACTTGCTAAAGCAACACAGTCTAAAACTATAAAAACAAAGTGAAAATTATCACATGAGTGAAATGACCAGAGCTGTACAATCAATATACTCAATGAACGTTTTACGTACTGTAGGTTGTTTCTAAACAAATATTGTTCCTATGATGTTGTGTATGTTATAACTAGCTATTGTGATATCCCATTAGCAAACATTATACTGTACAGTGTACTGGCTGTGGGCAAAAGACAGCCTCATTAGTGCTTCTTAGCATTATGGAAGGGGCCAGTGCCTAAATCACAACATACTGTATCACTAGGAGGATAATCAGAATTAGCCATGATGGCCCCTAATTTTGCAATCATCCTCTTTTCTGTTACTTGAACTTGACACTAGGGTGTGACCTCTAATACAGCTCACTGTCCTGATCAGTTTACTTAAGCATTTGGCTGATCCCCTGAGCTGGTGCTGTTCTTCTACCAGAAAAGTACACCGGTCACTACAGACAAATAAGCCATCACCAGCAGCTTATCCCACAAACTGAAAGAACAAAGTCTCCTCAGAAAGAACAACCTGCTCTGGGTGTTTTTGAACAGCTTATGTGTTACCCATCCACACAACTGTTTAGATGGAACTCAATGTTGAAAGTCTGCACCACCTAAAGATCTTCCTCTGAAACCCACCTGACCCTTACTAGCATAGCGTGCAAGGCAGGAACAAACCCTGAAAAGGGCACCACTCCATCACTGGGCAAATGCACACAAACATACCCACACATTAAACACGTACTAGGGCCAGTTCACATTAAAGAAAGTCTTTGGATAGTGGCAGAAATCCAGAGCACCCTGAGGAAACCCACACTGACACAAAAAGAACACACAAACTCCACAGCAAGAGGACCCAGGATGCGAACCCTGGTCTCCTTACTGCAAGGCAGCAGAGTTACCACTGTGCCACCCTAAATAGGTTGTGTGGATGGTAAATACAGTGTGAGACAGGGCAATTCGCTGTGGTGCTCCTGTGCTGTTGACTACCATGTCTAGCACACAATTCTGAAGTCATACAAACTATCATTTATGCTTTAGAAAAAATTTAAAAAATACAAATTTAGTCAGAATAAGTAAAATTGAAAGAAAGGGTAAGAATGTTTGAATCTGAAGAAGTTAAACGCCTTCTTCGCTAAATTAGTATTATTTGTCATTTAAAGATCTGCATATCTGATATCCATAAGAAAATAATTCCAAAGTCTGGATACAAGAGAACTGATAATATTTTGTGGCTAAAGAATTAGGGTTGTTGAGGAGTGCAAGGATCAAAAGAGTTGCTGAGAAGGGAGATTAAGCTTTTTGGGTAACATTTTAGTTTACGAAATCCATTATATGCAGCTATTAATGCTCTGAATGCTTTAAGCCATATTGTAAGCTTTTTTAGCATGATATAAAATAATGACAAATGGAATTATCATATTTAATATTATTATTACCTTTAATGATAATTCATTATTATTATTATTAATAACTGCACATATAATACAATGTTGATAGGCTGTTAATAGCAGGTTTACAATCAATACATACAATGTGACTGATTTATCGGTCAGCACATGATTTATTACACAATACTGGAAGACCCAGGCATCCAGTGAAGACTTAAAAGAATATGTGAGTAATTGGGGCAAAACAAAAACCAGTTTGGACAGGCCACCAGTCCATCCTGAGGCACTCACTGCTGATACACACTTCTACACTGACTCATACCAAGACCATTCAAAGACCTCCAGAAATGAGTAAGATGATAAGAAAAAGCATATTTAGCATAGTCAGCTCTAAAATTAATAAAGAACAAAAGCAGCAACAAAGGAGATCGCGGTAATGTAAGTTAAGGGCATTGTGGGGAAATAACATACAGTACGATAAAAAGAAAAGTAACACTTTCACCAGGGAAGTGCTAATTTTACCTGTAGCCAAGGACATCATATATAGGTCATATAAAATGTGTAAATTAGAAGCAGTGATGTTCTACATAAGTAGTTAAAAGGAAAATGAAAAGAGGTAAATGTGGACAATCCTAAGAACTGATGGTAACAATCAAATAAAGAAAGAGACTGCACTGACCCTGAGAATTGTACACTAGCAGATTTAGCTAATTATTATTAGAAAATAAAGGAAGCAATTATAAAAGAAAGAGCAGCTATCCAGTGAAGTTCAATTATGTGTTATTATGAGTACAGAAAAGGCTCTTTCACTAGTATGGTAGATCACTATGAGGTAAAAATGAAATATTTTAAAATACTTTTATTTCCGAAAATGTTTTATTATAGTGTGTTAAGAAACAGAAATTATTAAACTATCAATGAATAAATGCTCTTTTTCACCACTTATTTATGTTCAAGTGTAGCAAATTTTAGTTCAGATGACACATAGCAGAACAACCCCTGGTTTCAGAACATCTGGGTCCTCTGCATTTTGCCTATAAGATACATATAGGTGGGAAGATGCTCCTATTTACATGCTTCACAGAGCCTACTACCACTTGGACAAAGCTGGCACCACAGTCAGGATCATGCTCTTTGATTTTCCCAGTGCCTTTTACACTATTGTGCTTTAATGACTGGGGAAAAAGCTCAAGGCTATTCTTCTTGAGGCCCCCACGATTTTCAGGATGAAGACCAACAGAACAGTTTGTAAGGCTCAGAAACTGTATGTCAGAACTGGTGGCGTGTAATACTGAAGCACCACAGGGATCCATTTTGTCTCCTTTCCTGTTTACCCTCTGCACAACGGACTTTCAGTATAATACCAGTCCTTGCCATCTACAGAAGTTCACAGATGACTCCTCCTTCATAGACTGCATTAGTAATGGAGATGACGTGGTGTTTAGTAGTCTTGTGGAGTACTTTGTCTTATACAATAACTGTAATTCATCATCAACAAAACAAAGAGCTGGTGGTGGACTTCCAGTGTGGCAAAGAACCTCTGAGACCAGACACCATTCGGAGAGAGGTTGTGGAAGGGGTGCAGAGCCACAAGTACCTGGGGGTTCACAGTAACAGCAAACCAGACTGTTTTGACAACACAGTAACACTGTACAAGGAGGGTCAGAGCAGACTGTACTTTTCTTTTGAACTGTGCAGCAAGCTGCTGCTGATGTTCTACCAGTTTGTAGTTGCCAATGTGTTGTTCTATGATATGGTCTCCTGGGAAGGCATCCTAAGCTCAAAAGATGCTCACTGCTAGGAACAAATGAACAGGAAAGCCTGCTCCATCACAGGGCAAAGCCTATACACACTGGAAGCTGTTGTGAAAAATAAGATGATTATAAAATTGAATACCATCATGAAAAATCCCCTCCATCCCCTCCTGGAGGTGCCCTGTTGGCCACAGGCTCATTCCACCACACAAGAAGCACTTCTGGGGGTCTTTTCTGCCTACTGCTATCAGGCAATTCATGGCTTCATCATGAAGTCCCAAACTAAATGCTGATAACCTTTAAGTTAATTTTGCAATTTGTGCACAATATACATTATTAATTTATTGATTGATTGTATTATTTGTCCTGTGAGTTTTAATATTTGTTTTTATACTTATGCTGTGTGCATCTTAATTTTCCCTTGAGGTTAATAAAGTTAATCTAATCTAATAAGGAGGATCAGTAGATTTTGTAGTGGAATCCACATAAATCCATATAGTCAGTATTCAGAATTACACAGGTGTGTACAGAATGCACTTTAATGTAAAAAAAAATCTATATTTTTTATACAAGAAGTAAAATAAAAATATTAATACATAATTACATAATAAGGGTTGGCGTTAGAAATGGATAAATGCTACAGTGAGTTCTGGAACTATAAATTACTCCTAAGGTAAAGGACTTTGAGGTCCTAATGAACTCATAATTGTCCACAGCCAGATGCTGTACATAACTTGCTTGAACAAAATGTTCATTTTCTTTAGGCTTTACTAGATTTGATTATGTTATATTAAGTAATCTAAATTTATTTAATTTCTATTTTTAGCATTAATCTGAGAAATATAACAATACTGCATAAGTGCCTCTAAATTAATAATAAATAAAATGCTAAAAATTACTTAGTCATAGCAAACTATTTTGCTATGGCTTATTCACAGTACACTATACATTATATTCTCTGTGGCAACCAAAAAGCTGCAAAATTAGCAGAACAGCATAAACTTGTGTGAAACAGGGGTTATTGTTAAAACTCTGTCAAGGTGTACCAGTGAATTGCTGGTCTGGTCTAGTAAAGAGTTGAGAGAAAAACTCAAATCCCAAGAATCAGTGCAGTGGTGGGGATTAAGCCGTACATAGCCAGCCTGGCCTTAACTGCTGAGTTGATCCTTGGGTTTTTAAGCTCTTCCTCCAGTGCAATACTAGACCGGTGACATCATAGGGCAACCCTTTCTGTATATTTATATTGTCAGGGATACCAGGGGCCATGACCCAGCCGGAACGTCATGAGGGACCGGATGTGGGTCTGTGCCCACCCTGGATCACGTGGGGGTTGCCTTCCGGGTTGCTTGAGGGCCACGGGTACAGGGCATGGAAGCTCCACCCTGTAGGGGCCCGTGGTCACCGCCAGGAGGCGCCCCAATGCCTTGGGGACCTGTTGTGGCGGAAGTGCTGGGGAAGATTTAGGACGGCGCCCGGAGAGCAGCCGGGAGGACAGCCGGCACTTCCGCCACGCTAGGGCGTGGCCAAGGGAGGAATGCCGGGAACACCTGGTGCTCATCCGGGTACTGAATAAAAGGGGCCGTCTCCATTCATTCAAGGCTGGAGTCGGGAGGAGGAAGGACGAAGCTCAGGGGGAGCTGTGGAGGCGGCCCGAAGAAAGGCATTGTGGCCAGGACTGTGATTGTTTTGGGGTTTGTGCACGTGACTGAGGTCTTAGTGACCATTACAGGGTCTGTGTGACCATTTATTGTTAATAATATATTGTAAATAAACGTGTGGTGTTTTAAACAACATGTCCGCCTGTCTGTGTCCGGGTCAACTTCCACAATATGTAAATGTATGTATTGTTTCATGATGCAGATTTTTAAAGTTCCTACATGAAAGAGTATTTTTGGCTCCTAAAAGACAGTAAATATTTAAAGTATATAAAAATAAAATATAAAAACTAAGGCATAACTCTAAATCCGTGTATAATTGGGCAAACCAGGACTGAGTATGCAGGAGATACATTTTGTAAAGGTTATGTAATGTTGTGCTCTGTGAAGGGTACTATATAAAATAACTAATTACAGGGAACTAATTAGTGAAGCAGAATACAACTTAATATTAGTTTATTCATAAATTCAGTTAACGTGTTTAGTAGTGTGGTTTTAAAGAACTAAGCTAAATTAATTACAGCAAATGACAACTTTTCACAGCTGAGACTTAAAAAATTATACATACCTTAACAAAAATTGTAAAAACAAAACATGTATCATCTTGATGATAATTTACCTGTAGGTGACACGCTGACTGAGTGATACACGATCTATCGACTATCAATTCTAAGTAGATACGACCTTTAAACACTTCAAGCACCCGTGTAATACTACACACCATCCCCATAAAGAAGCAGTGTAATGTCAGGATCAAACTGTAGGACAAAGTGGGCATTGCCTGTTCTGCTAGGCTTTAGTGGCACACCAGGTCTGTATGGCAGCAGATATAACAGACATCCAAGAGCACCCTCCCCCACTTGCATTCAAAACTAAGTGACTTAACTCCAGTTTGTACCAGTATCTGCCTGGACTTCATCTAATAACAAGGGTGTAAATTAAAGCTGAACTGATATCTTTCCAGAGGACCTATCTGCAAATGTCAGAAAGCACAAAATGGACTCAAGCAAGAACAAAGACCTATAATTCAAGGAATGACAACTGGGATGGACAGAATAACTCACCTATGGGGACACACTGATTTTGTAACCGGAAGTGAATTTAATCCAATCAGGAGAAGTTATACATTCCCTTAAAACTGCTTACAGTGATTTGGGAAGCTCTTGGGACACTCTCTGGCTCTCACAATGGAGCTGTAAGCCAACTCTAATTGAATTCTCTAGAGCAAACTGCCACAGGGGAACACGGTGCTTTCATTCTGCAAAATGACTTTCTGAAACTTCTCTCTGAAATTAAAACCTGATGTGCCGTTCTCTGTTTGGGGAGCTGAGAACTAAAAACCTTTTTCTGTTTGTAGATCAGAAATTGACAATCTCTCTGCCAAGCTAAGCTGTGCGCTATTAGGATGAAATAGCCATTACTTCAAAAAGGGAACTTCAGCTTCTCAACTCAACTCTTGTGCCAGAAAAAGTTGCAGATGACACAGCAAAGGGCCTAACTAAGGAAAGCAATGCACACCACAAGCAAAGCATCAGGCAGCAAAGAGAAAGAGTGCACTCCAAAGCAAGAAAAATTATCCACTTGAACTTGGGGACAGCAACAAAGTAACAACTCCACACAACATCTGACATCTTTAAAGGCTTGGTATCATAAAACTATTTACATATGCCGAAAAAAATTATAACTCTAAATAAAAAAAGTAAAAAGTCAGCCTATTTTGTTATATGTTTGTCTAGTCTGTCTGGGTCTTGTCTTACAAATCAGTACATATATGCAGTTATCTTATTTCTTGTGTTTATTAATAAATTGTATTATTCTGTTCCTTAAAATGAGTGTGCATCAGTTACCTCAATATGTGTCTAAAGGCCAGAGAATCCCTCCTACAACTTAGAAAGGTAAGGTAATAATGTAGAATCCTTGCTGAATTATCTGATTAATTACTGGCATTGCCAAAGGCAGAACTGATAATTTATTTAACCAAGTTAAAATTTGTCTTTCCAATTCCCACATTTGTTGGAGTCCCTCTGGGTGGGCTCGATAAATCACACTGTTTCCTACAAAAATATGTAGACTCTCCTGTGTATAACCAACAGAACAAATTGTGATAGTAAAAGTTTAAACTGCTACAGCAAAGAAAAGAGAAATCCTGCAGAAAATTATGGTGCAGCCTGTAAGTGGCTTGGGATTTTGGAAATAATTTACTTTTCCACTGGACAATGACACAGAAAAAAAGTAACAATGGAGTGCCTTATAAACAAAATTGTCAAAACTTAGTGACTTAGTAAAAGTCATTGACCTCAAAGCAAGTGAGGGATGCTTAAAAATAAAAGTCCTTGTCCAAATGCAGACAACCTAACCCACTTTGCTAAAAATAAGTGCAAAATGTAAAGTACCGTGTTCTGATGTGCAAAGCTTATACTGACTTTAATACTTTAAACTTTAGGAAAAGTTGCTTCTATCAAATATTATCTCAATGGGAGACGGGTTTATTTCTGTTATTTGCGTGAAAGTAAATTATATTGTTTTGATATTACGGTTTTCTACCTTTTTCAATGAAGGCAGATGCTAGCAGAATACTTTAGGATTATACCTGAATACCTAAAGAGTCTGCAGTTAATCTACATAATACACATGCGAAGCTGCTTATAGAATTTGGTGTGTAGTTTTTTTTCCTTTTAAGAAGGATATAACATTAAAGAAACTGAATCCAGAGAAGACTTAAGTCAACTGTATATGGGAAAGAGGAAAAAACAAAGTTGTTAATTTAAGTTCTGAAAAGCTAAAAACCCTAAAAAAATAAGACCAAAAGAAGAAATAATAAAAAGGTTTAATGTTAAACTGGGGGAAAGTAACACTGATGACAGTAACTGTAAAGTTTTTTTTTACATGCAGAACACCATTAACTATATAATGTACACTGCAAACAAAAGTCAAAAATGGTCATTTATATCTAAAGGGCAAAAGAAATTCCTTCAGGAAAAACTCTGTGTTGCTATTTTATATATAAATTAGTGGCTTATGTTGGCTCATTGACCCGTTCTTTTTAAAACATTCTGATTCCTCCAATATAATCTTATTTATGAAAACAATCTTTATTAGTAATAGCATGGCTGTCCGTTGATGAGATTTAATTAGTTTTCATTGGTCTCAAAGTCTGATTACAATGCCTAGCAAAAGAAACAGAATTACAATTACAGTTTGAAGACTCTAGAAGCTATATTCAAATATCTTGACCTTACACACCAATCATTAGGTATGCTGCCTGGAGCTGTGGTAGCTAAGCTATTAAAAATTTAAATGGATTCTTATTGCATTGAGACGAGTAAACTATTCAATAATATTTACTGAATAATGCTGCTGGTCTCACTTAATGTTCAATATTCTTTGTAGTAGCCTCACAATTGACTTCTGCATAGTGTTTCAAATGTCTTATGTATTTCATGTTATGTGTCATTATCCCTTTATGGTTTTTTGGAAATGTATGCTACAGGGTTTTTATTATTTTTTTTATTTGGAAAGACTATGAATGACATCTGAAATAATGTTTTGTATAGACAGCTTTCTACTTTAGCTTAATAGCTAGCATTATGAGACATAATTGATCAGATAAAATTCTGCTGGTATCTGTCTTGATTCTCAAAAATCCTCAAAAATCAATCCAGTTCCTCAATGCAAGGTGCATCAAGCTGTTGCATTTCAAGTTTATCAAAAAACAATTTATTTAGAGGATCACTAGTAATACATGTGGATGTGTATAGCATATTTTAATATTTCTTAAACATACTACATATTTCATCATGTTCAATAAGTTTAGTTACATTTAAATTTTTCATTTCTATTATTGCATTCCAAACTTCCCTCTTACGTGTTTCTTTCTCCAGAATCTTTTCCTTTTGTGCATCATAAGAGTGTCCTGACTAAGTGTTACTTTGCTCAATTTCTCTTTTGTTGAATAAGGTGAATTCTAATTGCCACTCTCATCTTTTTTGTCCATCTTAGAGATGGAAGATTTTGCATATTCATCATCAGTTCTAGAGCTATCAATAATTAATTCTGATGCCTTTCTCTGTTTATTTTTGCATGAAGCATAAGAAACTATTTGCCCTCTTTAAGTATATTTCATGTTTTTGCCCAAAGCCTTCCTAATGATATTTCTAGAGAAAAAATAATTTTGAAAATAATAATAATGTTGTGTACAGATAAATAAAAAAATCTGCTATTAATAAAAGATTTATAGTCACCGGTTGCAAGCTGGAATACTGCTTTTTAAAATTCTGATCTCCAGGCAACAGAAACATGGTCTAAAATAACATTGCAATCACAATGGAAAGACTTGACAGAGAGAAGAAGGTTGATGCTGATTTGAGAATGCATGATGTACTGAAAAAGAAAAAGATTATTCTGTCTAATATAGGTAAAGAAATCCCCATGGGTCATACAAAAAATTATGGTCCTTGATAAAATTTGAAAGTATTAAGACCCTCAAAGATAATCTCTAACTGTAACCACAATGCACATCTAAGGCATGATCTAATGCACAAATAAAATCTCCTGAAATTAGGAGTTTACAATTGTGGATAAAAGACAAACCCTTCACTATGAATAATTATCAACCTAATTTTCATTATTTTTTTTTGTAACAACTAAAATACATTGTACATTACCATAGAGTTACAAATGGAGTTGCTTTGGGAATCAATATTTCAATTCCACTTCGTTTAATTTATTTTCATTCATTTTTTTAACAACTATAACATATTGCTCTTCCAAGATTACCTTAGAACTACAAACAGGATTGCTTTGTAAAGTAATATTCAAAATTTTCAAGTCTTCTTTTCATAGTTTAAATGAAAATCCTGTCCTAATGAATATGTGTTCAGTTAACCCTACTCTTTAATATTTAAATGTGCCTTTGGCAGAAAAGCTTTTTTTTGACTTCAGTCTGCCAAGATTGATTCTATGATTGGTACCTTTAAAATTCCAATTTATATTATCCATATTACGTTTCTGTATTATATAGCTCACATTCCTTAAAAAAGATACTTTTTTTTTACTAGAAATAACAAGATGTTTCAGATGATGAGCTCTGCAATCAGTAACACTTCGGCCAATTTAGTTGTATGTGTATTAAATACAATGAATGAGACATTTTGAAAAGAAACACAATCCTGTTTATGTGATGTAAAAATTGCAACACAGAATGTGAAAATGAACAATTTAAAGCTGGATTTAATGAAGTGTGTGTGTTACAGCACTGCCATTCCCCTCTTTTACTTTTTCCTTTTGCTTGTCAGTTTCTCTCAATTCCTACCATTTCTTCATATGTTGTATTTTGTATTTTTTTTCTTTTTTACATTTGATTGCATTTGTGTGTTTTTGGGTGGGGCCTCATTAAAAATGATGCAGGGTATTAAGAGGTAATCAAAACATGGAATGTAAATAGATCTTAATTTTGTCTATAGTCAATTTTAAATGTGTTAACATTCCAGTTAGAAAATGAGTGTGATAGACAGTGGCCATCTAACAGGAGAAACTGCCTTGCAGTGATCATAAAGGTAACATTTGAGAAGATACCAAATGCTGACAATTCCTTGGCTTAGCACTTAAGCCCCAAAGTGGACACTAAATTTTAGGTTATACTATTAAAACTGTTAATATAAATTGGAGGATGTTATGCTTAGACTCTATAATGCCCTAGTTGTCATGTTTGAGAGTTACAGACATGACAAAAAGTTGGTTGAAACCTCTTGTTTTACTGACCACTGTTGCTCCTCAAATCAATAATATGTGCTGTTGTACTTAAACTCTTGCTTTAATATTTCTTAATAATTTTCATATTTTATTATCCTCGTTCTGATCATTTAAATTCCATCTAAGCCATGATGTTTTCAATTCTGGTTGATTGCCTATACCTGATAATTTCTACTGAAAGTGAATTTCAATGCACCATATAATTGCTTTAATTAAAATATCAATAGTCTTAAAGCAGACACTTAAACTAATTTTAATTATCATCTCATTTAGCAACGACATACATCTGCACTCTCCCATGCTTCTGAAATATTACATCTGAAGAGCACTTAACATACAAAAAAGGGGATTGTTATAAAGAAATACTGCTGCAAATCTGAAGGGACTCATTAAAGCTTAACAAATAAAAAAGGTATGAGGAATAACAAATGAGATAAAACTTACTTCAAAACAGCTTATAGGGCAAGGACAAGAAAATCAAAAAGTTACTGAATCTGCACACTTCATTTATTTAATATGCTGTTTTAATAGTTGGCCTATCAATGGGCACTCAAACAAATTGAAGCATTTTATTGTAAATTGCCATATATCCATTTCAGCCAAATAGTGCCAAATTGAGAAAAATGCTGTAACCAAATGCACAATACTGAGAATGTAACATTTCTCAAATGTATTTAATCAATATTAAAACAGTATATGTAGAAACAAATCTGAAAAATGTATTTTTCCAGAAAAAAAGTTTTTTTCTAAAAATGTTACATATTCAAATATGCATATGATATATTTAAAAATAAAACAATTAAAAACAAAGAGACTAAGAGAGAAATATTTAAAACAAAAATATGCGTCACAGGAATGGCAAAAATAAAAAAAAATATGCATAATACTAGCAACAATTACTTTCACTAAAAGATCAGGATCAAGCTTATGAAGTACCATTTAAGTCATAAATCATTCTTAAAAGATCATGCCCTCTACACTAAGATGATACCCCATAAAAACCTACAGATCAGTATACACAAATGTAGAACTTCATCAGTATATCAAGTGTGCTATGGAAAGTCAATACAATTTCTACTTTGTATATTAAATGGATACATCACTGAACACAGCGTAAGAGTGCGGACATTGTTAAGAATGAACAAAAGTCTAAATGGTGCCTTGTCTATGGCTACGCATCCCTTTGAAATTTCAAGTGATGGTAACAAAGTGCACACACTAACCTAACAGCAGGCACAATCCCAAACTATTCTGGTGCTGCCAACAAAATGGAGCCAATTGGCAAGTGCCTGCGGAGTGCTTTGAGTAACAGCAAACAGATAATGTTGTATTCATGTGATTTTGGACAGATGGTAAATACACGTTTACAAGTTGGAAATTCCTTAAGAACGCAGTAAAAACTCAGAAATACAACTTGGACAATTTAGAGAAAACCAAGCTACCAACATTCAATGAGTTGTGATGTAACACTAATCTTTCACCTTAGTCAATGGTATAAAAAATATATATACAACTTAGTCAGCCAGAAATACCTACCATTTTTGTTTGAATTGCATTTGGAGTGAAGTTACACATATTTAAAATGTTTAGTTTGCTTATTATTTCCACCAAATAATAGAACAGCAACCTTGCATTTCTCCAAAAGTCTGAAAGTTAAAACCTATGGGAACACAATAAACTGGAAAAGTGAAACATCTCTTAGCTTCAAATAGTCGAATAGCATGTGAATGCAGCATAAGTAACTCTACAAAAGTACACGTACAGTAACACTCAGCTAATGACACCAACAGTGATATTAGATCATCCATGTTAGATGTTTGAAGATGTGCTTATTGGGTGTATATAGCAGCTTCTACTTACTGGGAAGTGGTGTTTCCCAAATTCTGAAATGAAAGTGTACATTTTAACAGGTACAATCTGTCATGCTATCAAAAATATAATTTCTGTATGGCATGGACCTCTCAATTGACTATAAACATTTCGATATAGTATTCACTGAACTTTATCATAAAACTGTTTAATTACAGAAAAAAAGAAATATAATGTGAACTGTAGGACAAGGTTATATTGTCCTGTTTTCTTTGGTGTTCCATATGAGATTTTCTCTTCAGCTCCACTCCTGTGATACAATCTTTGCATACTTAATGTCAAAACCAACCCATTCAGCCAAAGTAAATTCCATTGAATCTAAAGGATTGCTTTAGGATCTCAAAGTTTTGCTTTGGAATTTGAACAGTGGACAACATTTTGGGCAAGCAGGACATACATCTCTCAATATGACAAGGTAGAATGACAGTCTTGCAAAGCATATTTCAGACATTAATACATCTAATCCTGAACAGCGAGGAGAATGACCATACAGTAACTCACATTTGCCACCCCTGAAGAATTCTGCACCTCTTATCATTGCATTCAGGAAAATAAACAGAAAAATGTTCAACCAGTGTCAGCTCTAGCTCAGTTTTGTTTCAGCTCGTTTCACCTCTGCAGATACCCTAATGCTCAGGGTGTGCCTGGCACCAAAGACCACTGCCAAACCTTAGCGGTGGAAGGCAGCCAGTAGTGTGTTTGGCCATGGGTACATTGAGTCCAGCCTTGTTAAAGGACAGTAAAATGCAAAAGTTAGGAGAGATTGTACATAAAGGCAACTTGTTTGCCTAATAGAAGAAAGATAGTTAACTAGTCACTACTAATGCTGAGTTGACATATTTTATGCTAGCAAGATAAGATCACTGTTCAAAAAGGTGAAAGACTGTAATATCTGGTAACCTCAAGACTAATGGGTGGGAATACTCCACACAACATGAGACTCCATCCTATTGTAAAACTAAGTTTATTTGTGTCAAGATAAATTAGAAATCTTCAGTAAATAGCTTGTAAACAGCCAACTCTTCTGTGTTTATATGTTTGTCTCATCTGTCTAGTGTCCTATTTTCTATGTTAATATATTTAAAGTAATCATGTTTCTATAATCCTCATGATTAATAATCCATCCATCCATTATCCAACCCGCTAAATTCTAACTACAGGGTCACAGGGGTCTGCTGGAGCCAATTCCAGCCAACACATGGTGCAAGGCAGGAAACAAACCCAGGGCATGGTTATTAATACATTGTATAATTCTGTTTCTTAACAAAAGTGTGCTTCAGTTACCTTGATGTGAGTCTAATGGCCAAAGACCATCTCCTACAGAGAAAGTTAAGGAAAATAAAGTGAGAGCCAAATTACTACCAAAAATTAAAATTAAACTCAAATTAAATTAAATTACCAAATATAGGTAATTACTGGCATTACCAAAGGAAAACTGATAATTAATTAACCAAGGTAAATTCCTCATTCCCTTTCCTACATTACTTTGCCATCCCTGGGGTGTGGGCATTTTAAAATCACTTTTTCCTACATTTTATTCTCATTTTTTGCACAGTGTGTTGAATGCTTCCTAGCTCTAAAGTACTGATAAAAGATTCATGGTAACTAACCTTATAAAAAAATTCCTGTGATGCTTTGCATCCAATTATTTTTTATATTATGGACATCTTTCTTCTTTTCATTTACTCACTGTGCTTTTTTGCAACTCCAGACAGATTTCAGCTTTACACTGAAATGAACTTTGGCCAATCAGGAAGAGAGTTAACAAACATTTGCACAAGCTTTTGAAAACCGCATCCAAATATGACAAACAATCTCAGTTGAGGTTACTTGTTTCTCCAACTGCTTTTCAAGTACTTTAGTTTGTGAATTCTAAATTACATATAAATCAGCCATTAAGCACTCCTCTCAACTGGAGTCTGTGCCAGACCACTTGATTTTAATAGGACTATGTGTCTAAATTACTTGTTTTAAATTAAGCACTGTAACATTGTGAAAACCAGAATGAACTTGCACGCTTGACAGTGAATTTAGTATGCTGCTGGAATGAAGAAAAATGCATTTTGTTATACAAGTAACAATAAAATACATTGCTTCTTAATTCCCATTGATAATGCACCGCAAACATTAGTACCGATGCAGTGATTCCTATATTTCTTTAAATGGTTATAAAAACAAAAAATGCAAAAAAAATATATATTTGTACCTAGTGTATTTTTGATATATTGCAACAGAAATCTTAATTTATTGCACAGTTTTAGTTTTTTCCCACTATTATTATTTGCTACCACACCATTGTTTAATAGTGTTATTGTCCCATCAGTAGCCTGAGGCTACAATATATGCTAACATCTTTTAAGAACATGACTTCTAGTCTGGGTATGGGTATAAAGTTTCTGATCCTGTTGCCAGAACATGACATTTTAACATGACTGATAATCACTGGGCATATCAAACATAGTGACTGCATGCTGGCCTTCCAGCACAGTTGTACTCGCCCCTTTTTTATGGCAGCCAATAGCATACTGCCTGACAGAGTCGGTGCTATGTGAAAATTTAACAGGTACAGTGAGTTCAGCCACAGTTTCAGCCCTTGTTTTTCTTTTTTCCATTCTGCAAAGCACATGACATCTAACAGAAGAGCTATCATGCTCCTTATTCCTCATTGCTGCCTCACATGTATTGTACTTCCTGATGGGCATTCATTGGTTGGCAGCTCCCATGCACACGGAGCCTGTCTCTGTGACTAAAGATAAAATTGAACAAATTGCTGGAGAAAATCCACCTGATATAACATGGCCTTAAGACAGTAGACTCTACAACGCTACAGCAGGTAAGCTGTGTCAGAAACCCACAAATTTCAGCAATAGACCTCTGCTAGAACTTAAGTTTTGAGGAATTTTTTAGAATTCCACTAAAATTCTACTAAAAAAATGTAATATTATACAAAAATTTGATTTAATTATAATAAAATTAATTAAAAATGTTCAAAATCAGAAGCACATGCCAGGGAAAATGTGCTTGTCTTTATTTATAAACCATTTGCTTAATGAATGTTAAGTGTCAGAATCACTTAAGGGGAAAATATGAAACAGTTCTGAGAAGAAATTACCTCAAAAAAGTATCCCATGTTTAGGTTAGATCTTCTAATTATATTGCCACTTGCACAGTTTTAATTAGAACTAAATGAACTCAGAGAACTGAATCAGGTTGGGGTTAGGCCTATGAACAACAATCTCTGACTCTCTATTGAAAAGGCTAAAAAAGGTGCAACAGCAAGAAGGTAAATGTAACATACGGTTTTGAAACTCAGTACTAAAGAAAAGTGAAAAAGGAAACACAACTGCTTTCACAATACATACTGCATTTTATTATATATGTGTTTCATATATAATTATAAAAACACATTCTTGACTTTTTCTCCATTTTAAAACCAACAGGTGATACAGAATATGATTAATTTTGAAAATTGCAAGGTGCTTAAAACACATATTAGCATCAGTTGACAAGCAACAAAAAAAAAAAAAGAAAAGAGGGTAAAAGAAACTTAATTTTTTGTCAGGTTATCAGTAGTCCAAAAAACTATGATTAAATCTACCTGTCTTTTGAGTTATAGGGACCTGGAGCCTATTCTTGAATAATCTGGGGTAAGACAAGAACCAACACCATCCAGGATGGTACTTCACCTCATGGCTTACATATCCTCTTTTATAATTTTACAGAAATACACATTTATCATACTTACTGAACACCATTATTGTGTGTGGGAAGTGAACCTCCAACCTTGCTGTAGCTCTCTCAACTCTTTAGGTGTTTAGGTCAGTCTCTCTTTATAGAAAGTGTACCTACTACATCATAAAACAGTATGACCAGTGTGTGTACGTGTGTGTGTGGGTGTGTTTGTGTGTCTGGTCCCTTAGAGCAATCTGATTGTTCAGTTTTGCTTTGTTTGCAATTGAGTCAGGAAGTGCCAGGCAAGATGGGCTGACAGACATGAGGATAATGAGGAAAGGCATGGAGGAAAGCTGAGGGTATCCTTCAAACACGGGAAGTACTCGCAAGAAAACTAATGATGTTTTCCATCCATCCATCCATTATTCAACCCGCTATATTCGAACTACAGGGTCACAGGGCCAATCCCAGCCAACACAGGGCACAAGGCAGGAAACAAACCTTGGGCAGGGGGCCAGCCTACTGCAGGGCGCGCACACACACACACACACACACCCCAAGCACACACTAAGGACAATTTAGAATCGGCAATGCACCTAACCTGCATTTCTTTGGACTGTGGGGGGTAACCGGAGTACCCAGAGGAAACCCACACAAACACGGGAAGAACATGCAAAGTCCACGCACGGAGGACCCAGGAAGTGAACCCAGGTCTCCTAACTGTGAGGCAGCAGCATAGTGAAGTTTTCACAGTGAGTAATGCAGGTTCATCTACCATTGGTGGTAGTCAAAAAGCAGATAGGAGGTAAGCAATGCACCTCAAAACGACAGTCTGAAAAGCAGGTTTTACAGCAACATGATCGATAGAGGATGAGCTGGACAAGATAGGCTGAGACACATGAGGATACCAAACTTATACAAAAGTGAGTGACAAATTTCGTCTCTCACACTCACATAAGAATAAAAGAAGCTTGGCAAAGCAAAGTCTTCATCCATTTTGGTTACCTAATACCTAAGTTGTCCCAATATATCAACCATATGCTATACTTTTTAAAGTTGTGATAGTTTCCACTTTAATAGATAGATAGATAGATAGATAGATAGATAGATAGATAGATAGATAGATAGATAGATACTTTTACATGACTTTGGAATTTGTAAAAGATTCAACAACTCTTTGTGTGTTAAATGTGCTTCATCTTAATTTCTAATATCATTCTCAAGCTTGTCATTCACAATTTAACTGAAAGAAATGATCCTGGCTCAACATTATCAATGGCTTTGACCTCATCCCATGTGGAGCATTTTCCTCTAATCTGTACTCATTGTCTGTGGATTATTAACTGACTAGAAATTCATCTTTATACCCTAACTCTGATGCATATGGCTTCTCTTTACAAAATGTATCTTTTGTACAGAAACATATCTAAATAAAGTTCAAGTAAATCTATTTTTACAGTTTGCTTTAGTCTACTGCAGCCCCATCAGATTAGATTAGATTATACTTCGTATTTTAAAAGTAAGACAACAGATGTTGTTAAATGGCACCCTGATAGCTATCTTTAGATAAATATGAAGAAAATGAAATAATTCCCGAGATGAACAAACACAATCGACTCCCCTACTCAAATTAATGGAGAACTGTACGAGCGAATCACAATCTATAAATACTGTACTTACAAATCCAGGCTAATGTTTGATTGAGATAAATGATGAGATTTTCTAAATGTGCCTGGACTATGGCTTAGAAATGTTCGCTGCTGCATTCAACTACAATGTAATCTATTTGTTTTGCAGAGAATTCTCTCCTTTGGCTGATTTCAGAAATGTGTGGCATTCAAAACAAATTTAAAAGTTAAAACGTTCTTCTTTTTGTACAGTGCATCCCACATATCCAGTGATATCCCCTATTTAGCATAAAGATGCATAGGTTCATGCAAAACTGCAGCAATGAAATACAAGATGTACAGTTTATTGGAGAAAATATTTATTTCCAAATTAAATATATGCTTTCTAAACAAACATCTAAAGCAATGTGACTACTTAATTAAGATGGACAAAGACTATGTAGTTATTCCATTAAAGATAACAAACTAAAAACAGGCACTTAATTCCCACACTTCTGCTTCTCTAGGTCAGAAGATGCAACAACCTGCTATGACTAATGCTTGGATTTTTTTCCATCTCTGCTCAGAAATCTTTCTGGTATACAGTATTATGCTGCAGGGATATCAGCAAGGCTAGCAGCAAACAGCAATGATACACTGCACGCCATCGGGCTTCATATAACATACATTCACAGATACACTAACCACATTTATGTAATCAACACTGGATACTTTAAATTAAAAGACATTTCATTCCCCCAAGCAATAGCTTTTCTTTCTGAGTTTGTAGGCTGATAATTGCATAATGCTGTTACATGTTCAGAACTACAGAGCCTACTACAATTAAAAATCATATATCAAGCCAATAACAATATAATGTTGCACAGAATCAAATCATTTTCAGGAGGAATTGGTTTGTACAATTCCATTTTCACAAACCTAAATGAATTTGTTATTTTTAGAACTACACGGAAGAGAAAGACGATACAGTTTAATCAGAAACCCACTGTACAGTATCTCCACCTCCCACTCCAGTAATAAGCCCTGCAGTGACTCATTCTGGCAACTCTTTTTCAGCTTTAGAAACACACCACTTCATCAGACATACATAAATGATTTCAAAGGGACTCCTCATGTCAAAACTGAAAATTAAGATGTGCAGACTTGCTTTTTTTATGGAAATTAGTCTAAGGAAATGCCAATTATGACTGTGTTGTGGGTGGATATTTATTTATTTATTTGCATGTCATAATGTACATGACATAACCTTTTTATTTTTAAAAGTTTACATAGTTAATACATTTCAAAATAATTAAATGCTAGGATGTACCCATTTCTACTCAATCATTTTTTTATAATTGCCACAATGCATACAGTTTTTATATACATAAGGTGAAAACCAGCATGATATCATTATGTGGAGCAAGGATAGTTCCCTCTGCTGTCTTTGCTGGAATAAATTACAGAATGTCTGACCAACCAATCAAATTCAAAATGATTGAAAAATGAGTGATTCAAAGTGTCCAGGAATGGAAGTTTCCAAAAAAGTCTTTATTTTTAACTGTTTAACTCTAACTTTAATCGTTTTTTTTCTCTAATTATCCTAAGCTATAAGCAAAATGTATGTTGATAGTGTAACTGAGCTTCTGTGTGTTGGCTTAGATGCTAGTCATTAATAAACTAATGAAGCAGAGCAGACTGGTATGGAGAGTACTCTGGGTTTATTGCCAGTTACTTCACAAATACAAATTCTGTTATGTGTGCCCCTGGGAAAAGCAGATCATGCCCCCTTTTTTAAGGAATCCCAAGGGGACAAAATACTCTCAGTAGGCAGCTTCACAACATAAACTCTTTAAAAGAAAGGCACATTGCAGGCATCCCTGTTACAGCAGCACACCTGCACTAAGACCCCCACTGGCTCCTGGGTGACTTAGTTCCTTAACAGACAGTTGGTCATAATGTTCACAATGCAGCAATTGGACACACAATCATTTTATGCAGTGTGATATTTGCCACTGATGCTTTTGGTGCATTGAGACTGGGTCGTTTTATAGAGGAGTGTTGCATGAAGATTCAATCTTGTCATTTGCCATTGTGGGAAAGGGGAGATGGAGTTCCCTTTGGTTGTTGCACAATCGTTTTTTTGGGGGAACTAACTGCTGAAAAGGCCCCTTGCTGTCATGGGCAATGCAATGATGGTGGAATTGCCCCTGGTTGATAGAGTAAAATGCCTTACGTAATCTAGTAATTGAGGTTGTCAATATCAAATAAAAAATTTGAATAAACTATTGATTCAAATACCTTGTAAAGCTCATGGTTTTGCATGTGATCCAAAATATGGGTACCTTGATTACTTACTGTTATAATAATATACTGAGTGAATCAAGTTGCAGTAATGTGTCCTATTAATGTGTTGTACCATAAAATGTCAGAGATTTTGAAATTTTTCATGTAACCTTTTAATTAAAGGTTTGGACAACCTGAACACTCTACAGTACAATAACCTGAGGTATGTTATGTGCCACTCTCAAAAATAATATGTAATTCTCGGGGCTCTATGTTACACATAATGAACAACATACAGCAAAAAAAACCCACTGGCACTATGGTAGTTATTCATAAATAAGAAAGAAAAGATTTATATACGATAAATCAGAATAGTTTATTTTGAATGTATGTTTACTATTTTGCACAATTGTTAGCACTTTTGGTACACTTCACATTACATTGTACTGCAATGCATACAGCAAGCACTATCAATCTATCTATCTATCAATCTATCTATTTATTTGGACATCCAATTTTTCCATTGTGGTGGTTTTTTGTAATTCCATTTATTGAACTACAGGTGTTCACATCATGTCATCAGGGTCTGATAGTTCACAAATTTACCATAAAGTAATAAATAGATGATCCTCGTCCTTTCTGGGACTACAGTTGTATGTTTCATAAAGTGACCATGGTTGGTTCCTGTCAAGCTCCTATGTCTCAGGCTGAGTGTGTGTAAGTGAAGAGAAGAGATGAAGATAAGCAAGAGCAACATTAAGGTTTCAAAGAAACAGATGGCTTCTCAAAATACTAAATACTGATCAGTGCAGGAAGACCTGGTAACAGAGATTCCACCCTCAAAGGTGAGCAGGTCAAGTTTACTGCGTAAGCCATCATGTGACAGGCAATAGCCAAAACACATAGGGTGGAGCAGATCCCAGTGGAGGACATTCACTGCTATACTCTATCACTATAGCAGTTTTTCATCAGCACAAGTATGGCTTGTTTGTGAAGGCCCATGGCCACTTTTAACAAGAATGGCCAAATGTCAGGAGGCTAAGGGAGATCTACAACAATAAGAACACTTGCAATGGTCATGACTTGCAATATGTAGGCAATGACTGCACGTGGATCAATCATTTGTTCTGAATACCCACAGCATTAATGTCTTCAGAGGAAATTTTTATAAAGCAGCTGGATTAACTAAGAGATGAAAGACAAAAGGCACCATCAGGATTTGAATGTCAGAAATAACTGTAGTTAAAAAAAGGAGCAAAAAAAAAAAACAATGTCCAGAAAACCTGCTAACTTGGTTGATGACCCCTGACTAATGCTAAAAAAAAAGATTTTTCTTTTTACTTTTAAACTAGGAAAGAAAACTGGGATAATAGCTAGAACCACACAGGTTCTTATATAGCTCTAGTGTCATGATGTCAGGCATCCCAAGGATCACAAGGCAATGGACACAGTGTCCCTAAAAACAATATGACTGCTTCTATCTAAAAACAAAAAAATATATAGACATTTGTTGCAGAAAACATTCTAAGAAGGAGCCACATTAACATCATTGCCACAACTGTAAAATTAATAAACAATCTGTAAACCAGGTGCAGAAATGCCAAAAAAGTGATAATTACTCAACAGTCAATAACAATTCCACAGAGGAAAGATGTGGAAGCAATGTAGGCATGACAGTGCTGGCCTTACTTCTGTTTTGGGAGCCATGAAAACTCTCATTCATTGTCAACTGGATGTATCTTATTTAAAATGTTAACACTAGAATCACTGAAAAATACGAAAAAAATTCATAATGCTGGGTCACCTTAAATTCCTTCATACCTCTTAATTAGCGTCTTAGTTTTGCAAGTGTGTCAATCAGCACAGGCAGCAAGCAGATTGCTATCACATTCACCATCAACACAGCTGAGAACTCAGAGTTCAAGTCAGTTTATTTGGGTGTGAGGTGCCTGGAATTTTATAGGGTAAGTAATATATTGCTAATTGGAATACACATATTTCATGCGTTTTCCGTGTCTACAATGATCTGGGTAAATGTATGATGATGGAAAATGTGAGGCAAGAAATACTGAATACTTAACAAAATAAACTTTTGTAATGTTATAGTAATCTATACTAATAAAAGGCAAAGCCCTCACTGACTGACTGACTGACTCACTCACTCACTCACTCATCACTAATTCTCCAACTTCCCGTGTAGGTGGAAGGCTGAAATTTGGCAGGCTCGTTCCTTACAGCTTACTTACAAAAGTTAAGCAGGTTTCATTTCGAAATTCAACGCGTAACGGTCATAACTGGAACCTACTTTCGTCCATATACTGTATACGGCCATAGCCTGCAGGTCGGTCGCCGTGTGAGGCGGAGTTGCGTCCCGTGTCATCACGCCACCCACGTAATTGAGTGCATGCCCATATAAGGTAAATATTCACAGGTGAAGGACTGTGCTTAGCATATTCATAAGTGCAGCTACTGCGGAAATCAGCACACCTCCCACGTAATTGACTGCCTGTCCATAGACACGCAGCCGCTTAATATTCGCGACCACACACTCGGTATACGAACAAGCCAGTTTCCCTTTCAGTTTGTACATGTTCAGTCTCTCCCTGTGCATTTCCTGTGCAGCGAGCAAGAGAGAGAGAGAGAGAGAGAGACAGATGCACACACACAGTCAGCGCGAGCACACACACACAGGCAGCGCAAGAGAGAGACCGACACACACACAGGCAGCGCAACAGAGATAGCACGACACACACACAGGCAGCACGAGAGAGATAGAGCGACACACACACACACACACACAGAGACAGCGCGGGAGATGGACGCGGACGCAGACACACAGGCAGCGCAAGAGAGAGCTGGACGCATTAAGGTAGGAAGGCAGTTAAAGAATGCACTGGTCTTGATTTTGTTTTCACTTCTGTTTCCAGCGATCTGTTCGTACCGTGTATTGTTGCAATGTTATTTTTCTTGGTGGTTTATTAAATTACAGATTTTTTCAAATGTTCACTTTTTCCCTGTGCTTAAAACTCATTAAAAAAAGTGCTTTTAGCCAGCGGTTGGTAGCGCTATAGTGTGTTAGTTTTCTCTGTTGTTCAAGGTTTTCTCAGTGTTATTCAATGTTTTTACATTTAGTTTACTATTACGCTGTGCATTCTATGGTAATTTTTGTTTAAAAACTAAAAAAATATATATTTACATACAGTTCATATGGTCTGGAACGGATTAATGGTATTTACATACAATCCTATGGGGGAAATTGCTTCGGTTCACGACCAAATCGGTTTACGACCAGAGTTTTGGAGCAATTATGGTTGTGAACCGAGGTTACACTGTACCGGGAATGCCTGTTAAACATCTTAGATTCACGAGTAGCGATTTGGGTGGTGAGATATCTATTGAGATGATCACTGTAATATTTATATGTCATGGAAATGTATTATGGCGGCACGGTGGTGCAGTGGTAGCACTGCTGCCTCGCAGTTAGGAGACCCGGGTTCGCTTCCCGGGTCCTTCCTGCGTGGAGTTTGCATGTTCTCCCCGTGTCTGCGTGGGTTTCCTCCGGGTGCTCCGGTTTCCTCCCACAGTCCAAAGACATGCAGTTAGGTGCATTGGTGATTCTAAATTGGCCTTGGTGTGTGTGTCCTGCGGTGGGTTGGCACCCTGCCTGGGATTGGTTCCTGCCTTGTGCCCTGTGTTGGCTGGGACTGGCTCCAGCAGACCCCCGTGACCCTGTGTTCAGATTCAGCGGGTTGGAAAATGGATGGATGCATGAAATGTATTATTATCAGGCATGGTTTAGGCACCTATGTCATCAGGAAGGCACCAGAAAAAGGGACCTCAAGTTTACTATTATGGAAGTTAATTTAGAGCACGAATGCCATAAATATCAGAGTTGTAATAAATAAAGTTCCCTTGCATACTTTAAAAGAAAGTCTTGCTATCATTTCATTTTTCACAATTTGTGAAAACAAGACATGGTGTCAGAATAGAGGACAGTCAAGGATTTTGTTGGGAGTTCCCTCGCCACGAATTGACTGGGACTCTCTTAACCTGCCGCGAGAATGGAAAAAGTTCACACAGCACGTGGAGCTGATGTTTTCTGGCCTGCTAAAAGGCAAAGACGAGAGTGAGAAATGCAGCTACCTGCTCCTGTGGACTGAGGAAAAAGGAAAAGACATTTTTAACACATTGACTCTCACCCAGGAGGAAGCCAAGGTACTGAAAACTTATTATGACCGCTTTGAGGCATTTGTCATGCCTAAGACGAATATGATATTCACGAGATACAAGTTTAATGAGACGACGCAGGGTAAAAATGAGACTTTTGATCACTTAGTAATGGAGTTAAAATTGCTGGTGAAGGACTTATGCAAACGAAGATGAGATGGCCAGGGATAGAATAGTGTTTGGCACAAACTCAGCGAAAGTGCGAGAGAAACTTTTAAGTATCGGGTCTGAGCTAACATTAAATAAAGCCGTGGACATCGCAAGATCGCATGAGATAGCACAAGCACAGCTGAGAACCTTCGATGCAAGTACTCTGAGCGGCTCACATGAACTGACTGTGAACGCAGTATGCAGACACCAAGCAAAAGCTCCAAAGAGCGCTGAACGAAAAAGGCATTACACAACTGAGAAGGCAGCAAAAGAATATGAAGCAAGTGACGCATACAAGCATATTCATAAGTGCAGCTACTGCGGAAACAAAGCACACGGTGGAAAAAGTCAATGTCCAGCTAAAGGAAGACAGTGTCAAAAATGTAGTAAATTGAACCACTTCGCTAAAGTTTGCAGGACTGAGAAAGGTAAACCTGTGCATGTAGTGTGTGATGTCTCAGATAAAGAGGAAGACGAGCTGTTTATTGATGCAGTAAGAAAGGAACAACCCTCTGAAGCTGAACAAGCCTTTATAGACATATCAATAGGAAAGCAAGGTGTAAAGCTTAAGTTTAAATTAAGTTCATAGACACGCTGCTGCTAAATATTCGCTGGCAAATCCACAACTTAATACCGGGAATGCCTGTTAAACATCTTAGATTCACGAGTACCGATTTGGGTAGTGAACACTTCGATGAATGAAACCTGTTATCTTTACAACGGTTGACAAACACGGAATATAACTTGAACACAACACATCCTCCAAATATGAACCTGATTGAAAGAAATAATGATAATCAAATCCTTGATGACAGCAACACTCATAACAGTCACAAAACAATTACATTGAAAATCATGTTTAAGGAGGCCCAGCATTACGACCTTTTTTGTAGGCTTCAGGGATTCTAGTGTTAACAGGAATTTATAGTGCTGCGATTTGTTTATGTTAGTTATTAGTCAGCTGTGTGTTTATGTACATAAATGTTGTATGGTTTGGTAAGTGCTGTTATTGAATTATAGTATGTGTAGGCACTCTAAGACTGCATTCAGTAAAGACAACTACATAAAAATAAACTGAATGTGACTGAATTTAATTGAATGAACCCATTTCAGACCATGTTAAATGCCCCATGGCATGACACATGTCCTGGTGAGCTGAATAGGGCCAGGAATAGTGCTGCCCGTGTTTAGATGACTGAACTGTGACCACTTCGTGGCAGGATTTCTTTGGAACCAACCTCAGAGTATTTGAGCATTATGAATGGGGAGAAGACTTCAAAGTTTGGACAAATTCTGTATTAAAAACACAACATGACAAATAGCTTTAAAGGAAGTATGGATTGCAGCTTTACCAAATAAATGAAATTCTGGGACTGGATTTCCTAAAAGCAGACAAGTGCATGATCTGACGTACTCTGGTATCCTTTGCCTAGCTGAGTGTTTCCCAGTCATTCTCTCACATTGAGAAGAAACACAGGGCGTTATTCAGTTACTGGGAGCCTAGTGAACCTCCTTTTTTGTGTACATGGTCATGTTTGTCTCCCAGTTCTCATACAATCTTTACTATAGCTTCATGGCGGAATTACTTTTTTGTTACAAAATGTGTGTTAAATGATTACAAAGTAATTAACATTAAACTTTAAGGTGAAAATATCACAGAGTTTGATAAAAAATATACACAAAAAGATAACAAGAACAAGAATGAGAATAAAATGATCAAAATAGGTCATTTATTGTAAGAACAACAATAATTTTAAGGCAATAGTTCTATTTTTAAAGTTTGTAGAAGACATAAGCTTGCATATCCAACCTTTCTCCATACCTAGAACAAAAGAATGTTAACAAATGAGAGGAGAATCCATCATAGTAAGACCTAAGCTTTTCTAATATCTCATGCAGACCTTTTATAAAAGTTGTCAGAGTGTTTGCTTCCATTACATGACTCTGTATTTGCTGCACATTCCCAACACTTTAATGTGAAAAAACTGCTGGCTTCGGTCTTAAATGTCCTTCTCTGTAATTTCCAGCTGTGACCTTGGGTACATAGTTATTATTTAATTGAAATAATTATGATGAATCAGCTTTATTTATGGGAGAAACATGAGGATATCAAGGAAGCCACGATGATATTGAGGAGATCAAGAGCTAATTAGAAAGACTGCAACATCATGTTGGTAAACAAACACAAAAATCTCTCTTAAGTGTTATTTTAAATATTTTAATACACTATTAAAAATTGAGGGCTATGTTAATTGGCTGGCCAAAGAAAAGATTTTATTTTTGAACCTCAGAGGCCCTGGAACACCCACTGACAGCAGATGGCACTGATTGATAGATCACTTAAGGAATACTGGCAACCCAACAAAAAGAAACAAATATTCTAATAAAAACAGGATCTACATTTGCAGAGGCTAGCAAATCAAGGTAAATGGGCAAAAAGACACTGTGTACATCTCAGAAAGATGTAAAGCGCTTCAGTTTTTATGAAAAAGTGCAGAAACCAGTTCATAATAATAATATTTATATATCAGTTTTACTATAAAGGTATATCACAGTTCTGTTTGCTAATGTGGGTAGTTTCACATTACAATTTCCTGTTACATCAGGACACAGCTGTTCAGTCAGAGAGGTCATATCAGGAAAGGTAGCTTTAAATATGCTACATTATCCAAAGCCCTGCAAACAAGGAGATCTACTGAATAATTGAATTAGGCAGAAACTTTACTACATGAAACACATTTACTCTGTGTTAAATACATCATTATAAATTAATATTATGTTATGTAAATCAATAAAAGATGATCATATAACATAAATCTCCACTAATTCATTTTTTGTTTAACAATACTAAACAGAGGGCCAATTCATTATTGTTACCAGATTCACATGGCTAATATGGAGTCACCAAATTATTTCAGACTTTTGTTTTTGGAATGTGGGGTAAAATGTAGGATACTCAGAGAGAAATCCAACAGAAAGAAGGAGAAATGGGCAAACTCCACAGAGGTTGCGTCCAGGGTGAGTATCTGAACCCAGGACTCTGCAAGGATCTGGCCACTGTGTTAACTTGCTGCCCAACATCTGGAGTGTAAAGGAAGTCAATAAGAAAATCATGCATTTTTTGGAAAATATAACTTACCATGTTTAATAAACACAAATTTAAGAATTGTAAATTTAAATGTAATAAAATGTTATAATAGTAAATTTATGGTATATGGAACCACAGAATTCTGTAACAGGATGGAGAATGGTGGACTAGAATAGTGCAATGTAGACCAAGCGTTGATTGAATTATAAAACAAAACCTTAGTTGGGATTCGTAACCAAAAAGAAAATCTTGTGTCAGAGCCAAAGCTATAAAAAGTTCAAGGTCTAAGTTTCTAACATTACAACCTGCAGAAGTACTTAAGAGTGTATGCATAAACTTGGACAGCAAAATGACACAAAGCACCGAATGAAGTACTATCACACTGTGAATTCACAGCCATGTCCCCTAGAAATGGGTTATTACATCATGGCAATATGGTCTCACAAATTATCAAAAATACACATCAAAATAAAATAACAAATCTAAAATCAAAACCTCCAGGAAAATATGAGCAAAATCTACAGACACCTTTCAAACTTTAGAAAAAAATATTAAACGCCAGAAATCATTACTCATAGTCAAGCATACATTCCATGCAAACATTTACCTTATTTGGTAATAAGGTAATAAACTATGTCAACATATACAAAATAACATATATCCAATAAAGTGTGAGAAAAAAAAAAACTACAAAAAAGCATCATATATTTTATATTTGAATTAAATTTCATGTGCATTCATAAAATGTACTAGAAAAAAACACTTTAATGAATGCCATAAAAACATGAAACATTTAAACTAAACTGAAACAATTCAGCAGAACCACTGAGATGAAACAAATGAACCAAAAAACAACAGGAGAGTCAATTTTAAGATAGAAAAAATCACCTTTTTTTGCTTGCTTTCTGCAGCAGCGAGCTGGGCAGACATTCGCTCCTGCATTCTTTTACAGTGCGACATGACAGCTTCAAGGATGGCAAGGGGGCTTGTGCAGATCGGCCTCCTGTCTTTCTCTCCGGTGCTGGCCTCAAAATCACGTTGAAGAGCCAGGAATGGATCGGTGAGGTTGAAACGTCCATATCTTTCTTGAATGAACACTTCCTTCCTGCGAGCCTACAAAAGTAACACAAAATTATTTTTATCTATCATTCATACAGCACTTTATGACTTCTTACTTTCTAAATATGGCTCTTGATTGAGAGTTTCTGCTGTTTGCTTCTCACTCAGGCCATTAAATGTCATTTAAATGTAACAAATATTCCAAAATCTGACCTTTAGATGGGGTTACTACAGGACAACATATTACTTTTATATGGCATAAAGCATTACAAAAATTAAATAAACATATTAATTTAATTTTTTTAAATCACGCTGCCTTTTTTTATAAAAAGCACACATTTAAGCCAAGGATGATATAAACAGTAGTCCACTGAAATACAAGAGATATCTGATAAAAATTGCAACTGTCCTTTTAGGAGTAACAAATTGCTTTAAACTATTTTGTATAGCACATGGAACATTCACATCTTTAGGTAGGACTTTTTGCATACACAGCCAGTGGCACTTCAGCTTCACAGATCTGCAATCTTGGTTTCACATTCTAACTCTTTTCATAACTAGGCAAGAGCCTTTCTCTTAGTAGTCCATGGTGCTCTCCAACATTACACATGCAGATCATATTAATTAGCAACTTTAAATTATTCCAGTGTTTGAGTAAATATACTATGTCCTATTTCAAGTTGGTTCCTGATTTGTGCCCAGTGCTACTTTGGCAGGTACCAGCTCCCCGATACAGAAACGGACAATCATAAGAACATAAGCGCAAAAGAAACAAACAAAAGGTGACCATTCAATCCATCAAGCTTGTTTGTGTAGCTAATAGATAGGCTGTCCCAGTATCTCATCCAGACATGGCTTAAAGATTGTCAAGGTTTCTGCTTAAACTACATATCTTAGTTTTCTTGTTCCAAATTCACACAACTTTTTGCATAAAGAAGTGCTTTCTGGCTTCAGTCCTAATTGCATTTCCTACTAATTTCCATTGGCACCCTTGAGTCCCCGATTCACCATTAAGTTGAAAGTAGTCTGGTGGATTTACTTTATTGGTACATTTGGATATTTTAAAGATATGGATTAGGTGTGCGTGCTGTCTCCTATCCTTAATTCTCATACTCACAGAGTATAACATATCCTTAAGTCCTGGGATGCACTTGGTTGCTTTCCCTTGCATAGCTTCAAAAGCTGCTATGTCCTTCTTGCAGCATGGAGACCAGAACTGCACACAATACTCCAGATGTGGTATTACTAGTGTCTTATATAATCTGAGCATAACGTCCCTTAATTTTTTTTCAACCGTTTTTACTGTGAGGGACGGCACACATTCTCACTCGGTCAGGACACCCTTGAGGTTGAAGGACAAGGGGAGACGCTAAATGCCCAGAAGAGGTGGACAGCCTTTCTGGGTCCCATGGGGGTCGTCAGGGGGAGCTGCAGGATTTGGGAGTCCTTAGGGCTCCAAGTGCTTCGGAGCTGCAGAGTAATGTCACTGGCAGTACTCATGGGAATTAAATAAAAGAAACTGCCTGTCTCACATGGATGAGCCAGAATCAGAAGGGAGGTGGATAACGCTTGCGAGGAGGAGTGGAGGAGGCAGTGGCAGAGAGAAAGAAGACAGAGAATTGTGCCTGTGCTTGTGCTTTATTGTACTTGTGGCTATGTTGGTGGGAAATGCTTGATAAGGAACAGCTTTCCACAATAACGGAAACTTTTTACTTTATGGTTTTAACTTGTGTCTGAGCCTGCTTGTGCTGGGTGTTTGGGGAGCTGGAGAGCCCCCTGGTGTCCACAATAACCTAACATGTATTTGCCTTTTTGATAGCTTCTGCACATTGCTTAAATGATGAAAATAAGCAGGTTAGAAGGTGGTTGGATAAGACATTTCTTTGCATCATAAGATGATGAATTACTCTTAAAAATTTAAATCAGAATAGTTTCCATATTTACAGGCCTGGTATTGATTCACATAAAAAGAAAATCATTCAGCTTTCCAGTCATCCATTACTGATCCCATTTAATTCAGTTCTGGGTTGCAGAAAAAGAACACCAGAAAAAACGGTTTATTGTGGTAGTTAGATGCATCGATTACAAGTCACACAAAAAGGTATGTCACAAATAAACTAAAGCACAGTATGTCTGCAGTTTTGTCAACAAAATGTGACAGTGTACATTTAAAACAATTGCATGTATAACCTTATTACTTCAGTTCTTTAGGAATTCAGTACATTGACATGAATTTTTTTAAACATTTCTCAGAATTACTTTAAAATGACTTTTTAATAATACTCACAACGAGATACTAAATAAATATGAATATATATTTCTTTAAACAAAGTCAAATGTTTACTTTCTGAGCACTAGCACCTAATAACAGATTCAAGATTGTTACATGCTTTAGGTTCAGTTTAATCTGGCAAGCTGCCTGAACTTATTTCCTTGGGCAGAGTGCTGTATAAACTTAATGGAGGAAGAAGTAAACTAGTACTGCATATCTGCTAGGGTGCATGGAAAAGAAAATTGTCATTCTGGAAACAATTCACTTCACCATAGAAGGAAAAGATAATTGAGCATGAGGACAATACGAAAAACACGGCCATACTACTCAACTTACCTCCTTATTAATACAGATTTCAAAAGACCAGCCCATAACTGGCTGCAATTTACAAATCTGAATATGTGATATTAGTTTTAAAATGTAGTTATCCATCCACACATTTTCTAAACAGAGCCTACCCTGCTAACATTAGCCGCACCTACCCTGGACGAGGCACAATCATCTGTTGCAGGACACGACTATCACACTCACACATGCCAAGCTAGTGAAGAATTTTAGTATTTACATGTTATCTGTTATTTAATATACTAGGGATCTTAATGATTTACCACATTACCTTCCATTAACAGTTTAAACCAAATAATGTTGCCAAGCATACTCTGATTTAAATTTGTGTTTAATTAAAATTAACGAAATGCAGTGCCTGCTGATTTACTCACCCCAGTGAACTAGATCTCGATAGCGTATTTCTTAAGTACATTGCAAGTCTCTGTCTAATTCTAACTTTACATTTAGCTTAACCATGATGACAAGATACCTGAGCATGCTCAGAACACTGCGGTTATCAGAGCGACTCTTCTTAGTTGCCAGCAAGAAGAGCAATTCATATTTTCCTTATATGTGGATGAACACTTCTATGCAAAGACAATGCAATGCAGACAACCATTTTAGTGTGTCTGTATTGAATGTGTATTTGAGGAATGGCAGAAACATGCATATGCATGTTGTGTGGCAACCATTTCAGTATGATAGGACTACTACGGTATCTGCTTTAATCTGACAAGAAGATGATCCGCCCTTACACGTATGTGTAGATCTGTGTCAGCTGGGTAATCTATGTTTTCTTAGCATGGTTTTGCTGACATTCCTACCATCTTATCTGCCTGTCAGATATTTCTGAGATATCACCACTGCAGTCTTACAGTCACTGGTGCCCAAGTGCGTCAAGCACACACATGCTAATTACGGATGCTTCAGTGATCATTCCCAAATAATAAAAGCAGCAGTTATGTTGTCAGTGTTTTGTTTTTTTTTCTGTAGAGATAGCTGCCTTCTTCTTTATAATGCCTTTTAGTATCAGTGAGTTTGTTACTCGTATGTTTTCTGCTTTACAGTTTTTTTTTTTTTTTTTTGCTCCCTTAAGGGCTTTTTTTTAGTTCATTCACAGGACTACCGCTTTAACTTTCTTTTGCTGGTGCACAAGCAGTGCTGAAAGGGTACACACACCACAAGCAGTTTTCCTGCTTCATCCTCCTGTCACTTTTTGGGAACACTGTGTGGCTTACTGGCACATCCTGTGCTTCCAGCAAACTATAATTTGTTATATTTTTTTCTTTTGTGTGTGTGTGTGTGTGCGCACACATCGCTAAGTCCTGTGTTGAAGTGTGTGGGAGTCATGACAGTTTATAGTCTGCTCACGTGACTGACTCCCGCGCACATCAGTGTACTCCTAGTACTGAAAAAAATGAAGAAAATGTCTTCAGTACTGTAAATAAATAGTTTTTAACACAATTTTACTAAACTTTAAAGCAAACTCTGACACACAATGCATAAATAAAGTCTTTTATGAGAAATGTATCCTTGCATTATCTTTTTAATTGTTAAGCAAGATGCTTGTTTTAATAAATAATGGTTATTAATTAAACAAATGGGGCAAATTTGCATTTCTAATATATATATATACTGTACATGCGTGTGTGGGTGTGTGTGTATGTATATATGGAGGATGATTTCTTGCCTAGATGGGAGGCCATAGTGTAAAAATGGCGAGAATTGAGACTTGATCATGCCAGAATGCCTTACATTCTTCACCCTTGCACTGACAGAAGAGTGATAAGTGGACTAGTCGAATGTGAGCACATATCCCCACCCATAGTTTGAAAGTGTTCATCCATGCTAAACCCAGCTGGGACATCTGCAGGGAGGCGTGGGACTTAGAACCTGTTGGGGTCTTTGGGTGTTGCAAGGGGAGGGACTACCCTGGTTTCAATCTGATACCAGGAGCATTCCCGGGTCCAGTTTAAAAGAATCCCACATCCTTACCTCAAGGAGTTAGACTCGGAAGGCAGTGGATAACACACAACTGGAGGTAGAAGAAAGAGAATCTGTTTTAAATATTTTGGCTGGTGTTTAATTAGAAAAATGTTGATGGCAAATAAAAACCTTTTATGTGAATCCGTAATGTTTTGTGTAATATTGTGTCTGTGGTAGACAGAGTCTCAGATCCCCAAACTCAGACAAAACTTTACAACAGTCCCAGCTTCAAATAAGCTATTTTTATTAAACAAAAAATACCCTTTTACAGGCTCTTCAATAAATCTTTTATAATAACGGAGCTTCCTTTCTCAGTTTCCAGGTCAGTGTTGTCCTATTCAATTCCTGCCTCTGACTTTCCTGGGTGAAATGAAGGACTCCTTTCTAACCAGACCTAGGAGTCCAGGTTACAAGCACAGTAACCAGGAAGCTTTCTTGAATCAGACAGAACTTCCCCTGACAGGGGAGTCTGCCCCCAGCAGTGCCCTCTAGCAGCACCTAAGGACCCCTACAGGGCCAGCAAGCAAAATTACAATTCCCAAGCAGCCTTGTAGGTGCCCAAACAGGAGCCATATTAGAGAGATGCTGCCACTCAATGTACTGGGAATACATGACCCCAGATCTTTCCCTGTTCTTCAACTAATGGAAGGCTGTCCAGGGTAAGAAAACATTATCAATTCCAGCTGACATGCCAGCATGTTTTCCATTGCTATATATACATATAGTTTATATGTATACATACATACACGATAACAATAACACAAAATGTTATTTTTATTTTTTTTAACCACTTCACCAAGCTTTGGAAATTTTAGAACCTTTCTTTCTTCTATTCCATACCATACTGTACTCCTAGATCTCAGAAAGGCAAGCAGGTCTTGAATATTGTTTTTGCAGTTTACAGAAATCCTCTATACGTATATGCCTTACTAATCTGCAATATAAAACACATAAGTGTATATTGATTAAATAAAAGAACCAGAATTAGTCTGTTGCCAACAAATGTCTAGTGTATCCAATATGAAGGGTCTATATTTTTACACAGGAAATGATAAAAGATTGTGCCCAAGATGTGAAAATTAGAGTTTACAAATGAAAGGAGTCTATTCAGTTTATCTACTGAACTTTTAATTTAGTTGCCATAATCTCTCAAGTCCATATCCCTGGTTTAGAACTCAAATAAGTCAATTTCTAGTTCTCAGAGGGTATAGCCCAGAGGTGTGCTTTTAAACTCTTCTCTGTACGTTTTATGGAGGCACTACGTCTCTTTGTAACATGATGATCACAACTGCATAGCATACTTCTGGTACTATCATGTTAATGCTTTTCTGAGTTCATAACAATATGTGCTAACTTATATTCTACAGATTTTACAATACAAAATTGTTTTTATTAGTGTTTTATTGGTTCTACAAGTTCTTGGTAGTCAGGGAAACCTTGTGTCAACATTAACTTGTAAATCCTCCTCAGAGCTACCATAGTTTCTTTAAGTTTCTTTCAGTTTAATGTCATAAATATTTTAACAACTATAAAGAGTAGTGGCTTTTTACACCATGAACTTTATATTCCAAGTATATGTTCTGTATATATACAGTTGCAGCAACTCACACTCCCCACACAAATCCTCACAGACACAAGTCCCAGTATGAATAAAAGGTTTATTGGGAGTGCATCCGGTGCTAGGGCATAGCCCGATGGAAGTACTTCTGATTCAATCGGAGCCAGTAGGCATCATGTATCCCTGCAGCCCCACCTGGTAGAACCCATGGAACCCGACAAGGCTGCTTTATCGGACTCCAGTTCCATATATGCCTTGCAGGTGTCCATAATGGTCATGTTGCCCAGGGAAGATGCCATCTAGCATATAAGGGGGCAACTAGCCTTGTCAGCTTGTATTCCCCTGTCCTTTCATTGTACTGGCCTCGCAACTGGGTAAGAATCCGTGTCTCTGCATGCCATCCATTACAACACACAGAAAGGATATTGAAGAATAAGCGCAAATGGATTTAACATTGGGAATTAATAACAAAAGCAGAAACTCATTGTAGTCAGGCATTTCTCATTTAAGTAGCCATTGGATGGCTGGCACTCAGGCCTTAATTTAGGATCCTGAGGTGGTTTGTCATGTGGTGAGTGCGGCAATGTGCTGTACCGGTGCATGCTTCTAACCTCCTCCTCCTCCTCCTCCTCCTCCTTTACTGCCTGTTATGTTTAGCATGGTGTCTCTTTAATCAATCTGTGATCAAAATGGTACAGTATCAGAAGTGCTCTCCATTGAGAATTTACGCAACAAGTACTACAAAAACAACAAAAATAAAAATTCTGTATTGTCATCTGTTAGCAAAATATGTCAAGCTAAGTTTTTTGCTACATGAATTAACATGTTTTCAAAAACATAACATAAAATAACACTCTTAGTCACACTTAGCCCAGTTCTGGGGCCTCATGTATAAACGGTGCGTACGCACAGAAATGTTGCGTAAGAACTTTTCCACATTCAAATCGCGATGTATAAAACCTACACTTGGCGTAAAGCCACGCACTTTTCCACGGTACCTCATGCCTTGTCGTAAGCAAGTTCTCCGCTCGGTTTTGCAAACTGGCGGCACCCAGCGTCAAAGCAGTGCTACTGTTCTTGTTTGATTATTCATTATTTTCATGACGCGGCTTTATAAATACACAGAAACTAACCGCATATTGTTTATTAGTGTAATGCATCTGATTGTAATTAACTCGTAACAATATAATGGTCCAGGGAACAGCCATAGTATTCCAAATATCATAGCTGCTTTAGAGTTGTTACTCTCACTTCTTCTTCTTCTTCTTCTTTCAGCTCCTCCCGTTAGGAGTTGCCACAGCGGATCATCTTTTTCCATATTTCTCTCACTGCACCACTCGGAGTACTTATATCACTGTATCTGAGTGTGAATCACAGCAGCAGCTGATCGGAAAGAGAATGATCGGTATACGGCATTAAGGACACGCTGTCTCAGCCACGGCAAAACGTTTCAAAGCCTTTCCTGTACGGACCTCGCGGTTCAAAAACAGTTTCATCCCAGGAACTTTAAATGCAGCCAATCAAGTGCAACCCATTGTAAACTTGCACTATAGTTATAATATCGCACAACCTGAGCCACTTTATAAAGCGCGTATTTACATATGATGACGATATCATTTTTAAGGTGAAATGCAGCAAAATATGTTTGTTAAATTATACAGATAAAACTTTAACTTCATTTAAATAATCTATATTCTTCACTGGGAGTGTCTTTAAGGATAGACTAATTAAACATGTACTACGAAGATATTTCAATGTTCTTTAAACGTTTTGAAGAATCGGCGCCAAGCTTACAGATGGCTTAACTTCTATTACAGAGCTGATTGTGTGGCGATCGGTTACTTGGGGAAAGAAAAGCAAGGACTCTTGGGGCGGCCACGCCAATATATATTGAATATAAAACAGAAAGATAAAATAACAACACAACTAAAAACACAGCGACAAATTTCGGCAAAAGTGAAATGCTTGTGTCATGAGCACAAAGCGTTCTTTAACTCCTATCATCATGAAAATGACATCACGTATACATCTCAGTATTTTAGTTATTCAGAGAGCTGTAATATCACGAATGTAATGGATTCTGTGTCCAGTTGGAGAAAGGGAGCCGGTTTAAGAAGCAAGTAGTGATTCACACACATAGAGCACATAGAAAATCAAATACAAAACAAAGCATTT
Organism: Polypterus senegalus; assembly: GCF_016835505.1. NCBI lineage: Eukaryota > Metazoa > Chordata > Cladistia > Polypteriformes > Polypteridae > Polypterus > Polypterus senegalus. The sequence continues at coordinate 88,756,354 of NC_053161.1, forward strand.
AACGTGCTACTTTAATTACGATCTGATTTTAGAAACTGGTTAATTAAACGATTTTAAGATGAAGTTTATGATGTTCTACTTTAATGACAAAATAAACTACGTGATTAAGGTGGAAATGTCGAGATTGAAGTTGACATTTCGTGCTTTTTCCCCACCGTGTGCCTTTTTTCTCTGTACCCTAATAAGCTTTCATATGACACTCAGACAGTGGGCTTACAACTCGGCTTTCCACAGCGACTTTGATATGCGACTTCTTTTTTATTTCCGGCACTGTGCGATTTTGTGGATGTGCGCTTTCAAGTTTCTCCAACACGCTATGCCACTCGATCAACTTCCTTTTGTTGATTATACCACGGCTTATTTGAACAAATAGTATGTTTTTCCTTTGCCTCCACTTGGTATTCGCTGAAATTCTTATATTTTCCCCGTGCTTTTCCCATTGTCTTTTCACAGAAGGCTGCGCTTAAGGGCGATTTATATTGATTTGCATATACAAATAGGCGTAATTCTGGGAGGATTTGGGGCGTTACAAAATGCGCGTGCACGAGCGTTAGTTTTCACGCTGGTCGGGATTTATGTAGCGGAAGAACGTGGAAGTTGGAGTACGCACAGATTCCTGCATCTGGATTTTTCTGTGCGTAAGCACAAAAGCCGAAATGTGCTTACGCACAGAAAAATCCAGATGTTGTCCAGCCATGTTATAGTGCGAGTTCTACGCACGGCGTTATACATGAGGCCCCTGGTCACAGAGTGCTGGAGACTACCTGGTCAGCACTGGGCGCGAGGCATGAAACAGCCCTGGACAGGACAGCACTCCATCAGTATAGACAGTGTAACTGCCTGGATCAGTGCAGCATCTCCTCCTTTAAAATCATTTGCCAGAGTGAAAATTCAAAAACAACCTTTATTATTATATGCCGTGTGCTAAGTCTGTATAGACACACATTTCTTACTGACCACCTGATGGCATCTGACAAGTTACTTTTAGAAAAGTTGGAAAGAGAGAGCCTTAAGATTTCAAAACCAAAAATGAGTATTTTTTTTTTTTTTCTCAAGAGGGGGTACATATATTTGTGGTGGGGTGGTTTATTGAGGTCTGCTGCTGTGATTTTTGTGGTATGGATTTCAATATCTTTTGAAAAGTGAAATTAACTGTATACCAAAATGGAAGTTGAACCCTTGGCCATCCAGAACCGAGTGTGCAACTATTTTAACTTTCTTGGCAGTCTAGAATAGTTTCACATATTCAATGGATGTGGAGGAAATGCAGTACCAGCTTTTGACTATTTCTGTCATGTCCCTGGGCCTTGGTTTGCTATTGTGGAATGCAGTTAAGACTCTTGGAACCCATACAAATTATTTTATAATTTAAACTTTAGGGAGTGATCAATTCAGACATAAATATCGTTTAACTTTTTATATGTTCACATAATCTAATAGAACACATTAAAAATACTTCAATATATGCTGTCTTGATCCAGTAGTTGAATTTGTGTCTTCCATCAGATGTGGCTACAGTTTGATATTTGGGGTTTATCCTAATATAACGTTCAACTAATTGTAATATTAAGCACCGACAGCATACTGTAAGAATGACCTTTCTGAAGTGCAAACATGTCTTAGTAAACAGAAGAGCCTACTCGGAAAACAGTCTGACTTGAAGGAGGATGGCATTTGATGACTATTTTTAGATCCACTTTCATTGTAGGTGGTGCAGGTGAACTTGGCTGCTGTACAATGATTGACATCTCCCATAGGTTTATCAGTAGACTGCTAACTCTGTCTTTGAAGGTGTTCCCAGATAATCACATCACTTCCCATTCTGCTCAACCCTGTTAAAATTCACACTGAAAGCAATAAATGAAAGGTATAACTCCTCATCTAACAGATCATTTAGTATTTTGTACTAAAAGGTCACTTTCCTAAGCTTTCTTCTGAGGAACTCCTTTAATCCTGTAACAAATATTTTTTCTATCCTAGGTTGTAGCCACAGTCTTAAAGCAAGTTCTGCACAATGCTGACATTTGACCTGTGCATTGCCTTTCATGTGTGTATGAGGATAACCTCGTGGACTCCACTAAGGTATGTGATACCACCCCATGATGGGGCACTGTCTCTAACAGTATCATCTTTTTTTTTCCTTCACAGTGCTGAGAAGACATGCAGCTGAACCACTCCTACACTGTCCCAAGAAGAAGGCCTTCTGGTTGAACTCCAAGAACAGAAGTCCCTGAAAAAAGGCAACTCAGGTGGGACTGCAAACACCTTTATGAGCTGATACATCCAGTTTAAAAGGCAGCACCATTCTGCTGCACTTCCAAGTTCCTATTTTTGTATAATTATTTGGTGTTTAGCATTATACGGGGTGGTCCTGTTGGCCCTCCAACTTTTGTTTGGGATCCCTGTGCTCCCATTCATAACATATAGCCACATCACCAACAGTGAGTTTTTCAAAAAAGAATAAGTTACATTTCAGTCGATTCCTGCCAGTTCACTCCAATTTGTTTGTTGTATATTATAAAATAATTCTTCATTAATATTCTGATTATGCTCAAATAATGTAGGTGTGTACGAAGTGTTGGGAGGTCCATCCCACCTTCACCTCATCTGTCCAGAATTTGTTATAATATTATGTATATTTAATAAGATACATATGGTGCTTTCCTGAGGAAAGCTCTCTGTTTCAGTGAGGCCATAATTACAAAAGACTTGGAAACTTTAAACACCTTTGGCTGAGATAATAAGGAACAACTTCCTCCCTGCTAGGGGGTCACAGAGCATTTTCTTCACTTTACACAAAAATCTATACAGGAAGGAAAAAAAAAAAGCTTTTCCCTCCTCATACTTAAGTTGTTATCAAAACAAGAGCACTAAAACCATTTAATTTGGTTTCCCTAGGGCTTTATTGATATTTTAGTTTTTTGATAAATTGCTATATTAGACGGAGAACACAACATTAATCAAATATTGAACACTAAGACAGCATAACTATACTAATGAGAGGTTTGGAGATACAAAGAAACCTCAAAATTTCTAGTAAATAAAACATTTAAGAGCCTTTACAGTTTAACCCGACTTGTCTAATATTGTACTGGTTATGTTTAAAAGTAAAAGCTGTGAAGGAGATTGTGAATAAACCCAGCTAGGGTGGTTTGTGCTAAATGTTTTTCCCACATGGTAAAGGAGAATAAAAACTGGGCAGCATATTTGGGCATTAAGTTCCCACAGTATGCTGGGTGGCAGAGTACCCCTGGGCTTTCTCTAGTTTGGACTCCTGCAGGATTGTGTGGGATATGTAACTTGATCATGCAGTCTTGTCTTGTTCCCTATCACCTTCCAGAGTGACTTGACATGCCTCTCACCTTGATCCCCCTTATCTCTTTAGAGGCTCTACTTATCCAATGCCCAATGTTTTCTTGAACCTTCCCGGGCTTGTAAAGTGTAGCACAAATTGTGGAAAGGAAAACTCAGAGTACCTGACAATCACTCAACCAGCCCTGCCTATCTCCTGAGTGATATGCTGGCTACTACAATATAGTTTGCATCTATGACTACCTGTGTGTCGTTTAGTTGGGACATACATATACATGCTCATTTACACTTGGGGCAATGATCTTTATGCACGTGCTAATTTGCATGAATGCAGCTTGCTTTAACATTACCTCATGTGGAGTGGTGAAGAAATGTATAAATCTAGCACTTGCTAAGGGTGTTCAAAGTTAGATGCAAAATTTGAGAAATGTTTTTTGTGACCCAAATTATTACTATTGCAAAGTTGCATTTTCCCTGTAGCTAAAACAGTAATAGTACCAACACTTTCATTTTGTCTGACAGTGCTTGGCTTCTCTGTGTGGATGGATTGATCACAAAATGTACAAGATTTGTTACAAATATTATGTTGTCAAATTGATATCTTTTTGCAGGTTCATTGATATCCAGCATTTCAGAAACATTCAGCCTTTCCTGAGATGTGCCTTCCAATCTCTGCTTGAAACAGTCACTCTCACAGCAGACCAACTTAGAGTCACCAACCAACCTAACCCGCACATCTTTAGGATATAAAAGGAAAGTCATGGACACAACTCCTATAATCTCAGCAACAACTGGGATTTATAAGAATAAGTAATGCTATCTACTCCTTTACTTTTCTACCAGGTGGGGCAGTTTTATAAAATAACAAGTAACCTGCACTTTCTACAGTGCCTTTCCATAGTGATAATTACAGTATGTTACACTTTGAGCCCATGCAGACTGACTTATTAAGGGTCGCAAAGGAGATATTAACCAGGAACTGAAGTGGCAACCTTGTAGTTTTAAGTTCACCTCCTTAGCTACAAAACCACAGCACCAGCAATATTCAGTCCTGAAGCACTCTCATCCCCATCCCCACCCCCACCTTCAGCTTGCTCACTTCTTCCAGTGGTATGTGTCTTTACTCAGTCATGTTACATACCAGGTCCCTGATGTTATTTATTTACCACTGTCAAGTGTTGCAGTCTTATTATAGAATCAACCTTTGGAGGAACGCATATCTGAGGTGAAAAGGTTCAGGGAACTTAGCCAGCTCTGGGAGCCACATTAAAAGTTAAGGGCAAGACAACAAATAAAAATAAGCAACAATGACTTGTCATTATTCTTTACAAAATATAATACATTAATCATTTTTACTCAGTTTGCCCATAATCAGACTATATCATTCAAAAATGTCATATATTTATTAAAATCCTTTATTCTCAAGGTTAGTTCAGAAATTAGAGTGTTTTTATTTCTGTCCAAATAAAAGGTAACCTTCAAAATTTCCACAGTGAGACTGCAGGGAAAAGAACTGCTCAAGATTATTTATCACCACTATCGCAAGATGTCTGGATATTGATCCTTGTAAATCTACTCCATGTGAAAAAGCACTGAACAGAAGAGTAAGCAGATGAACAGAACATAATATACTCAAATGTGCTTAATCTTTTTCAGAGTCACAGCAGGGTTGGAGCCTGCTCTCGAAGCATAGAGCTCAAGGTAGGATGATGGCCTGTGAAGGAGGACAAGTGGAAGGAGGAGGACTCTTTGGAGAAAATGGTAAAATAGGCAGAAAGTGGTGTTACTTTGTGGTTCCTCTTGGACATGTGAATCAGTTCCTTAGCATGCTAGTGTAGGACATCATTATTTATTTATTTATTTTTTATTAATTTTATTACAATCCATACAAAGCAATCAAGTTTTTATAAAAAGAAAAATTGAGTTAAGAACAAATTGTTGCCCACCCCTGAGAGAGAGAGCAAGCCAAAAGGCGTAAAATTTAAGGCTTGTAAACATACCTAAATTAATGAATTCTCTGTGCTTCATAAACGTATTTTAAAATATTACTGATTAGATCCTGCTATGGTTTGAAAAAAGTCTGTACGGATCCTCTAACTGAGTATTTGATTTTTTCCAATTTCAAATAATATAACACATCAGTTTCCCACTGACTTAAAAGAGGAGAGTTTGGGTTCTTCCAGTTTATCAGAATAAGTCTGCGTGCCAAGAGTGTAGTGAATGCAATCACAATTTGTTTGTCTTTCTCCACTTTAAGCCCCTCTGGAAGAACCCAAAACACAGCTGTTAATGGGTTAGGAGGGATTGTAAGTCCAAGGCTGTCTGAGAGGTAATTAAAAATTTTTGTCCAGAATAATGTTAATTTGGTGCAGGCCCAGACATGTGACCCAGTGAGGCTGGGATTTGGTTGCAACGTTCGCAGGTTGGATCATGCCCTGGAAACATTTTGGAGGGTTTTAGTCGAGACAGATGTGCTTGATATATAATTTTGAGTTGTATAATTGTATGCTTTGCACACATGGAGCTCGAGTGAATTCTCTGCATTGCTACTTTCCATTCCTTTTCTGATAGATTAATTGAGAGATCTTTTTCCCAGTGTCCTCTTGGATCTTTGAAAGGGAGGGATTGTAAAATGATTTTATATATTGTAGAGATGGAGTCTAAGTCCTTGAGATTGAGCAATATTTTTTCCAGCATGGATAAGGGTGCAAGATGAGGAAAATCTGGAAGGTTCTGTTTAACAAAGTTCCTGATTTGAAGATAGTGAAAGAAATGTGTAGCTGAAATGTTAAATTTGGAATGTAATTGTTCATAGGATGCAAAGATGTTGTCTATATAAAGATCTCTAAGCAAGTTAATTCCAAATTTTTTCCAGATATTAAAAACTGCATATGTTTGTGAAGGTTGAAAGAGGTGGTTCTCTTGCAGAGGTGCCACAGATAGAAGTTTCTCCGTCTTAAAATGCTTTCTACATTGGTTCCAGATTCTAAGTGAGTGGAGCACAATTGGGTTATTAGTGTATTGCCGATAGCGTGTGTTTATTGGAGCGCAGAGCAGGGAATACAAAGAAGTACTGCAGGATTTTACTTCTATTGCGGTCCAAGCCTGTGTATGTTCTTCTATTTGTGTCCAGGTTCTTATCGCCTGTATATCTGCTGCCCAGTAATAAAACTGGAAGTTAGGAAGAGCCATGCCGCCTTCTGCCTTTTGTCTTTGTAGGGTCACTCTTTTGATGCATGGATATTTTGAATTCCAAATAAATGAGGTTATTGTTGAATCTAATTGCCTAAAGAATGATTTATTAATGTATATTGGAATGTTTTAAAATAAAAAAGGAGTTTAGGAAGAATATTCATCTTAAAAGTGTTAATTCTTTCACCTAGTGTGAGATGAAGGGATGACCATCTATGCAAGTCTTGTTTAATTTTTTCCATGCAGACGGTGAAATTTTGTTTTTATAGAGCTTTATGTTTACTTGTGATGTTTAGGGGTAAACATCACAAGGACATCATTATTTTATGTGCAGTAGTGGCCAAAAGTTTTGGCAGTGACACAAATGTCGTGTTTTGCAAACTTTGCAGCTTCAGCATTTTCAGATTATTTTTGCATATTTCTATAGTATACTGAAGAACAACTATAACATTTCAAGTTCCAAAGGCTTTTATCGGCAAATATATTAAATTTATGTAAAGAGACAATATTTACAGAGTTGACCCTTCTTCTTCATAGCTTCTGCAATTCACTCTACCATGCTGGATAATAGCTTCTGAGCCAAATTCTGACTGATGGTGATCCATTCTTGCCTTTTTTGTGCTTGGAGTTGATCACAATTTCTGGGCTTCTGAGAAATGATCACAGGTTCTCAATGGGATTAACATCTGGGGAGTTTCCCGGTCACGGGTCCAAACTTTCAATGCTATGATCACCGAGTTACTTTGTTATCACTTTTGTCTTATGTTAAGGTGCTCCATCATACTGGAAAATGCACAGATTATTACCAAATTGCACCTGGATTGTTGGGAGAAGTTGCTCTTGGAGGACGTTTTGATACCATTCTTTTTTTACGGCAGTGTTCTTGGGCAAAATTGTGAGTGGGCCCAATCCCTTGGATGAGAAGCAACCCTACACATGAATTGTCTCAGGATACTTCACTGTTGGCACAATACAGGACTCATGGTAGCATTCACCTTTTCCTTCTCCGGATAATGATTTTCCAGTTGTCCCAACAGTTGGAAGGAGGATTCATCCAAAAAAATAATTTTGCACCAGTCTTCAGCTATCCAATCCCTGTACTTCCTGCAGAATTTCAGTTTGACCTTGATGTTTTACTTAGAAAGAAGTGTTTTTTTGCTGCCCTTCATGATACAAGGCTGCTGCCCAAAAGTCTTCACCTCACTGTGCGTGCAGATGCACTCACGCACACCGGCTGCCAATGCTGAGCAAACTCTGCACTGGTGACAACACAATTCTGTAGCTGACTCCTCAGGAGAAGATGGTCCTGGCACTTGCTGGACACTTTTAGCTGATCATTTTGTGCTAGGGCCAAAATAAGTCAAAATGGGCTTTTGCAATAAAGTTTATTTTTTATGCTTTTTAAAGCTCTTAGCAATGAATTTTTATATTATTGTACAGAGGGATCAATGTGAATTGCCACCACAAAATCTAAAGCCACAAATTTGGCAAAACACAACATTTGTGTCACAACCAAAACTTTTGGCCACTACCATAGGTAGGCCCTAGGACAGGGGTTCCCAACTGAGAGTAAGGGGTAAATTTCATCTACTCAGTGGGTAGATTTACTTAAAAAAGCTGAAGTCGCAAAGACTTCAATTAGCTCCCAAACAGGACATGAGATATGCTCTTTCAACAACTACATCAAGAATATCCAAAATTGTAGGTGAAAAGTAAAAACAAGTGCCTCATTAGAACATTAGAACAATCTAGACGAGAACAGGCTATTCAGTCCAACAAAGCTCGCCAGTCCCATCCACTCATTTCTTCCAAAAAAACATCAAGTCGAGTTTTGAAAGTCCCTAAAGTCTTACTGTCTACCACACTACTTAGTAACGTATTCGAAGTGTCAATTATTCCATGACTCTGAATCACTTCATATATACAACATACAGTATATAAAAGGAACCTCTGTCTATCTGGTAGAAACTCTGCAAATTATCCAGTCATTTGCCAGAGACATTTTAAAATTAAATGATACAAAGGCTAAAGGCACCACCAAGCTTCATGGGACTTCCACTACATAAAATTGGCTTGAAAGGACAGAATGAATGGTGCCAGTCATGTGATAAATGATGCACAAGCAGAATCTTTCTCATATTTAGCTTCCTATTATTAGTTAATCATTCATATTTTGTGATTTGGGCACAATCATGTACATGCAGCCTTTGGTCTACACAAAGAAATTAAGTAGCAGCTGGCATAGAACAATGGCTTTAGTGCAATGCGTCAAGATTCCTCAAAATTTTGCTTTTTCATGTTGCAAACAAATACTGTTTGGAGATGTTAAATTAGCTTGAGATAGGGTGCTAATTTATGCAAATCTCAGAAGCACTTGGAAGAGATGCAGCTAATTGTTTACCTTCAATGTCCAGCACTGTCAGTTATCATTTATAACGTATTCCAGCTAAATGTGTCTGCAGTCACGAAATAAATTCTTAGTGAAGATATTACAGTGGTGCTCAGGCCAAACAACTTTCTTTTCAGTGGATTTATGTTTATTTTATTCAAACCTTGTTCCTATGGGATCATCTTTCATTTGGCTCTGTGTGCAATGCAGAAAAAGATTTTTTCACTAACACAACTAATAAAGACTTTATTTATAAAGCATGTTTTACAAAACAATGTGCAGGCCAAATTATTTATCCTTTAAATACTCTCTTTCATGTCAGTTATCCCACATCCTTTAACCATCTAATCTTGTTGGTCTACAGGACTCCACACATAGGACTGTCACCCACCAGCTCTTTATTTCAACTCAGTACTGGTTTTCCTCTCCCTTACAGGCAGGCCAGGCTCTATTGTAGGCACGGAGCTGGACAGTTTGACATCCGTGGCAGAGCGACAGGTGCTGAGCAGGCTCCCGTCAGTCATGGAGAATCCACTGCATCCACTGAACAGGATCATCTCCAGACAGAAGAGCAGCTTCAACGACAGACTGCTGTCACAGTCCTGTCAGATTTTATCACTCTTTAATTTAATATTGTTATATTGTTTTTTATCAGTATGCTGCTGCTGGAGTATGTGAATTTCCCCTTGGGATTAATAAAGTATCTATCTATCTATCTATCTATCTATCTATCTATCTATCTATCTATCTATCTATCTATCTATCTATCTATCTATCTATCTATCTATCTATCTATCTATCTATCTATCTATCTATCTATCTATCTATCCAGAGAATGCTCCCTCCATTCATCAATCAGTACTACCCAAAAAAGTGTTTCAGTTCCTGTGTTTGTTGATCTTATTTAAGTATTGTAAATGACTCACTTCCACACTCAGTTTGTACCAGTTTATCTATTCAATTAGCACAGATCTCTTTAAAAATCAGAATGGGGTTCAGCACCTCAGCCTTTATAGACGAAAACCAAATGAAAGGTGACATGAACTGTTGTATTGTTGTGCTCTAAAATGTTAAAATGTTAAAAGAAACCATTTTGCCATGGGCTGCTAGAATTTGTGTGAAGGGTAGTCTGACAGCAACGGGTACTAGACGCTGCAGAGTAAAGTTAGTAATGGAAGAAAGCTGTTTGGGAGAAACTGGACAAATTCTGCTATTTTAATGTTACAAATTGGGCATGGATGAAGGTGCAGATTCTGCATTTTACTGTTCTGCATCTTACTGTTACAAAGCTACAAAAAGCCATAGTATTGCATTAATTACTATCTATATAATATAATTCAATTTCTGTCCATCCTTCAGCTACAGTTTAAATAAAATATACTTCCACTGCTTGGGAAATTCATTTAAATTAGCTGATTCTTCAGCACTTAATGCCTTACTACTAGTCCTTGATTTATCGTGAAGCGGACCAGCTTGTCATTATATATTTAGCTGATGCCTTTATCTCAAGGTGACTTACAAGATCAGTATTTATTATAACTGTTTACTTGTATTTATTTCACAACTGTAGCAAAGGCAGTTTAAGAGACTTGCTCAGGTTTGGCATGGCAAGGTGGAATTGCCCTGGTAATCCTGTGGTTTAAGGCCATATCTATCAAACAAAACACAGTACCAAATCATTAAAAAATGTAAAAGTACACACACAGACATCTTTTTTGTGTTTGTACAGAGTGGCTACTAAAACAAGCAAAGAGAGTAAATCCCAAATACTGGAATATTGGATCTAACAGAATAACAAGTTAAAACTTAAAAACTACAGTATAAAGTGTACAGTATAACAATAAAATTAACAAAATCCTGTAAGTTTAAAACAAGCAAAATGCCATTACAAAATGTTTCATCACTAGAAACACCAGGTTAGAAACAAAAGCAACACTGTGTAGAATCATACAGAGTCAGAGATGTTCACAGAGACTGTATTCTCACCACCATGCAATGCAAATACTTTTACAACTGCAGTCGTGATCAGACCTGCCCACGCAAAATCAAGCTATGCACAGAAAAAAAAATCAAACATTTCAAACAATATACACCTGTAAAGGCTAGCAGTCAGAAGGAAAACTGATTAAGAAAAACATGGAGCAAAAGCTTCCAACTAATTTAATGTGCTTCTTCAGACTGGCACTGGTCATAGTATCCTATGTAAACACCTTATGTGCCAGTTACCTTTGTTTGCCTTTATTTTTAATTTCTAATAAACCATCAGAGTATACTGAGGCATTGAATCACATGAATATGTTGTATTATTGCACAAAACAGAAATATGCTTTGCTTTGCATCTTGTGGGGCTGAGTGGTGGCTCTGAGGCTAGGGATCTGCACTGGCAATCGGAAGATTGCCAGTTCGAATCCCATAATCACCAAAAGTGACTCTGCTTCGCTGGGGCCTTGAGCAAGGCCCTTAACCTGCAATTGCTCCGTCCTGGGTATGACGTTAATCTGCATCCAGCCCTGCAAGTAGGCCCTCCAACCTGCAGGGAAAAACCTGGGGGTTGGTGGCAGAATTGGCACTTCAACAACCATAAAAAACCTGACACTGTTCCATTCCATCTGAACTAGTATGATGCTGAGGTGCCACCTGTTGCATGGCTATACTCGGGTCCCAATCTGGGATCCTGATTTGGTTCGTCGTGTGGTGGGTGCAGCAATGTGTTGTATCAGCGCATGATCCTAACCTCTCTCTTTGTGTCTTCAGTATAGCAATTTAGAACTATTGTATCTTCATAATGGACTGCTGTAGAATTCACAAGACTGGCATTGCTTTTACTGATCACAAATGTACCTACAGATTTTCTTTTATGTGGAATATTTTAAGCTAAACTGTTAGCTTATTCAGTCCTTAGAAAATATAACAACTACATTGTCTCATTCCTAAAACTTTCTTTCTGGTAACTGCAAGGATGGATTAAGACCACCACTGGACACTGGGTGACTTAACTCCTTAATAGAGAGTTGATCATAGTTTTAACAGTGCAGTATGTGGGCACCATGTTGTTTAATTCAGTGTGGTATTTCATGGTTTTGATAATGGCATAGGACTTGATTGCTTTATTCGTCGGATGGTCCCCTTGGCCCTTTTGGCAGTGTGTGGATACTTGATTGTTTAATCAAATAAAGTAATTCAGGCAGGATGCAGATAGTGAATCGTTTTGTCAAGAGGTAATCACCTTGATCATTTAGGCCCAAGGATACTTTGTAATTTTATTGAGCTGGGCATGGAGGGGAGATTGAAAAAAAGACCCCTTACCATCATAGGCTTCTGAGCACATACCCAGAAAGCTCTGATAATAGATCCGTCCCTAGGTGACTGACACTAGTGTTTAACTTGGTACACAAACCAGAAATTCTGAATTTTAAAGACACACTCATGAGCTGCATACATAGCACTGAGAAATAGGTGAATTTCCCCATGTCCCACTTTTGGCTGAAGCTTGAAGCTGCATGCAGTGGACATCAGGCTGGTTTCTCTTCCTGAGCCCCACATTCCTACACATACTGCTAGGCAGTTACACTCAGTGTGGGAGAACCATATCCCTAGCCATATCTCAAACATTATAAGCCTATAGTAAAGATGGTGACCAGGGAAACAGAAGGTACTGGTCGCTCAAAAATGAAACTCTGGATCCCCACTCAAATGGCAAGAAAATGTATCATGACATTTTCACCTGCCCCTCAAATAAACAGGAGCCAAAGTCGCTGCTTAAATCTTTTAAACTTCAGATTTAGGTTGCAATCAACACAAACTTCATAGTTGAAATAAGCATGAAACAAAGTTCCCCTCTGTCTAGAACTTGAATTCATATTGATATGAAAGTCTCTCCTAATTATAGTCCATACTCCATCTGTACAAGGGTGAGGCATATTTCCATAGAAACTGATTTTTTTACATCTCTAACACTATATGAGCACAAGTGTGTCCAACTCTGTTTTGCCAGCTGTGGTCCACTTGCCACACAGGTTCCTTCTAATTTCCTGCCATCAGTGAGACATCCAAATCCAAATTTGTCTTCCTCACATCTGTCACGTCTTGACTCCCATCTGGCTCATCTAGTAGCTCAATTTGTTGAAAGTAAACCTATCAAAGGCAAAATGCTCTAAGGATCATAGGCAAGCATGTCCCTTCACCAGACTAAGGACACAATACAAGGTGGAAACAAATGCAACAATAAAATGAAATGATATTGTAACAACATTAACATGAATAACCAGCTAACATGACAATAATAATGTCAATATGGAGTGCTGGGCTTAAATACCGGTTGTAGGTATTTTCTATACAGTGTTTATATGTTCACTGAGGGTTTTTAAGTACTCCACTTTTATCCTAAATCCAAAGTTAAATTTTGGGTTAAACTGGTGCATGGAAGAGCATGCAGCTCAGATGAGTGCCTGTGGCCCTAGGTTTTGTACTGGACTGACTGCTCAAGGATTTTACTATGCTTAGTTTAACCATGAAATGTTGTTTGGTGTTGAAAAATAATTAACAACAAGTCTCATAATTTGTAGCAACATCTGTAACAATGCTCTGTAAACATTGTAGAAAACAATTAGAGGCAGCTTAATCAAAGCATTAGTTGGGCTATTTGCACACCACTTGTCTGATGGCTGTCCTCACTGAATTTGTTTTACTTTTATCACTCCTAAGATTCTAAGCTTAAACAGTTGTTCATACAGATCTTTGGTTATTATTAGTTATTATGTGGCATTTTAAAGAAAGCAGTGTCCTGTGATAATTCAGTTGTCATGTCAAGTTTGTGAATATACCTTTGCATATACCACCATTTAATATGTTACTTTTTTAAATAACAAAAAAAAATTGAAAATAACAATGAAATAATATGATGAAAGTTGAGAACATGATCTATCTTGAATACCCATAATGCACATAAAGTTTAGCTCTGCCCTTCCGAAACATTAAATATGGCTCTATTAAATGTTAGAGCATTAACCAACAAGACATTTTCCATCAATGATTTTATTAGCGATAAGAAAATTTATTTTATTGCACTAAGTGAAACGTGGCTTAACTCAGATGGTGCGGCTGCTATAATCGAATCTGCGGCTCCGAATTACAGCTTTACTCATGCGGATCGCCAAGGAAATAGAGGTGGCGGTTTAGCAAACATTTACTTGAGCTGGTTAAAGTGTAAAGATGTCCGTTTTGGTAAATTTAAGTCCTTTGAGTATCTCGCCATTGTTATTCATAGAGATTTTCACATGCTAGTATTATCCGTGTATAGACCTAGAATTCTCAGACTTGGTGTGAATTATAATTATGAACTATGACACGCTCCTAATAGTTGGTGACTTTAACTTTCATATCGATAAACAGTGTGACCCAAAAGTAAAAGAATATATGAACCTCCTGGACTCTTTTAATTTTAGACAGCTTGTTAATCAGCCTACACATAAAGCAGGTCATATGTTATTCTTAGCAATTAAAGGACTGAAAGTTGATGTGAAGCAGATCATTGATATTAGTCTATCAGACCATTTTCTTTTACTATTTAATATAGAAATAATGCTAGAAAACATTCACGAGAAGCATATTGTTAAAAAACGCTTCTTTGATACATCAGCAGCTTCAAAATTTACAAACATTCTAAGCAACCAGTTCATTTGTAGTGTTAACTACAATAGTGAGGATAATGTAAATAGTAAGGTGGAAAAATTTAATACTAAGGTGAGAGCTGCTGCTGACATAGTCGCACCTGAAAAGTCAGTTAAAAAATCTGCTAGCATTGTTATACCATGGAAGACCCAAAGAGTGTCTGATTTAAAAAGAACATGTCGTAGAGCTGAGCGTAAATGGAGGAACACTAAACTAACTATCCACTATGAGATATTGAAGGTTAAAATAACAGAATACAATAACACAGTCCGTCTTGAGAGAAGCTGCTATTTCTCTAATATTATAAATAACAACGCTAGTAATCCCAGAGTCTCTATGATTCATTGTCTGCTAAACCCAGGTAACTCAATGGAATGCCTCCAGAATACTTACAGTGAAACTTCTAAGGCTATTGCTGTATTTTTCAATTAAAAAATTAATGATATTATTAATAATATAGTATATCTCCCCAACACTGTGCATCCTCTTAAGCCCCAGTACTCCGTTATAAACAAATTAAATTCTTTCACCAGGATAGATTTACCTGATTTGTATAAAAAAATTTCTCAACTGAGACCCTCCACCTGCGTCCATGATCCAATACCAACAAGTTTTTTTAAAGAATTATCTGGAGTGCTATTATTAGTATTAGTAATATTAGTATTCTTGACATAGTAAACTCGTCATTAGATACGGGGGTCTTCCCAAACTGTCTTAAGACTGCTGTAGTTAAACCCCTACACAAGAAAAATAATCTCAACTCCTCTGCTTTTGAAAATTTTAGACCTATTTCTAACCTGCCTTTCTTAAGTAAAATTCTAGAGAAGGCAGTCATTATGCAGTTAAATGACCATCTCAATAAACATGCTATTCTTGATAAGTTTCAGTCGGGTTTCAGAACAAATCACAGTACAGAAACTGCACTCGTTAAAGTAGTAAATGACTTGCAGGTAAATGCAGACAGAGGCCATTTATCTGTTCTCATCCTCTTAGATCTGAGTGCTGCATTTGATACC
The DNA here is from genome assembly GCF_016835505.1 of Polypterus senegalus. Classification (NCBI taxonomy): domain Eukaryota; kingdom Metazoa; phylum Chordata; class Cladistia; order Polypteriformes; family Polypteridae; genus Polypterus; species Polypterus senegalus. The sequence goes on from NC_053161.1 coordinate 88,771,933, forward strand.
ATTGATCACAATATTCTTAGAAATCGCCTTAGTCAATGGGTGGGTCTCTCTGGCAGTGTCTTAAATTGGTTTGAATCCTACCTGCCAGGTAGAAAATTCTTTGTTAGTTGTGGTAATTATACTTCAAAGACACATGATATTCTATATGGTGTTCCGTAAGGCTCTATCCTGGATCCGCTGCTCTTTTCGATCTACATGCTTCCGTTAGGTCAGATTATCTCAGGACACAATGTGAACTACCACAGCTATGCTGATGACACGCAACTGTATCTATCAATAGCACCTGATGACCCCGACTCTGTTGTTTCACTAACACAGTGTCTTACTTGTGTTTCTGAGTGGATGAGTAGTCATTTTCTCAAGCTAAATAAAGAAAAAACTGAAATTTTAGTGATTGGCAATGATGGATATAATGAGGTTATTAGAAATAAACTTGGTGCATTAAAAGTCAAGATGGAGGTAAAGAATATAGGGGTAACTGTTGACTGTGACCTGAATTTTAAATCGCATATTAATCAGATCACTAGGACAGCATTTTTTCACTTAAGAAATATAGCAAAAGTTAGACCTCTTATATCATTGAAAGATGCTGAGAAATTAGTTCACGCTTTTATTTTTAGTCGACTAGATTACTGTGACGCACTCCTCTTAGGACTACCGAAAAAAGGCATAAACCGTTTGCAACTAGTGCAGAATGCAGCTACTAGAATACTAACTAGGAAAAAAAATCTGAGCACATTTCTCCAGTTTTGATGTCACTACACTGGTTACCTGTGTCATTCAGAATTGACTTTAAAATACTGCTTATGGTTTACAAAGCCTTAAATAATTTCGCTCCATCTTATATATCGGAGACCTGACATCTTATATTCCAAATTGTAAACTTAGATCTTCAAATGAGTGTCTGCTTAGAATTCCAAGAGCTAAACTTTAAAGAAGTGGTGAGGCGGCCTTCTGCTGTTATGCACCTAAAATCTGGAATAGCCTGCCAATAGGAATTCGCCAGGCTGATACAGTGGAGCACTTTAAAAAACTGATAAAAACACATTACTTTAACATGGCTTTCTCATAACTTCATTTTAATTTAATCCCGACGCTCTGCATATTCAATTAATTATCATTACTATTCATGGTGGCTCCAAAATCTGTACTATTCCCTACTCTCTCTTCTGTTCTTTTTCCGGTTTTCTGTGGTGGAGACCTGCACTACCACCACCTAATCAAAGCACTGTGATGTCCCTACATTGATGGATTAAAGGCCAGAAGTCCACATGACCGTCATCTTCAAGTCTTTCCATGAGAACCCTGAATACAATGAGGACTGATCATTTATGTTAGGTGGAATGCCTAGAGGGGGCTGGACGGTCTCATGGCCTGGAACCCCTGCAGATTTAATTTTTTTCTCCTGCTGTCTGGAGTTTTTTTTTGTTGTTTTTTTCTACCCTCCCTTGCCATCGGACCCTACTTTTATTCTATTTAATTAGTGTTCTCTGATTTTAATGGGTGGCACGGTAGCGCAGTGGTAGAGCTGCTGCCTCGCAGTTAGGAGACCTGGCTTCGCTTCCCGGGTCCTCCCTGCGTGGAGTTTGCATGTTCTCCCCGTGTCTGCATGGGTTTCCTCTGGGCGCTCCGGTTTCCTCCCACAGTCCAAAGACATGCAGGTTAGGTGGATTGGCGATTCTAAATTGGCCCTAGTGTGTGCTTGGTGTGTTTGTGTGTGTCCTGCGGTGGGTTGGCACCCTGCCCAGGATTGGTTCCAGCCCTGTGTTGGCTGGGATTGGCTCCAGCAGAACCCGTGACCCTGTATTCGGATTCAGTGGGTTAGAAAATGGATGGATGGATGATTTTAATTCTTACTTTGTCTCTTTTATCTTTCTTCATCATGTAAAGCACTTTGAGTTATATTATTTGTATGAAAATGTGCTTCATAAATAAATGTTGTTGTTCTGATGGACCATGGAAAAAAACAGAAAAGTTCATTCTTTGTTGCAAAAATGTAGAAACATTTAATATTTATTATGATAATTACAAAAAAAATGGGAAGCCACATGGTAAACTATTGTACCAACTAAAAAAGCAAATAAATGCCAATAATTCATTCTTTCATTTCAAAATAGCTTCACCAGATCTTTTTTATGATACTTTAAATGGATCATATGGTGATATAATGTCCTGTATTAGCCAAAAAAATATAAGGCCTTAGCCAAGTGTTTTCTTTACCTTATTATTTAAGGAATCTGTCTAAAGAAATAGAATCCCAAAGCTACATTATACTGTATATTGCAGTAAGTTTAATCCAGCAACCTCCCTTATTTTTAGATGACTTAACGTAACAATAAATAGTTCAACAGTTTGAGCCCAGTAGAGCAATTCTGATTTTATGCTGTGTCTACCACAAAGAAGCAAACATGAAATTTTTCATCAATAAGACAGATGAAGAGGAAGTAAAATTTCCCTAAAGAATGGTACCCTAGCTTGTGCTAAATATTCATAAAGCAAATATGCATAAGCAACTCTGCATACAAAGTGGAATGCCCCTATTTTAAAGTATACCAGTTTAAAACTAAAGCTTAAACAAGCAATAAAAATAAAACTTGGAGATAAATTCTGGATTTATTTTCTCCTTAATGTGGCCAAAGATAAAAAAATGCCTAGGAAATCTCCTTACAACTGTGACTCCTAAAGAGAACCAACTGTAAGCAGGCTGGAAGGCAAGCTCATTAGCAGATCGTGGAGATTCTAAATAATATACAGAACTGCCATCTGTTTCAGACTTAGCCCATAGCAATGCCTCTTAAACAGTCAAGCAAAAATATCACAGTATACGTTATATAGCTGAATGAAGTAGTAATAAATTCAAAATAAATCATTTGTCTGGGCTTCTGAATCAGACATGTTTTTGACATAGCAACCATAGCAGAATTAAATAATCCAAACAAATAATTGCGTGAAAAAGACTGGGTTATATTCTTAGAAATGCTATTGAACCCGCAAGGATTTATAATGTTAATTTCCATTTGAGAATAAACACCAAAGTTTCTTTTCCTACCACAGCACAATTTAAATTACAGAATAGTGAAAGAAATTGACAGTGATACTGAAGTACATCATATATCTCCACAGATATGTGTGTTGGTTTAATTTTTAAGTCAACATAGATAGATAGATAGATAGATAGATAGATAGATAGATAGATAGATAGATAGATAGATAGATAGATAGATAGATCGTTGTTAGTGAGTCAGAGAGTAAGGCAACATTGTTCATAATGGCACTCAGTTTTGTTTTAATTCTCATCTTTACTAATACCACCAGGGGTTTGACAGTGTGTTACATAACTGAGCCTGCCATGAGGGTGTGTGTAGCTTGTTCCAGACTGTTTCTGACTTGGTCCCCAGTGCTACTAGGCTAAGCTCTGGACAACCAAAACCAAGAACTGTATTTGGCATATCATATCCTTTTATTCTATTCCTGGGAGTGCTCCAGGTGGCTCATTAGTATTATCTAGAATCACTCCCAGGTGTGGTGGAAGTCCATTATAGGCTGTGCTGCTCCCCCTGGCAGCCCCCACGAAACCCAACAGGCCTGTACTACTCTCCAAGTCCTGGTATGCCCTGTGGGATTTCATGGTGCCACAACCACCCAGGAGGGCTGCCCTCTAGCATCCCAGGAGAGGTAGTGCCTTGGAGATGCACTCTCCCCCGGTCCCGTTCATCCCACTGGCATCTCTGCCGGGTAATAGCCGAGGCCACCCGTCACACCACTCACTTCATGACTCTTTGCAAATATGCATGTATATATGTATAATATGGGTGTGTACATCTGGCATGCCCCAATTAGGGTGAAACATGTCGTGTACTCTTTGTATTATTTGACAGGTACTCTCTAACATGCCTATGATCTGCTTCTTGCAACTGAGAGGGTGTGGTGGATGTTTGCTGGCTGGCTAACCAACCTCAAGTTTTACCTGGTAGATTACCACCCAAATAATAAGACTGCAATTCAGACCTATGGATATATATCATATACAATAAAGTATGCTATACCATATTATAAATATATACAGTACATACGCACCAAGGTCATGGACTATCACCCAGTGCCTATCCATACTTCTGTATGGACATGATTCCTGGACTCCTAGAAGCGTTCCACATGCCTCCAGAATATTCTGTGTATCACTTGAGAATACAGTACTCCACACTAAAATTCTAGAGTACTGCTCATCTTCTAGCACTCTGGTCATGCAGCTGTGTCTTTCACTGGTCAGGCACATTATCCCCATGGATGTGCCTCAGCTTCCCGGATGGTCCTATATGGTAAACTCGCCAAATGATCCTGACTTCAGGGTGGTCTGATGAAATGCTAAATATTAAATTAAATTTTTATTAAGAAGAAAAGAAAACATTTTTAAACTGAGGGAAAATATACCAATAACTATCTGTTAAGGATCTCTTTGTATACCATGTTGTCAGTTCAGCACTCCGGTTGTAATATGACCAAGCTGTGCACTGAGATTACTTTTGAGAATGCAACGTATAGTTGTCCAGGAGAAAAGCAATGTTGCCTCAAATCAATGGCAACCTTTTGTAGGGTCTGTCCCTGAGACTTATTAATTGTCATCGCGAAGCAGAGCCTTACTGGAAATTTGAGGCATTTGAATTGAAATGGGAGATCAGAGGGTATAATGGTGATGCGAGGAATACATTCAGAGTGTGGCGCTCTGCTGTTTTTTTGTGAAGCAGCCTTTACACAGCTTCTCCGCTGTTTTATAAACGAATGACATATAAGGCCATCCTTTTTCCTTGCTTCGCCAAGGAAGCTGCCTTTTTATTTAATCCACGGGTTCTCCGCTGTTTTATTGTTCGTTTATTATGAGTGTTATAGTTCTCTTTATATAGCACTTCAGCACTCCGGTTGTAATATGACGAAGCTGCGCAAGCTCACTCTTGAGAATGCAACATATAGTTGTGCAGGAGAAAAGCAATCTTGCCTGAAATCAATGACAACCTTTTGTAGGGTCTTTCCCTGAGACTTATTACTTGTCATCGCGCAGCAGAGCCTTACTGGAAAGTGGAGGCATCTGAATTGAAATGGGAGATCAGAGGGTATAACAGGGATGGGAGGAATACATTGAGTGTGGAGAAACTCTAGAGACAGCGTGTGTATTAACTTGTGGATTTTTCTGTGAGTATTTGGTGGCAGCATGACGAAGTTGCTTCCGCAAGATTGCGTTAGCTGTGGAGCTCAGCTCGGAGCATATTCTTTTCCTACCTTGTCAATTGTGTAATGCGTTTTTTGAACAGGTTTGATGCATGGAAGTGATCACTCGTACTGCGTTCAGTCAGTTCACGTGAGCTCTATTGTGTGATGTTGCGATGTCCACGGCTAGTCTCGTTTATACCTCGTGTCTTCTCATTAAACTTGTATCTCGCAAATAAAGTATTCGACGAAGGCATGACAAATGGGAGCGTGTCCATAAACTTAATTTAAACTTACGGTTTACACCGTGTTTTGTTTCCACAGTAGCTGTACTTATGAATAAGCTTGTATACGTTTTTCTTCAGCGCTCTTTGGGAGCTCTTCCTTCTTTTCTACGTACTGAGTTCACAGTCAGTTCACGTGATTACGTGGGAGGCGTGATGATGTGACACGCAGCTCCGTCCCCCACGGCCATCAAGCTAAAGTCCATTACAGTATATGGAGAAAAATAGGTTCCAGTTATGACCATTACGTGTAGAATTTCGAAATGAAACCGGCCCAACTTTTGTAAGTAAGTTGTAAGGAATGAGCCTGCCAAATTTCAGCCTTCTACCTGCACGAGTAGTTGGAGAATTAGTGATGAGTGAGTGAGTGAGTGAGTCAGTGAGGGCTTTGCCTTTTATTAGTATAGATAGAGCACATAAAATATATATTTTTAAAGCACTTTACAATATCATGTAGTTAAAATGTGAGCCCAACTGATGTAAAAATGGCAGCAACTGACATCCTGTTGTAATTTGTTGATTATGTAGGACCTACTGCTAATTAATAATAACTAGCAAAATACCCGCGCCTTGCAGCGGCGAAGTACTGCCTTAACATTTTTAATAAAAAAAAAATTAAACCTTTTTAAACTGAGGGAAAATATACCAATAATTATTTGTTAAGGATCTCTTTGTATACCACATTGTCAGTTCGGCCCTCCATTTGAAATATGACCAAGCTGTGCGCTGAGCTTACTCTTGGGCATGCAACATATAGTTGGCCATGTGAAAAGTAATCTTGTCTCAAATCTCACAGCTTGGATTGCTGCTGTCATAATCGGTTTGAGTTTCACAGTTTGTTTCAATTACGACAGTATTTGCAGGACTTGTGTTGAAGTGACATTCGGCATCTGTCAAGTGTTGTAAGCATACAACCGGTTTCAACGATAACTTCGCATCCAGCTTTTGAGAGTTTAAACATTCATAAACATCAAAGTGTCCACTACTGAAATCATCACCTGTGAATCTAAGATGTTTAAGAGGCATTGGCGGCTGTCAAAAGGTATAAAATATTTGGCCATTTCGGTACACTTGAAAGCGACAACCGAACAATTCAGCGGCAGCCATCAACTCACATGCAGAACCATAGGTGAAGGGCTTAAGCATTTTACTCTTATTGTGCTCCTGTGTAGTATAATTATCTCCTGTACCATCATCAGTCCACACCTTGAACCTGTTCCAGTCATTCAATACATAAGACACAATGTTTCTCCAGATATCAAGATTGAGCCTGATATGGCTGTGCAATATGTAACAAAGAGAATGGAAAAGGCAGGTGCCATCTCCATGCATGGAAACCACTCAGTAAGTGACAGTTCTTTGATCGATGGTGATCACCTCGATAGACATGTTAATGGGGGTACAGTTGGAACGATAAAGGAAATGGGTACCTGAACAATGTAAAGTAAGTCTAAAATACCTACACAATAACTATAATCATAATAAATGAACAATAAAACAGTGGAGAAGCCGTGGATTAAATAAAAAGGCTGTAGTTATCAGCAGGGAGACATGAATCCCGTGGCGAAGCAAGGAAGGGAATGTAGAGACCGGAGCTAAGGACGGCCTTATATAGGTAGGCAGCCAACAAAGTGGGAGGCGTTAGGATGGGCGACCCAATGCTGCCTCACACGGTGACCGAGCTGCAGGCTATGGACGTATATATGTACGTAAGTAGGATTCAGATAGCGTTGGGAACCCACGTACCAAATTTCTTGAAGAGGGGCCCATAAGTAACAAAGACCGATGGGAAGTTCAATATGGCGGCCAACAGTGGCGTCATACCACCAAAATAAGTACGTACATTGGTTTGGATAGCGCAGGGAAGCCTCCTACCAAATTTCATGAAGATAGGGCCATAAATAAGAAAGTTCAATATGGCTAATGTTGTCGACCGTTATGACTGTTACACGTAGAATTTCAAAATGAAACCTGCTTAACTTTTGTAAGTAAGCTGTAAGGAGTGAGCCTGCCAAATTTCAGCCTTCAACCTACACGGGAAGTTGGAGAATTAGCGATGAGTGAGTGAGTGAGTGAGTGAGTGAGTCAGTCAGTCAGTCAGTCAGTCAGTCAGTCAGTGAGGGCTTTGCCTTTTAGTAGTATAGATATGTACAGTATACTATATAAATGTATGTATATTTATAGAGTGAACAGTTAAACAGTTACCCAGCTGGTGAGAGGTCATTAAGGTGGATGTTGAATCAGGCAAGCAACTGTGTTAGATGCACCAAAATAATCCTAACTAGTGGTATGACAGCAGCGAAAGAGAGGAAGAGGCTAAAACACTTTCTGGTAGATAGGGCACAGTGTATGGTTGAACGTTGACACATCATTAGATGCAGCAGATCATCTATCTATCTATCTATCTATCTATCTATCTATCACCTAATATAATGCTATTCTTTTAAGGCAAGCAGTTCATAACCTACTGAGAGACCCAGCTATTTAAGATCAACTCAGAGCTTAATCTTTCAGGTATATCAGAAGTCATTTTGGAAGTAGTTCTAGTCTTGTATTGCTGTAGCTAAAGAAGGCCCAACCCAACACAAAATATGACTGTAGGGCTTTACTGGAAGGCTGCCCTGGAGTGAGTTTAAAGCTACTGTACTTGAAGCCCAAGGGCTGGTTGATTCTGAACATGGATGGAGAATTACAGTGAAGACTCAAATGGCTGTTTTATGGCTTTTGTCTTTGCTTTGTTCTTTGAGGTTTTTCTCTCTCTGTCTATCACTAGTTAAAAGAAATACACACATTTTGATTCTCCCATAAACAGGGCAGTCTCTACTATTACAGTGTATTCACTGGTAAAGACCCTTAGCATACTATCTACTATATAAATGATCAATATCAAACTTTAGTTCACTCTTTAAATTAACCAAATCTTGCCATATTAAGGCAATGGTGCAGAATACTGTGAAATATACTGTATGTAAAGGTTTACTTGTAAAACAAATTAAATATGTGCATTTTGAGGGTGCTCACTATTGTTTGATTGTTTAATATCTTAATTCATACATGTACAGTACTTCAGTATACTGTATAAAGTGTACAGATATGGATTAAGATACCTGGGAAAACGTAATAACTTGAACCTGTCTTTACACAGGATGCCAACAATGGCAATGACACCCACTGGATTTCAACTTTGAAAGTGTAAACTGAAATATAAGCGCTCATTATATATAAAAAAAACTTTTTAAAAAACATTATTTGGTTTTCCTAGAGGTATCTCTTCACCTTTGGTTATTAACAATCATGTATTGGATAAATTATCTAACTCTTTTAAATTCCATTTCAAGGTTGTATGGAGAGCTAAAGTCTATCCTGGCATCGCAAGGCAGAAAGCTACCATGAATGTTTGCGTTTGATAAGGTACATCTATCCACTTACTCTTACTATGAAAATGCTCTTTCAAATGACATGGGCAATTAAGACAAACTAAGAAAATTAATACAACATGGAGACATATTGGAAGCTCCAAACAGACTGTAAAAAATAAGGATCTGAACCCATAATTCTGGAATGTGCTCTGTAACCATATAAGTACAGTATGTGCAACTGATTCCTACAATTCAGAAGTATCATATAATTATTATTATTATTTTATTTGTTTTGCATTTTTTGTTCATTGGTGTAAAGGGAAATAGCATGAGTATAAAGCCCAAACATATGTTAAAAACTAACAAGACAAATACAGTATGATGGCACTCATTGAACAGGGCATTGTCTGAGTTGAGAGACTGCCCAAAACACACAACTATTTCCAGCACCATATCTTATATATATATATATATATATATATATATATAAGCTAGATAAGCTAGTGTAATTCTTTATTAAACAGAAAATGTAATCCTTGAAGCAAGCAGCTCTAGTAAGTGTGAGTTCACTACTGAAGAATTATTAGGGATATAAAAATCGCAAAAGTACCGAGCAGTCAAAAGAAATTGTGATCGATTGTTACTTTAAAACTAGAACATAATGGAATGAACTTTGATTTAAGAAGCAAAGCAGCTGCATAACACTTATGAATAACAGAAAAAAACACCAAACAGCACAGGTGGAAAAATAAACTAAAGCAAAAACTGTTAATCATTTCAGACAATTTAAAAACATTTTCTATACTTTGATTTATATAAGGGTTGAATGGCAGGAATCCTTCAGCTGGGCTTCCTGTACATCAGAGGGTACACTAAGCCATCCACATTCACTCACTGAGGAAAAAAATCACAGATGATAAATAAACTTACACACACTACAGAAATTGGTATTTCTTTCAAATTTACATAGAAATAATGTACATAGCTATTTTTGAAAGGTTGAGTGAGTGTACATGTTTGTGTATGAGTGTGCCCTGTGATAGACTGGCACACCACTTGGCTTTGGTCCCTGGCATCTGCTCTTGTGCTGCTGGGATAGTCTTTAAAAATAGTGCACTAAAAGGTCAGGCTGAAAGATATAATGATTGAAGTAACTAACAGATGCAAAAATAATGAAAACTAAAAATACAATATTTAACCAAACATATGCATGACAAATACACATATTTTTTAAAGAAGTCATACGAATTGCTTGGATTTTGCTTATTTACGTGCTACAACAACAGATCACTTATTTTCAGGTCTGCTTCAAATTCAAATACTGTATGTCTTTGTGTAGTTCGCAGGTTTATTAGAGGTGGGAAAATCAATACAATTGAATATTACAGAATTCTCATTTTGATATATCACTGATACACTGAAGCCAAGTTTTTAGATTTAACTTTTTTCCCCTTAATTCTTATATCTTTTACAAGTGAGCAAATCCATGCAGTTTATTTTAATGTTTATGGTTTATCGTCTGCTGGAATGAGGCAATTTACTAGTACATGCCTAACAAAATGCATTCCATTAAATAGTATGTTGTAAACATTAGCAAGTGTGTTTTACATTCAGGCATATAGTGTACAGTAAACTTTAGCACTGCAGTGGATTTACTGCCCATGTCATATGTTTGAATTCATTTTAGTTTTCACAATATTACAGTGAAGAACTTAATATGAAATCTACAGTTTGAGAGAATTGCCAGATTAAATTCAGAAACCCCAGCAAACTACAAACTAGGAATATCTTTTCAACTGTAGGTGACAGGCGTACACAAAGGCTAATTTATAATTAAATCATAATTAAAAAACAAATGCAATCAAAGAAACACAGAAGAAATAACTGGAAATCTCTTCACACATTTACACATGGGGTGGCTTGGTGGAGCAGTGGTAGTAAGGAGACCCGGGTTTGCTCCCTGTGTGGAGTTTGCATGTTCTCCCCGTGTCTCCATGGGTTTCCTCCCACAGTCCAAAGACATGCAGGTTAGGTGCATTGGTGTATGAGTGTGTGTGACTGACTGACCGACATTTACATATTTAGTTAACATAGATCTTTGATAAGTATTTGATAACTGAATGGTCTTAAAACATATTTTGCTTGTGTATAAACATGTAACAACTTACTGAAAAATATCATGTTAATGGTCTGCAAATACCTCATGGCAATCTACATGCAAATTTTTAAGTCCACATTTATACAATTTAAATATTCTAATAGCAATTATTTGCGACTGACACATCAGGATACTGTTGCACTGTGGATTCCTTGGCAACTCTCACTACTAGTGTCAATGTGGTTTTTCCTCTGGGTACTATCCCCAAAGACGCATGTCTTGCATGAATCTGTGACTCTAACCCACTTTGGCACCCTGTCTAGGGTTGATTCATGAAATGAATTACCCAGTTTTTATAATGAGAAGTCAAGCAAAATTATACCTTTTATTAGCTAACTGAACCGATTATAATATGTAAGTTTCTGAGCCAGCTTAGCCCCCCTCCCATTCAGGCAATTTGTAATCATTACAAGTTGACTGAAGAAAGGGCCTAAGCTCCCTCGAAAGCTTCCACATTGTGTAATCTGTTCAGTTAGCCAATAACAAATGTCATTTTGCTTGATTTCTCATTGCATCCATCATGGCTAACATGGTACAACACTTTACTACTCCAGTTTTGATAATAAATATATTATTACCAGGAGAGATACACAGATTTAGGTGATATATCTTAGTCATGCAGTGAACGTCAAAGAAGCAATATGAAATCTAAACAAATGAGGATTGAATAGTGATTGAGTAGAATGAGTGTCTTTGATGATCCTCTTGAACACAGTTATATCATTAACTAAGAAGTGGAACTCATTCCCACAGATCACGATGTCCCTTAAAACTAGGCAATGAGGTCACTGGTCACTACAAAGCCAACATCAACCCCAAAAGCACTCCAAGCTTGAGTAACCAGCAGTCAGTAATACTGTATTTCAGTTAAGTCTCATACTGTAGCTGACCTACTGTATAAGGCAGAGTAACAAGACATCTTACATCCTGCTTGGATTCTGTCATGCCTTAGTCAGCCACCTCAAGGCTTTATGATCTGACAAGGAAAAACTGGGACATTACAGCACAAGTCTTAAGCATTATAACAGCCAATAACACTGCCACACTTCTGAGGGCTGGTTCCTGTCTTGTGTCCAATAACACTGCCACACTTCTGAGGGCTGGTTCCTGTCTTGTGTTCAAAATAGCCTCCTGTGACCCTAAAATGAACTGAGGGGGTTCAGCAAAGGATGAAAGGATGTGCAATGCTGTACTGTATATTGCAGCATTTCCAAATTTCTGTAAAAGGCATCATGATGGTTCCAAGTGCTTATCCTGCATCTTAAGTGCTAGCCAATTGCTGTATCAAAATGTTGGCAGTGTCAGCCAATATTTCTGGAGTGGGGCAGCCAAGCTTTAAAAAATGTTAAAATTACACAACAACTCATTTGATGTTAAAATTAAATTTATCACAAACTGGGCTGAAAGTAGCATTGGTACAATATCAGAATCAGAAGCAAGCAACTCAGTTACCTGTTTTAATGAACACTGACTACTTCACTTCTAATTAAACCATACCATACAAACTGAGAACAGAAAGATGAATTTGATGCAACCTACAGTCTTAAAATTGGACAATGTTTAACTTTCACAAAGAAGAAAACAGTCAGGAAACATTTGGCCACAGCAGTCCTCAGAGCTGTAATTATTTTCCAGTCCGTGAAAAACAGCAGAAGTCTGTAACATATTCCAAAGGCATTGAGTAGTGAATTTCACAC